>NW_027315801.1:20143963-20468963 GCF_026437365.1 Eucyclogobius newberryi
TGTGTGTGTTATAGTACATACAGTGGTGTGTGCGTTATAATGCATACAGTGGTGTGTGTGTGTTATAGTGCATACAGTGGTGTGTGTGTGTCATAGTGCATACAGTGGTGTGTGTGTTATAGAGCATACAGTGGTGTGTGTGTTATTGTGCATACAGTGGTGTGTGTGTTATAGTACATACAGTGGTGTGTGTGTTATAATGCATACAGTGGTGTGTGTGTTATAGTGCATACAGTGGTGTGTGATATAGTGCATACAGTGGTGTGTGTGTTATAGTACATACAGTGGTGTCTGTTATAGTGCATACAGTGGTGTTTGTGTGTGTGTTTGTTTGTTTGTGTGTGTGTGTTTGTGTGCGTGTTATAGTGCATACAGTGGTGTGTGTGTGTGTGTGTTTGTGTGTGTGTTATAGTGCATACAGTGGTGTGTGTTTGTCTGTGTGTGTGTGTGTGTTAGTGTGTTTGTGTGTGTGTTATAGTGCATACAGTGGTGTGTGTTTGTCTCTGTGTGTGTGTGTGTGTGTGTGCGTGTGTGTTATAGTGCATACAGTGATGTGTGTTATAGTGCATACAGTGGTGTGTGTGTTACAGTACATACAGTGGTGTGTGTGTTATAGTACATACAGTGGTGTGTGCGTTATAATGCATACAGTGGTGTGTGTGTGTTATAGTGCATACAGTGGTGTGTGTGTGTTATAGTGCATACCGTGGTGTGTGTGTTATAGTGCATACAGTTGTGTGTGTGTTATTGTGCATACAGTGGTGTGTGTGTTATAGTACATACAGTGGTGTGTGTGTTATAATGCATACAGTGGTGTGTGTGTTATAGTGCATACAGTGGTGTGTGATATAGTGCATACAGTGGTGTGTGTGTTATAGTGCATACAGTGGTGTGTGTGTTATAGTGCATACAGTGGTGTGTGTGTTATTGTGCATACAGTGGTGTGTGTGCTATAGTACATACAGTGGTGTGTGTGTTATAGTGCATACAGTGGTGTGTGTGTTATAGTGCATACAGTGGTGTGTGATATAGTGCATACAGTGGTGTGTGTGTTATTGTGCATACAGTGGTGTGTGTTTTAGTGCATACAGTGGTGTGTGTTATAGTGCATACAGTAGTGTGTGTGTTATTGTGCATACAGTGGTGTGTGTTTTAGTGCATACAGTTTTGTGTGTTATAGTGCATACAGTGGTGTGTGTTGTAGTGCATACATTGGTGTGTGTGTTATAGTACATACAGTGGTGTGTGTTATTGTGCATACAGTAGTGTGTGTGTGTTATAATGCATACAGTGATGTGTGTTATAGTGCATACAGTGGTGTGTGTGTCTGTGTGTGTGTGTGTGTGTATGTTTGTGTGTGTTATAGTGCATACAGTGATGTGTGTTATTGTGCATACAGTAGTGTGTGTGTGTTATAATGCATACAGTGATGTGTGTTATAGTGCATACAGTGGTGTGTGTGTCTGTGTGTGTGTGTGTGTGTTTGTGTGTGTGTTATAGTGCATACAGTGGTGTGTGTTTGTCTGTGTGTGTGTGTGTGTGTGTGTGCGTGTGTGTTTGTGTGTGTTATAGTGCATACAGTGATGTGTGTTATAGTGCAAACAGTGGTGTGTTTGTTATAGTGCATACATTGGTGTGTGTGTGTGTGTGTGTGTTCTAGTGCATACAGTGGTGTGTGATATAGTGCATACAGTAGTGTGTGTGTTATTGTGCATACAGTGGTGTGTGTTTTAGTGCATACAGTGGTGTGTGTTATAGTGCATTCAGTGGTGTGTGTTATAGTGCATACATTGGTGTGTGTGTTATAGTACATACAGTGGTGTGTGTTATAGTGCATACAGTGGTGTGTGTTATAGTGCATACAGTGGTGTTTGTGTGTGTGTTTGTTTGTTTGTGTGTGTGTTATAGTGCATACAGTGGTGTGTGTGTGTGTGTTTGTTTGTGTGTTATAGTGCATACAGTGGTGTGTGTTTGTCTGTGTGTGTGTGTGTGTGTGTGTTTGTGTGTGTGTTATAGTGCATACAGTGGTGTTTGTTTGTCTCTGTGTGTGTTTGTGTGTGTGTGTGTGTGCGTGTGTGTTATAGTGCATACAGTGATGTGTGTTATAGTGCATACAGTGGTGTGTGTGTTATAGTGCATACAGTGGTGTGTGTGTTATAGTGCATACACTGGTGTGTGTTATAGTGCATACAGTGGTGTGTGTGTTCTAGTGCATACAGTGGTGTGTGTGTTATAGTGCATACAGTGGTGTGTGTTTGTGTGTTTGTGTGTGTGTGTGTGTGTGTGTTATTGTGCTTCTAGTTTGTTCATGTGATGGCTGCAGAGGAATGCAGCGTCTCCTCTCTCCTGCAGTCTTGTGTTTGGACTTGTTGGGGGGCCCTTGGGCAGGGCTTCATTTTGGGCAGGGCTTCATTTTGGGCAGGGCTTCATTTTGGGCAGGGCTTCATTCCGCTGTAGGATCTGACTGTTGATAACTTTTGACCTCTGACACAGAACATTAACTGTAAGACTGCTTGTGGTCTCGCTGAGGTGGTGTTTTAGTAGTCAAGGGTTAATGTGTTCCCATGTATGGACACTATGTTGGTCCCCTCTGCTTCTCATGCAAACACATCATGTAACACTTGGCTTGTTCTTTCAACCTTGTAAACACGAATAGGCCTTTTCCATTAGTACCTACTTGGCTCTACTCTACTCGACTCAGCCCTGCTTTAGTGCATTTCCATTTGGGGCTACCTCCTCAAACTAGCTACTTTTATAGTACCCTCTTTCCCCTCGGGCCAAGTCCAGCCAAGTAGGGACTAAACGTGTCGTTCACAGACTGTCAGCTGATTTTGTGTAAGTCTAATGTTTATACTGTATAGCAGCACAGCTAGCATCAGGTGTGTCCTGTTCAGAATAAAGTTTAGATGAACATCCAAACTGTGTTATTATCATATTTGAAATTGGGTGAAGTAGTGCAGATAAAAGCTTTTAATGCACAAAAAGTTGACGATAAAATGCACAGGAATTGAGTTTACTGTAGCTATAATCTGCAGCAGCTTCACCGACTCATGTGAGGACGTGAAACTTGAACGCTGCAGTTTAACTTAAACTTCAGGAGAAGTGAGTAATAAAGTGTATTTGTCTTGTTCACTAATCTCCCTGTTTGTATCCTTCCTCAGTCTCTGTAATTTTGTCTGCTTTGCTCTGCTTTATTGGCAGTTACTTTGGAAGTTTTACTTATGTTTTATAGTTATGATACCGTAGTGTAGCTCTTGATGACTGTTCAATTCAAGTACCTTTATTTTTGTGATGCCCAAAATGCCTCAAGGGGCGACATTGAAAAACAGATTAAACAATGTTCATAGGGACTTGGCAATGTCCCAGCGTCCCGTGTCCTTAACAAATGTCCCAGCATCCCGTGTCCTTAGACAATTGCCCAAGCTCCCTGCTGTTTTAGTGTTTGTTTGTAGAACAGAGATCCTTTTTAGTCTCAGATCATTTGTGCCGTTTCCACGCCCAGTTTTACACAGCATCTATTTCTAGAGGACAATTCATACACAAGGCAATTCAAAGTGCTTCATATAACAGGAACAATGCATTAAAATTACAGAGACATGACAGAAATCACAAAACAGTTTAAGACATAAAAGAGAGAGTGCAAATAAAATAATGTCAGTCGACATCCGATTATGGCACCGCTTTGAGTTGACACCCCTCACATTGTTGCAGCAAAACTTGGCTTTAAAATGATCCTTTGACCTGATGATGATCCTAATCCTAAAGAAGATGAGTAAACAAGGAAGACACTAATCTGGTTACGCTGCGGTCGGCACTAGATCAGACAACAGCTGGCTCACAGAAGTCAGAATTGGCTCCAATATGGCGGCCCAAAAAGACAATAATTATATGGCGGCCCACGATACGCTTCAGACACTGGATTAGGGTCAGGGTTAGAGTTAGGGACAAGAGAGCGGATTGGACCCAAGAGAGAAAATAATTGCCTGAGCTGTGTCAGCGGGACCGGTCTCGGTCGCCACCATGTTGGGGCCAGTAACTTCTGTTTCGGTCGCCGCCACATTGGAATTCTGACTTCTGTGAGCCAGCTGGTGTCTGATGTAGACCAAACTGTAACGCTACAGGACCAAAGAAAACAAAGTGTCACAGTCTGCTCATCTGACTGCTGGTGTCTTTCCGCTCTACCTGTTAGCCACGCCTCCTCATCAGGCCAACTCTCTCTCTTGCTGTGAGGCACGAGTGCCAGCTACTTGCCACGTTGTTGCCTGTATCTCTTCAGCCTCTTCAGTTTTTGGGGGCAGATACTGTAGAGACACTTCTTTGATGTCTGGATGCACATTTGAACTAGACTCAAATCCCCGCTGGCTTGTGAAATGATTGCTTTTCAGAGTAATGGCTGCTCCTATGGAGGAAGCTCCCAATTAGTTGACACGCTGACACCTGAGATGCTTTAACGTTAGATGCAACCACGCCAAACACTTCACAGACAGACAAACAGGCCACAGCCTTGAAACGCATCCATTGTAGACATTAGATGTTGACCCAATACCTTTGTTGCCCTGGTCTGATCTTGCCAATCCATACAATTATTTGTTGGGCAAACCAAAAGCATTCTACGTTTACCACTACATTTGACTGGTCCCCCAAAGCGCTAAAGTGCCAGCTCCACAACAGTGTGCTGTTTTCCTTCTCTCAGAACGACCCGGTTTCACCTGCTCTTTCTCCTTTATTGCTCTATCTGTGCTTTAGGTGAGCAGCCCCGAGGAGCTCTCATCTCAGACATCTCAGCAAAGCATGGTTAGTACATGCTGCTTCTCTACGCTCACTCTGTGTACGCTGCTTATGTTACCCTCTTCTCCAGCAGGCCCCAGCCCTCCGGGAGAAGATGCAGGTGCTGGACAAGGGGTCCTCAAGAGGGTCAGCGCCATGTTCTCCTCCTTCCGCAAAGGGAAGAAAGAGCGTGAGTATGACTTGTTATCTCCTCTGACCTGTAATGGGAGCTAAATCTGAGGCTAAATCCAGGGCTAAACCCAAAAAACCCTGATTAAACCAGATCCAGACCACTAAAGCAGGAATAAAAAAGAAAATGTAAAGACACCAGCAGCAGCAGCCTGGACACCGCCACATGGAGCCACTTTGAAGCACAGTTCTTATGTTAAGAGATGTGTACAAGGGTTTTGGAAGATAGCATCTGTTCATGTGACTCATCTGTTCACTGTTTCACATGCAAGCGTACTGAATGGCAGTAAAAGTTAACGATTTAAACAAGTCTGTTTATTGAATCAACACAAATTATGATAAAAATATTTACCTGTAGCAAAACTCTGTTGTTTGTACAGAAGCCAAAGAGCTGGAGCCTCTGGAGCCTCTGGGGCCACTGCTGGAGGACACATCCAGGCAGCAGCGCTATGCCAGTGGACAGTACTTTTTTGAGTACCTGGTGGTTGTCAGTCTGAAGAAGGAGCAGGGCAGTTACGAGCCGCAGATCTCCTACCAGTTCCCCAAGGTCTGTATTTTTACATGTGCTGTAGACAAAGAATGGATTGTTTTAAAAGGTGACCTTAGTTTTAATATGTAATATGTGTGTGTAGTTGTCTCTGTACAGGCTGTGCACAGAGCACAGTATCAGAGGAAATTTTTTAGCTAGTTATGGAAACAAAGCAAGGACTCGCTTGGATATCTAAACCATGACTCCAGGTTCCCCAACACGACACAGACCCGGAACTGCTTCCAAAACTACCTAGACTGTCACATGTGCAACAACTTTCGGCGAAGGACCAGGACATGACTCCCTGTGAGTGGTACCAGAGGGTGTAGAAGAGCATCTGCCCCTCAGGACGGGTGAACGGCTGGGATGAAGCCATTGAAGTTTTGCAGGAAAAGTTTAAACCTCTGACCTGGACAGTCCACTTAAAGAATATGTAACGTCTGTTTCAATTCTGTGTGTTGTTTATCTTAAAAAACATGATATAATAAAAAATAACAAAGTCAGTTTCTGGTTCTAAAGATATTAATGCTAAAGCTTGTGTTCTTAGAGAGATGGGATGGGCCGCGTCCAGCAAGAGGAAGAGGAGAAGATCTTGAAAGCCATCACTCTGTTCTGTTTTCCAGAGGGCATTAACTGGGCCCCTCTGACTGAATACCACAGGTACTTCCGAGCCCAGCCTGTGCCCAGCCTGTGCCCAGCCTGAGCCCAGCCTGAGCCCAGCCTGAGCCTAGCCTGAGCCCAGCCTGACCCCAGCCTGACCCCAGCCTGACCCCTGAATGCTGGCTGAACTCTGTTGCTGTGTTTCAGTGAGACCTTCTCCTTCGTCCTGACGGAGGTGGATGGCAGCAGGAGGAACGGTTACTGCAGGAGGCTTCTGGTCAGTGTTCTCCTGTGTGGTCTGATTCCAGGGGCCCCACTGCATCAGGCTCCAGGGGGCCCACTGTCCCCTGGAGCCTGATGTCACGCTGGGTCCTATGTGTCTGCAGTGTTTGGATGAATACTTTACTTTACTTCTTGGAGTCCTTGGGAGGGGTACTGGACAGTGCACCGACCGGGGACTCCGTTGTTCTACTGGGGGACTTCAACGCCCACGTGGGCAATGACAGTGACACCTGGAGAGAGGTGATCAGGAAGAACGGCTTCCCCGATCTGAACCCGAGCGGTGTTCAGTTATTGGACTCCTGTGCTAGCCACGGATTGTCCATAACAAACACCATGTTCAAGCACAAGGGTGTCCATCAGTGCACGTGGCAACAGGACACCCTAGGCCGGAGGTCAAGAGCACCGCAGACCTCCAGCACTGCAGCCGGCTGCAGAGTGAGCACGTGAGCCGTGACTGCAGGAGCACCGCCAACCTCCAGCACAGCAGCCGGCTGCAGAGGGAGCAAGGCCTTATCTAAATGAGTCTGAGAGAAGTCACCATGGCGGTGTTCTTTAAACAGCTTTACCACAAACAAGAACATGTATTTGGAATCACAGCAGATACTTTTTAAGAGACGTCATGTTCAGAACCTTAAAGTATATTTGTCCTGTAGCCCAAAGGTAAAGGAGCGCGTCCTCCAGAGGCTTACTGCATCATCAGCCGCCTGGCCTGCTTCGGACTCTTCTCCAAGGTAACGTCCCTCTTGTCGTTACTGAGAGCACCTTTCTGCAGAGCTGCTCCGACTGTAGGCGTTATTTGCTTTAGTGTTACATTAAAACATTCATAATGCTAATAACTTTTGTATGTAACCTCTGTTGCATATGTTCAGTCTTCAGTTATTAGTTATGCATGCCAAATGTTGCTATTCTTCTTCTTCATTGTTGTATGTTGCACCTTATTTCTAAAGCAAGTTCCTAGTTTCTGACATTTGGTCATTGACAATCAAACCTTTTCTGATTTTGACATAGAGAATGCAACTGGTTTGTCCTGGCTGTGCTTTATGTTAGCCTGATGTGCCGTGCCGTGTGGTTATGACAGAGAACGTTTGTCTTTCACATGGAAGATCCAATCACTGGTTTTCGAATTCAGTAAATGCTGAGTTTGCAATTTAGGGCACTAGCTCTCTTGAGATTTTGTTTAGTTCATTCTGTTGAAGGACATATTATGCAAAACAATCTTTTTTGAAACTTTAACACTGTTCTTTTTAAATTAATTTTTATTTTTTCCAATTTGAAATACAAACAAACACAAAACAAAGAACACGGCCTGAGAGCAAGAGCAAAATAAATCATAATCATAATTATCGGTGCAGTGTGATCTGGGCGGCAGTCGACGGCAGGGGCCTCGGCGACCAGATCTCCGGACACAGAGACTAACTCTGGGGACATGGAACGTCACCTCGCCGGGGGGGAAAGAGCCTGAGCTTGTGCGGGAGGTTGAGTGATATCGACTAGATATAGTCGGCCTCACCTCCACGCACAATTTGGGCTCTGAAACCATCTTGTCGAGAGGGGCTGGACGCTCCACTTCTCTGGTGTTGCCCGGGGGGAGAGGCGGGGCTGGTGTGGGCGGGGCTGGTGTGGGCTTATAGCCCCTCAGCTCAGCCGCCACGTGTTGGAGTTCACCCGGTGAACGAAAGGGTCGTGTCCCTTCGCCTTCGGGTGGGGGACAGGTCTCTCACTGTTGTGGCGGCCTACGGGCCGAACAGCAGTGCAGAGTACTCGGCCTTCTTGGAGTCCTTGGGAGGGGTACTGGACAGTGCACCGACCGGGGACTCCGTTGTTCTACTGGGGACTTCAACGCCCACGTGGACAATGACAGTGACACCTGGAGAGGGGTGATCGGGAAGAACGGTTTCCCCGATCTGAACCCGAGCGGTGTTCAGTTATTGGACTTCTGTGCTAACCACAGATTTTCCATAACGAACACCATGTTCAAGCACAAGGGTGTCCATCAGTGCACGTGGCACCAGGACACAGGCCGGAGGTCAATGATCGACTTTGTTGTCGTGTCATCTAACCTCCGGCCGCGTGTCTTGGACACTCGGGTGAAGAGAGGGGCGGAGCTGTAGAGCACCATCTGGTGGTGAGTTGGATCCGCTGGTGGAGGAGGAAGCCGGACAGACTTGGCAGACCCAAGCGCAATATAAGGGTCTGTTGGGAACGTCTTGCGGAGCCCTCTGTCAGTAGGGAATTCAACTCGCACCAACGGGAGAGCTTCTCCCATGTCCCGGGGGAGGCTGGGGACATTGAGTCCGAGTGGACCATGTTCTCCGCCTCCATTGTTGATGCGGCTGCTCGGAGTTGTGGTCGCAAGGTCTCTGGTGCCTGTCATGGCGGCAACCCCCGAACCCGGTGGTGGACACCGAAAGTAAAGGATGTCGTCAGGCTGGAGAAGGAGGCCTATCAGGCCACTCTGGCTTGTAGGTCTCCTCAGGTCATTGACAGGTATCGGCAGGCCAAGCTGGCCGCAGCTCGTGCTGTCGCAGAGGCAAAAACCCGGGGCTGGGAGGAGTTCAGGGAGGCCATGGAGGAATCGGTCAGCCCCAAAGAAATTCTGGCAAACCGTCCGGCGCCTCAGGAGGGTAAAGCAGCGCTTCACCAACACCGTTTACGGTGCGGGTGGAAACCTGCTGACCTCGACTGGGGATGTCGTCGGACAGTAGAAGGAATACTTTGAGGACCTCCTTAATCCCACCGTCACGTCTTCTGAAGAGGAAGCAGAGACCGGGGACTCAGAGGCTGACTCGTCCATCACCCAAGCTGAAGTCACTGAGGTTGTTCTCAAGCTCCTCAGTGGCTCCGGGGGTGGATGAGGTCCGCCCTGAGTACCTAAAGTTTCTGGATGTCGTAGGACTGTCTTGGCTGACACGTCTCTGCAACATCGCGTGGCGGTCAGGGGACAGTGCCTCTGGACTGGCAGACCGGGGTGGTGGTCCCTCTGTTCAAGAAGGGGGACCGGAGGGTGTGTTCCAACTACAGACTCCTCAGCCTCCCTGGTAAGGTCTATTCCAGGTCCTGGAGAGGAGAATCCGACCGATAGTCGAACCTCGGATTCAGGAGGAGCAGAGTGCTTTTGATCCTGGTCGTGGAACACTTGACCAGCTCTAGACTCTCCATCGGGTGCTCGAGGGTTCATCAGAGTTTGCCCAACCAGTCCACATGCTTTGTGGATCTGGAGAAGGCTTTTGACCGTGTATCTCGGGGTGTCCTTTGGGGGGTGCTCTGGGAGTACGGGGTCCGGGGCCCTTTTCTCAGGGCTGTCCGGTCCCTGTATGACCGGAGCAGGAGCTGTGTTCATTGCCGGCAGTAAGTCAGACCTGTTCCTAGTGCATGTTGGACTCTTCAGGGCTGCCCTTTGTCACCGGTTCGCTTCATCGTTTTTATGGACATAATTTCTAGGCGCAGTCAAGGGTTGGAGGGTGTGGTCAGGGGTCGGAGGGTGTCCAGTTTGGGGACCACAGGAGGATCATCTCTGCTGTTTGCAGACGATGTGGTCCTGATGGCTCCATCAAACCCGGACCTGCAACATGCACTGGGATGGTTTGTAGCCGAGTGTGAAGCGGCTGGGATGAGAATCAGCACCTCCAAATCCGAGGTCATGGTTCTCAACCGGAAAAAGGTGGCTTGCCCTCTCCCGGTGGGTGGGGAGTCCTTGCCCCAAGTGGAGGAGTTCAAGTATCTCAGGGTCTTGTTCACGAGTAAGGGAAGGATGGAGCGTGAGATTGACAGTTGGATCGATGCAGCGGCTGCAGTGATGCAGTCGCTGCATCGACTGTTGTGGTGAAGAAGGAGCTGAGTCGAAAGGCAAAGTTCTCGATTTACCAGTCGGTCTACGTTCCTGCCCTCACCTATGGTCATGAGCTTTGGGTAATGACCGAAAGGACAAGATCGCGGATACAAGCGGTCGAAATGAGTTTCCTCCGCATAAGGTGGCAGGGCGCTCCTTTAGAGATAGGGTGAGGAGCTCAGTCACACGGGGGGAGCTCGGAGTAGAGCCGCTGCTCCTCCAGCTAAGGTGGCTCGGGTATCTGTTCTGGATGTCTCCTGGGGAGGTGTTTCGGGCATGTCCCACCAGGAAGAGGCCCCGGGGAAGACCCAGGACACGCTGGAGGGACTATGTCTCTCGGCTGGCCTGGGAATGCCTCGGGATCCCCCCGGAGGCGTTGGAGGAAGTGTCTGGGGAAAGGGAAGTCTGGGAGTCCCTGCTTAGACTGCTGCCCCCGCGACCCGGCCCTGGATAAAGCGGTAGAAGATGGGTGGATAATCATCATAAATGGCACAGTATGGCAAAACAAATAAAATTACGGCAGCTCCCATTGAGTCCAAAGTCTATCAAGGAAGTCCATTTAAAAACTAGATAATATGCAATGGCTGAAGCCATTGCGAGTGTCTGCATTCTTGTGTAAAAGTACATGTGTGTAAGTAGTACTGGTGGTACTACTTAAGATAAAAAGTCATTTACTTGACAACAAATTAAACAAACAAACATTAAAAAAATCACATTAAAAATGGTTTAAGATTGCAACTTATATGTTTAGTTTGTATGTTCTGATCAGCTCCTTCCATGTTGTAAGCACAGATTTGACCTAGGGATTCTTAACTTCCTCCGTCAGACTCAAGCGTCTGTCATCTGCCAGTAAGACCGGTACAGGAACCCCCGGCACCACATTACTCTCAGTATAAGGCCTGTACAGGAACCCCCGGCACCACATTACTCTCAGTATAAGACCTGTACAGGAACCCCCGGCACCACATTGCTCTCAGTATAAGGCCTGTACAGGAACCCCCGGCACCACATTACTTTTAGTATAAGGCCTGTACAGGAACCCCCTGCACCACATTACTCTCAGTATAAGGCCTGTACAGGAACCCCCGGCACCACATTACTCTCAGTATAAGGCCTGTACAGGAACCCCCGGCACCACATTACTCTCAGTATAAGGCCTGTACAGGAACCCCCGGCACCACATTACTCTCAGTATAAGGCCTGTACAGGAACCCCCGGCACCACGTTACTCTCAGTATAAGGCCTGTACAGGAACCCCCGGCACCACGTTACTCTCAGTATAAGGCCTGTACAGGAACCCCCGGCACCACGTTACTCTCAGTATAAGGCCTGTACAGGAACCCCCGGCACCACGTTACTCTCAGTATAAGGCCTGTACAGGAACCCCCGGCACCACATCACTCGGAATCGGAATATAAAATAAGATAAGACTTTATTTGTCCCACAATGGGGAAATTCCAGAGTTGCAACACAAAGTAGGTACAGAAGTAAACAACAAAGAACAGATAACTTATAGAAAGGCTCTCATAAAAACTTCATAAACACCTCTTATATTCGTAATAAAAAGTAAAAATAATAACTAGAATTTGCAATGGCTGAAGCCATTGTGAGTGTCTGCATTCTTGCTAAAAGTGTGTAATAGTACAACATGTGTGTAAGTACTAATTCGTTGAAGTGTGAAGTTGTGTAAAGACGTTTGATTGTGCAGTAGTGTGAAGTAGTCTAAAGAAGTGTAATGTGCAAAATTTGTGTAAAAAGTACTTTTGTGTGTAAAAGTACTACATTTGTGTAAGAGTAATGCATGTGTGTAAGTACTGAAGTTGTGTAAAGTAGTTTAGTTGTGTAAAATTGCTGAAATTGTGTAAAAGTACTGCATGTGCGTAAAAGTAAGACGTCATAAGGCGCTGGTACAGCTGGCAGCCCGGTGTAAACGCTCTCTCTTCTTTCTCACACTTATTGTGCTTTATCTCCTGTATTTTGTAAATATAGTTAGTATATTTTTTCTATTTTACTGTACGATAGGGACACGCGCTGGAATAGTATTTTTTATTCAACTGTTTTTGACTTTTTTCGGCTGGATTTGAGCGTTTTTCGTTGCGTTGTTGTGACGTGAGCGAGCCCACCAGCCCCCCCCCGCGCCCTCCGGCCGCGCTAAAGTACGGCGTGTCGTCGGTACACGTTTATATACACGTTTATATGAAAGAGGAACTTCACGAACGATCGGGACACGCACTGGAATCGCTTTAAATTAACTTGTTTTGACTTTATTCGGCTGGATTGAGTGTTTTCGTCGTGTCGTTGCGATGTGTCTTGGCTCTGAGTCCCCCGGCTCCGGCCCCGCCCCCCGGCCGGTGCCGTACCGCGTTTACACAAAGGAGGAACTCATGAAACTGCGGAGAACAGTCGTCTTACCCGGAGATCGTCACGTTATCCCGGCGGACATCCTAAGGAAAACGCAACGAGGCAGACGGGCTGGACGTAAACTCCGAGAGAAGAGAGGAGAAAACAGGAAGTCGTTCCCGCCGTAGTCATGGGTAACGTGAGGTCCCTTCAAAATAAAATGACGGAAATAGCGAGCCTCATGCGGTCCCAGAGGATTTATAGGGACAGCAGCGTCTTGATTTTCACAGAGACCTGGTTAACAGCAGAAATGCCAGACTCTATTGTAGGTTTGGACAATTTTCATCTGCTGCGGGCGGACAGAACGAGAGAAAGCGGGAAGAAAGGAGGTGGAGGTCTGGCGGGGTATGTGAACACGAGCTGGTCCAAACCCGAACACTGCACAGTGAGGGAGCAGCTATGTAACAAGGATATTGAACTATTGGCTATTGGCATGAGGCCATATTATCTGCCCCGGGAGTTCTCACATGTGATTTTGATCGCAGTCTATGTGGCCCCGTCTGCCAATGCTGAAAATGCTTGTGAAGCACTGCTCTCCTGCACTTGTAGGCTGCAAACACAGCATCCACAGGCTCTCTTCCTCATCTCTGGTGACTTTAACCACGCTTCTCCCTCTTCTGTTCTACCAACATACACCCAGTATGTTACCTGCCCCACCAGAGAGAATAGAATATTGGACTTGTTTTTTGCTAACACCAAGGAGGCTTATTCCTCTTCCCCCCTCCCTCCCCTGGGCAGCTCGGACCACAACCTTGTACATCTGAGGCCTGTGTATGAACCCATCGTGCGCCGGCAGCCTGTGGTGTCCCGTGAGGTGAGGATGTGGTCTGCTGAGAGCGAGGAGGCTCTGAGGGACTGCTTCAGCACCACTGTCTGGACTGAGCTTTATGACCCACATGGGGAGGACATCAACACCATCACAGAGTGCATCAAGGACTACATCAACTTCTGTTTTGAGAACACTGTTCCCTCCCGGACGGTGCGGTGTTTTCCAAACAATAAGCCATGGATTAACCGTGAACTGAAGGCTCTGCTGAAGGAGAAGAAGAGAGCCTTCAGGTCAGGGAACAAGGAGGAGCTGAGGACTGTGCAGAAGGAGCTGAGGAGGAAGATCAGGCAGGCTGAAGCCGGCTACAAGAGGAGGATGGAGGAGCAGCTGCAGCAAAAGAACATTCTGGGAGTGTGGAGGAGCCTGAAAACCATCTCAGGCTTCAAAATCCCCCCTGCCCAGACAGAGGGGGACCTACAGTGGGTGAATGATTTAAATGCTCACTTCTTGAGGTTTGATCGGTCACCCGCCCCTCCCCCTGCACAGCTGCATGCTCCCCCTTCCACAGCTGGACAATGCCCTGCATCTGTTCCTCTTCGCTTATCTGCCCCGGACCATCAGCTCCCCACTTCGCCTGGACTCACCCATCCCCCCAGCACACGGTCCCCCTGCCAACCACTGACTGTCACAGCAGCACAGGTGAGGAGTGAGCTGAAGAGGATTAAAGTGAGTAAGGCAGCAGGACCTGACGGCATCAGCCCCAGGCTCCTTAAGTCCTGCGGAGATGAACTGTGTGGAGTTATGGAGCATGTCTTCAACATGAGCCTGAAGCTGAGGGTGGTACCACAGGTCTGGAAGACCTCCTGTCTGGTACCTGTGCCTAAGACACCGCGCCCCAAAGACCTCAACAGCTTCAGGCCAGTGGCTCTCACGTCCCACCTGATGAAGACACTGGAACGGCTGGTCCTGGACCACCTCCGCTCCACTGTGAGCTCAGCCATGGACCCGCTGCAGTTTGCATATCGGTCTGGCATCGGAGTGGAGGACGCCGTCATCTCCCTGCTGCACCGCTCTCTCTCTCACCTGGAAAAGCCTGGCAGCTCTGTGAGGATCCTGTTCTTCGATCTTTCCAGCGCCTTCAACACCATCCAGCCGCTGCTCCTGAGGGACAAGCTGGAGACGGCTGGTGTGGAGTATGACCTGGCAGAGTGGATCTTGGACTACCTCACAGACCGACCCCAGTTTGTGAGAGCCCGGAACTGTGTGTCTGACACTCGGACCTGCAGTGTGGGGGCGCCCCAGGGCACTGTCCTCGCGCCCTTTCTCTTCACCCTTTACACTGCTGACTTCAGACATGACACGGACAGCTGTGTCCTGCAGAAGTTCTCTGACGACTCTGCCATCATCGGACTCATCACGGACGACGATGACGAGGAGTACAGGGGACTGGCGCAGGACTTTGTGGACTGGTGTCAGCGGAACCACCTCCTCATCAACGCGGGGAAGACCAAGGAGATGGTGGTGGATTTCTGCAGACGCCACCCCACTGCCCCCTCGCTAGTGAACATCCAGGGACGGGACATTGAGAGAGTGGACTCATACAAGTACCTGGGTGTTCATCTGAACCACAAACTGGACTGGACTCATAACACAGACTCACTGTACAGGAAGAGCCAGAGTTGGCTCTACCTCCTGAGGAGACTCAGGTCTTTTGGAGTGACAGGGCCACTTCTGAAGACCTTCTACGACTCTGTGGTGGCATCAGCCCTCCTGTACGGTGTGGCCTGCTGGAGCAGCAGCATCACAGAGAGGGAGAGGAAGAGGCTGGACAGAGTCATCAAGAAGTCCAGCTCCGTCCTGGGCTGTGCTCTGGACTCGGTGCAGGAGGTGGGGGACAGGAGGGTCCTGGCTAGATTCACATCTATGCTGGACCATGAGTGCCACCCCCTGCAGGACACTCTCTCCGCTCTGGAGAGCAGCTTCAGTGAGAGACTGATCCACCCTCGCTGTGTGAAGGAAAGGTTCCGTAGGTCTTTCCTTCCTGCTGCTGTCAGACTTTATAACAAAAACTGTTTGTACTGAACACTCGCAATACTGACCTAACTTAATACTGATGTGCAATTTTGTCAAATGTGCAATTGCTGTTGGAATTCATGTGCAATTACTGTGAAATTCATGTGCAATCTATGTGCTGTCGTGACACATGTTCATGTGCAATTACTGTCGTGATCACATGCAATGGTATTTATGTATTTATTGTTTATTTATTTGTCTATGGGAGTTTTTGTTTATTTATAGGAGATCTTCTGCTGGGAGTGTTTTTCAGACTTCCTATAAGTGATCTGTTCTTCTGTATCTACCTCTGTATCTACCTGCGTTGCACCAATGAAATTTCCCCATGTGGGACAATAAAGGAATATCTTATCTTATCTTATCTTAAGTACTACATGTGTGGAAGAATACTAGGTGTGTAAGTAATAATTTGTTGAAGTGTAAAGTTGTGTAAAGTAGTTTACTTGTGTAAAATTGCTTTTTTGTGTGTGTAAGCGTACTACATGTGTGTGTAAGAGTACTACATGTTTACTACATGTGTGTGTAAGAGTACTACATGTGTGTGTAAGTATTAATTTGTTGAAGTGTTAAGTGGTGTAAAGTAGTTTAATTGTGTAAAATTGCTTTTTTGTGTAAAAGTACTGCATGTGTGTAAAAGTACTACATGTGTGTAAGAGTACTACATGTGTGTAAGTACTATTTAGTTGAATTTTGAATGTGTTGAAAGTGTTTTAAAGTGTGGAAGGTTGAATATTTGTTGAAAAACTGAATTGTGTTCAATGCTCCATTCATTTCAAGAAAGTACTGATACTTTTGTAAATACTGCAAAAAGTACAAGTAGTGCAAATATCAAAAGTTATAGCAATAATTAGACAGTGAAAGCGATCGTAATGAGGTATAACTTGTTGAAATAGGTTAAAGTGTTAAGGAGTTGAAACGCGCAGACGGTCGGGAGCTGGAAAGTGTAAAAATACTGATACTTTTGCAAATACTGCAAAAAGTACAAGTTGTTCAAATGTCAAAAGTAATAGCACACGTAATATTGGTCTCCTGAGCAATGTGATTTCCGAATTTGTTTTGTCTTTCTGTCTCTCACAGTTGAAATGCTCAATTTCTTCACTGTATACCCAGGAAGTGTTTCTTTAAAGTAAAGAATGGACCACCGATTAAATATCAGCCTTGTTCAAGTAAAAAGGGTAATAGCCATGAAATGGTAACTGTAAGAACGACCTGAGAGACAACAATGGATAAAGGAGTTGTCTACCACATTAGTATTTGGAAAAATAACTTTTACTGTAAAAAAAGATTCAGTTGTAGTCATCTGGACTTGTGTGTTTCGACACTCTTCCGAGTGATTCTCAATCTGCAAATCAATACTGGGAATTTAAGCTATTTATCCTACTCTGAGTAGGACTTCCCCACCTTGCGGGACCTCCTGATAGACGAAGTCTGGTTTCACTTTCTTTATTTTCAAACCAACTTCTTTGTTTAATATCAGCCCTATAAAATACAAAAACTGGTTCACCCTAAAGACAAGATGCAACACAAAAACAGAGCAATGTAGTTTATTCTGTCCAATGCACTTGTAAATGCACAATGTAAAGAGCGCCACATAGTGAGACTAAACAGCCACTGCACAGAGGCTCTATCAGCTCAGAAGACACTGGAGTTCAGGACCACAGAGCGCTGTGCATCTTCATCTTAAAGCCACAAACCACTCTATCAAAGACAGCGAGGTTCATATTAAGGCAAAATAGAACCTGAGAAACTAACCAGATTTTGCTATTAAAAAAAAGAAATAGATTTTTCTAATCCACATAATTCTTCATTCTCAATAAATCCAGATCTAAAATCACAGAGGCAGAATCAGGCACAATAGACTTAAGTGATCATGCTCTACATTACTATAGATTTGGAGGAAAGACGAAAAAATACACTGTGGAGCACTGTGGAGCTATGTTCAATGCAGCTGCTTAATGACCCTTTGTTTAAGGAAAAACATTTCAGACGACATTAAAACTTATCTGGCGGAGAATGAAAATGGTGAAACTTCCCCGTCCATCCTTTGGGATGCTTCTAAAGCACATCTGAGAGGAAAAAATATAGCCATGGCCTCAGCAAAAAAGAAAGAATGGGAGTAAAAGCTAAAAGGTCTAAACTAAAAATATAAATACATACATAAATATGCTGACAGAATAAGGAGTTTGAAGTTCTGATTTAATGTCTTTATTTAAAAAGTTTGAATGTGTTTTAGAGTCTGTTTAGTCCAGAAATATACCACTACCATTATTTATATAGTCAACACTTTAACTTTGTTCAATCTTCTCCGTCAGATCTTTGATGAGGTGGAGAAGCGGCGTCAGATCTCCATGGCGATGATCTACCCGTTCATGCAAAAGCTTCGCGAGGCCTCGTTCCCCGCTCCAGGAAACACGGTGGAGATCAAGAGTTTCATCCCCGAGTCAGGCACAGAGGTCAGTGTTCTGAGAGCTCAGTGTTCTGAGAGCTCAGTGTTCTGAGAGCTCAGGCTGACCAACAGGAGGAGGAGCAAAAGCTACAATAAACGGAATCACTGAAACAAACTGTGACATGGCCCAGTCTGTTACAAGGATTCGATCGTGAGTCCATCTTCATTTCCTCTGCCACAAACCAAAGCATTTGAGGACCTGAAGTTGTATTTAGCTCTCGCTTTACAATGTTCCTGAATGTGACATTATAGTTAGATCCGGAGGTCTTGTGCTCTTTTGAAGTGTGTCAGCCCTAGACCATGTGGGAGTAGAATCTCTCCTTCTGTGATTCTCCTTGATGCCTCTATTTTTTCCTAAAAGGTTTTGTAGTTTTTCTTGCACAAAGAGGCTTTAAGGACAGGGGATGCTGGGACATTTATTCATTTGCTAATTTCCTGTGAACATTCTTTAATCTGCTTCTCTATTTTATGGTCCTTCTATGAGGCAACTGCTGTTGTAATGTTTTATGAAAATACATTGAATTTAATACATTTTTTAAGTCCATGAATCATCATCAGACACGTCATCAGTGGTAACACCAAATCCTGATGAGGGAATGCCTGACTGAGAAAGGCATGTGGTTTTCATTACATACAGTATTTCAAGTTATTAGCCCCGAGCCGAAGGACGAGAATTGTCCCTGCAAAGGAAAAACATGCCCTAAGTCATACAGGAAGTCGGCCATATTGGATCAAACACAGCGCTGACAAAAGTGCACCTCGTCGTACTTTTGGCATAAACACTTCAAATTTGGAGACAAGAAACCCATGAGCAAAGAAATGTTATGAATTTTGAAGCATGGTGAATTTCATGGTCAATTTTAAACTAAATCGCAATATTTCTGTAATTTCAAAAAAATCTACGTTTCTTAAAAAAATATTTTATTGGAAAATGTTACTGGAGCGATTTCCAAGCGGAGTGCAACAACATGCCAATTTAGTGGCTTTATATTACAGTGCATTCTGTTTGTAGTGACCAGTGCTCTCCCCAGGATCTTTTTAAGGGATGGTAAATATGCCTCATGTGGAGTTGCATTTTCCTCCAAGGATGGTTTCATGTACCTTCATAACTTCCAAAGGTACTTGGACCCTAAACATACTATTAATGAAGATACGTTTTTTATCTTAAGTTCGGGAGCAGGACCACGCCCCTTCCTACACTATTTAAACATCCAGATCACATCCACCTGTGTTCATGACGTCGTGCACACGCCCCATGGCGGCGGAAGCTCTCGCTCGAATACACACTAGTTTCATACCTTTCAATGGATCGACCTCTTTCCTTCTGTTGCATCGGCCCAACCCAGGCCTCACCTCGCCCAGCACAGGGGAGCCACACCGGGCCATCCTCCACTGGAATCCCACTGCTCCCGGTCCCATCATTCAGCTGTTCTCACAGGCGCAGCTCTCGCTTACAGTCGGCTATCTCCTTTTTTCTTTTTAGCCTTCTCCCGCTTTGTCTCACTCACGCCAGTTCGGTAGCTCCATCTCCGGAGAACTCCAACAGCTGTTTATTTGTGTAGACAACGTAGGCCGGGGGGGGGGCTGGGTGTCAACGCACATCGTGAAGACAAACACACGCAATAATCCAACAAAATAAAGTTGAATCAAAGCGGATCCAGCGCGTGTCTGTGAGCCCCAGCCGTACAAGTGAATGTACAAAAAATATTTACCAAATAAAAATAGAGCACAAAACATTTGGAAAAGAGAGGGAGCGTTGCAATGAGCAACCAGCTCTCACCAGTGCCGGAAGCCACTCTGGCACTGCGTTGCCAGGTTCCAGCAGTCCGAGAGAGTCGGACACCCACCTTCACCTTGGAACTCCTCAAGGTTTCTATTATTTCCCCAAAGAGATTTTGCAGTTTTTCCTTGCCGAGAAGGAGGTTCTAAGGACAGGGGACCTGACTCATGCTAGCTTCGCCACGCATACTCATGCCGCCTAAGCTACTTCCATCATACCTAGTTATTCATACACTAACCCTTTTTTAAGTCGTGGATGGTCATCATGGATTTGCTCATATCGGTCTTGTCGTAGTTTCGGCTGGCATCTCCTAATCTATTAAGTCCCCAGAGCCGCCTTCAGGTACCGGGATGCCACAGCATTCTTTGGGCACCGGGATGCCACCTCGTCCCTCTTCGGGCACCGGGATGTCGGTCCTTCCATGTTCTGAGAGTTTCCAGGTACCAACCCAAAGTTAAACCGGAGCTCTCGTCTCAGGTGCCTTCTCCTCATGCTCCAAACAGCAGCTTGTCCCCATTTGGTCATAGCCATGCAGATCATCTCCTAGGGACACGCCCTTAAGCTTTCACCTCCAGACCCTAGCGTTGTTGTGATTCTCATCGTTGTGATTCTCATCCAGTCCATCAAGTCGCTGCTCCACTTTGATATGCCTTTCCATCAGCCGGTTTTGGGGGTTACTTTATGACTCAAGTTCATCTGACAATCATGACTTCATCTGTGAGTTTGCATGTCTTTGGCGGCCTTATTTTAGATGGATCGGGATTGCTGCCTTCCTGCCCTGTGCCTTGTTCATGGCTAACCAGTCCGATGACCCTGCATTCAACTCCATCAACAAATACATTCAGAACATTGATTCCCGAGGTGGAACTGTCATCGACTCCAGTTCCTCCATCCTCAGCTACCACGTTCCACACCTGAGCCCCGCTTTAGGCGACCTTCTAGTCCCTCTTGACCATCCGGTACGGTTTCCGTTCCTTCCATCATGGCTTCAATCTACCTTTCCTGCGGTCAACCTTCTTTCCCATTCACCTTCGAATACCAGTCTCTATTTATAGGTACTTGATTAGTGAGTAATTTAATGATTTCAAAAAAATAGTTGCAGGGTTTGTTTTGGGCCTTCTTCCATGGTGCGTAGGGACGTCACTAGAGCGTAATCTCTGATTGGTTGCTGCGCCACGTCAAAAGTTTAACTTTTCAAACTTCTCTGAGTTGGCCACTCTGGCCGCACGTCCAAAGCGTCAGACGTTCAGGAAAGGAAAAAAAAAGGAAAGCCGTGGTGGCTAATGTAGTAATACCAAATGACTAGAGAAATATCAAGAGCTCGGAAAGAAGCTGGAGAAAGCGACAGTGGTGCCCTTCTTTCAAGGTAGTGCGAATGTAAGAGGTTGACTTGATCTGTGGTTTAGGGACAGGTGTTGTTGTGGTGTGTTAATGTTGCTCATAGTGGTCGAAACAGATATACTTTAGTACAGAGTAAACCTTAGAGAGTAACCCTGAAAATACCACCAGAATGACTAGAGAAGTATCTCCACTATCATTTTCTTTCAGTAAAGTAGGCCTTGATCTTGGTCAATATTTCTCAAGCAGGTGTGATAATAATGGCACCATCGTGGACTGTCACTATACCGTGTATATATAAACTAAGTCTGTACTCTGTTCCTCAGATCATCAGACTCACCAGGCCTCTGGACTCGTGGCTGGAACATGTGAACTTTGGCACTCTGTTCCAGTGTCTGAGTGAAGAGCAGGTTTTGCTGGTGTTCTCCGCTGCTGTTCTGGAGCGGCGCATCATCTTCATGGCCGATGAACTCAGGTAGTTTTGACTCATTATCATCTGGATGAGTTAGGTACAATGTTAATATATTTATAACTTTTTCATAATGACAACATTCCTCTCCCTGCACTATTATTGATTATGAAATGTGCTCTGTACGAAATCCAACCTTTTTCTGTATCAGTGGTCGAGTGGTTAAGGCACAGCACACGGTTGCAGCGTTGTGAGTTCAAGTCCCAATAAATTGCTGTCTCTCATCACCCATTTCACTCTGTCCTTTCCTGTCTAATAAAGCATACGGCACAAATTCTTCAAAAAAAAAAGGGAAAAGCAAAACAAATGAATATACAACACAAAATGTTATAATTAACAGAGAACACAACCAAAAGTCTGCAACAATTCAAAATAAAGAGTGCCGTCACCGTAAGTGACCTGAAACGTAAGTGGAGAGAAGAAAACCAAAGACTATAGTACAAAACACTTGTCATCTCTCGGACTTCCGGTCATGGTGACGAGCTAAGGAGAAGCACTCGCTCCGCTGCGGCAGAAGTCTGTTTTAAAATCACCATTTGACATAATCCCAGAAAAGACGAACAAGAGATGAGTAAACAGGGAAAACACAAGGCCGAACGCTACGGGACGTAAATAATCAAAGCTGATGATCCACACCTCCATTGGAAAACAGCCCGCCTCACAAGCTAACAAGGCTAACAGGTTTGCAGCCCTTCCCCTGTGGCAGGACAGGGCTCCGCCGGCCGATGTGAAACCTCAGGCCTTCGCCTTGCTGGAGGGAGGAGAGGAGATAACCATTCAGCAGTGGGCTCTCATGATGTGTCAAATGAAACTTGAAATGCAGCGTGACATGGCGTCACTGACCTCAATGAAGCTGAACAGCGTATTTCAGACAATACGGATGATCTGCAGGACCGAGATGATGGAGCGGCCAATGTCATGAAGCTGTGGACGGAGAACAAAATAATAGGAAAAGTAAGATCCTGGATTTGGAGTCCAGATCACGTGGGAACAATCTCAGATTTGTGGGGGTTTGGAGGGAGATGGTACTGAAAGTTTCCTTGAGAAGGTGATTGCAGAGCTTATTTTGGGGTCAGGAGTTGAAGTCCCTCCAATCACAATCGAGAGAGCGCATCGCCTGGGCAAAACAAGACCCGCAGCTGAAAAACCATGAGATCTGATAATGAGGTTTCTTAAAGGTCCCATATCATGCAAAATCGACTTTTCAGAGCTTTTAACCTTCTTACAGTGTTATTGGTGCGTCATATATCTGTTTTTCTTATTGCAGATTTTAGCGAAATCACAGTCTATTCACAGCAACGCGTCATAATCACCGCATGGCCCCCTTGTTATTACATTGTTTTGTGATGTGTTTCATTCATTATGACGACTGTGAAAGTGCTTGAAATGTGATACTTGCTTTTATTCTTTGATAACTTGGCATTCACGTGTGACGCTGTGACGCCTGGGCCTGTTTACATTCCCACGTCTCCACCTAAGACTACGTCACGGGGTGGGCGGGGACACAATCTCTCGCTGAAACTACGTCACGGGGTGGGCGGGGACGCACGCTGTCACTGAGACTACGTCACGGGGTGGGCGGAGGACACACGTTCTCGCTGAGACTACGTCACGGGGTGGGCGGGGGACACACGCTCTCACTGAGACTACGTCACGGGGTGGGCGGGGGACACACGCTCTCACTGAGACTACGTCACGGGGTGGGCGGGGGACACACGCTCTCACTGAGACTACGTCACGGGGTGGGCGGGGGACACACGCTCTCACTGAGACTACGTCACGGGGTGGGCGGGGACACACGCTCTCACTGAGACTACGTCACGGGGTGGGCGGAGGACACACGCTCTCTCTGAGACTACGTCACGGGTTATGCACAACACTTATTATTGTCAAATATACTCTTAGGATAGATTACGAAACGGGAAATATAGCATCATATGGGACCTTTAATGATCGTGTGAAGGAATATGCCTTGAAGGCTGAAAGGGTTATTAAAGGAGACCTCCAGGGTTAAAGGAGAACTCCAGTACAAAGGCAAGCGCATCTTCTTTGCTCCAGATATTCCATACGAGGTTCGTCAACAGTGAAGAAAGTTCCACCACATCTGTGACGAGCTGAGACATGGGTTTTCTTTCCCCGCGACTCTTCTGGTGACATTTGAAGATAAAAACATGTGCTCAGAACACCAGTAGAAGAAGAGGTGCTCCTCAGAACACCAGTAGAAGAAGAGGTGCTCCTCAGAACACCTGGAGAAGCAGAGGTGCTCCTCAGAACACCAGGAGAAGAAGAGGTGCTCCTCAGAACACCAGTAGAAGAAGAGGTGCTCCTCAGAACACCAGGAGAAGAAGAGGTGCTCCTCAGAACACCTGGAGAAGCAGAGGTGCTCCTCAGAACACTAGGAGAAGAAGAGGTGCTCCTCAGAACACCAGGAGAAGCAGAGGTGCTCCTCAGAACACCAGGAGAAGAAGAGGTGCTCCTCAGAACACCAGGAGAAGAAGAGGTGCTCCTCAGAACACCAGGAGAAGCAGAGGTGCTCCTCAGAACACCTGGAGAAGAAGAGGTGCTCCTCAGAACACCAGGAGAAGCAGAGGTGCTCCTCAGAACACCAGGAGAAGAAGAGGTGCTCCTCAGAACACCAGGAGAAGCAGAGGTGCTCCTCAGAACACCAGGAGAAGAAGAGGTGCTCCTCAGAACACCAGGAGAAGAAGAGGTGCTCCTCAGAACACCAGGAGCTCCTCAGAACACCAGGAGCTCCTCAGAACACCAGGAGAAGAAGAGGTGCTTCTCTGTAAAACTGATGTGTTTGTGGACGACACCACCCTCATCGCCCCTCATCACCATGACGACACCACCCCTCATCGCCATGACGACACCACCCCTCATCGCCATGACGACTCCACCCTCATCGGGCTCATCTGGGACGGGGATGAGTCTGTCTACAGGAGGTGGAGCGGCTGGTGTCCTGGTGCAGCAGTAACAACCTGGAGTTCAACGCCCAGAAGACAGTGGAGATGATCGTGCACTTCAGGAAAGGCAAAGCCCCCCAGCCCCCCCTCATCATCACAGACTCCCCCAGCTCCACTGTGGACTCCCTCCTCTTCCTCTGCACCACCATCACCAGGACCTCAAGTGGGAGCCCAACATCAGCTCCTCATCAAGAAGGCCCAGCAGAGGATGTACTTCCTGCAGCAGCCGAGGAAAGCCAAGCTGCCACTCGTTACTGTGCGCATTTCCCCACCATCTTTTGGGGGTTTGCAACTTTGTCCTTGGGGCCTTTCTAGCACTGGGTAGGATTTCAGCCATGATATCAGCCACATCAGTTCTGTGTGCATCCCATGTAGAGGCTTGCCCTCCCAACATGGTCCCTCCAGCACTTCATCAACCTGTTTTGTTTGTTCCTGTTCCCCATTGTCTGAGAAATTCAGAGCTAGTGTGAGTGTCAGGGTGCTGGATTTGGCTTGGTCAGAAGTTTTTGTGTCTTTGGCCAACTGATTATTCCTGTTCTCACAACTCACGCATTTCCTTGTTGTACCAGTGACCCGTCTGTCATCAAGGAGCTCAGACCTTGTTTGGCCGGGCGACGTCCGTATATATATATATATATATATATATATATATATATATATATATATATGTGTGTTTTTACGTTTACTCTGTGTGAATGTTATAACCTCATAATTGCACCCTTAATTATGTACATAATGTACATATGTACATATGTACATTATGTACATGGGAAATTGTATTTGTGTGCTGTATAAATAGGATCGTAACCATTTTCGATATGTAGTAGAAGTGAGATACAAGCACTGTAGTCCTCACACTATGTGTCTGTGTGTGTGTGTGTGTGTGTGTGTGCCCGCACATGTGTGTGTGTGTGTGTGTGTGCGCGCGCATGTGTCTGTGTGTGTGTGTGTGTGTGCGCGCGCATGTGTGTGTGTGTGTGTGCCCGCACATGTGTGTGTGTGTGTGTGTATGTGCGTGTGTGTGTGTGTGCCCGCACATGTGTGTGTGTGTGTGTCTGTGCGTATGTGTGTGTGTGTGTGTGTGTGTCTGTGCGTATGTGTGTGTGTGTGTGTGTGTGTGTGTAGTACTCTGTCCCAGGTGCTGCATGCTGTGGCTGCTCTGCTCTTCCCCTTCACCTGGCAGCACACCTTCATCTCCATCGTGCCTCAGATCCTCATGGACGTGGTGATGGCGCCAACTCCGTACCTGCTCGGGGTCCAGAAGAGCCTGCTGGACCAGCTCCAGGACACTGTTGATGTAAACTCCATGCTCTCTCCGTGTTCTCTCCATGTTTTCTCCGTGTTCTCTCCGTGTTCTCTCCGTGCTCTCTCCGTGTTCTCTCCTTGCTCTCTTCATGTTCTCTCCATGTTCTCTCCGTGTTCTCTCCATGTTTTCTCCTTGCTCTCTCCGTGCTGTCTCCCTGCTCTCTCCGTGTTCTCTCCGTGTTCTCTCCGTGCTCTCTCCGTGTTCTCTCCTTGCTCTCTCCATAATCTCTCCGTGTTCTATCCATGTTTTCTTCGTGTTCTTTCCGTGCTCTCTCCATGTTCTCTCCATGCTCTCTCCCTACTCTCTCCATAATCTCTCCGTGCTTTCTCCATGCTCTCTCCGTGTTCTCTCTGTGTTCTCTCCCTGCTCTGTCCGTACTCTAGCCGTGCTCTCTCCGTGTTCACTCCGTGTTCTCTCCGTGCTCTCTCCATGCTCTCTCCGTGTTCTCTCCGTGCTTTCTCCGTGTTCTCTCCGTGTTCTCTCCGTGTTCTCTCCATGTTCTCTCCTTGCTCTCTCCGTGTTCTCTCCATGCTCTCTCATTGCTCGCACTGTGTTCTCTCCGTGTTCTCTCCATGTTCTCTCCATGCTCTCTCCGTGTTCTCTCCATGCTCTCTCCCTACGCTCTCTGTGCTCTCTCTGTGTTCTCTCCGTGCTCTCTCCATGCTCTCTCCATGTTCTCTCCATGTTCTCTCCGTGCTCTCTTCATGTTCTCTCCATGTTCTCCCCGTGCTCTCTCCATGTTCTCTCCGTGCTCTCTCCGTGCTCTCTCCATGTTCTCTCCATGTTCTCTCCATGTTCTCTCCATACTCTCTCCGTGTTCTCTCCATGCTCTCTCCTTGTTCTCTCCATGCTCTCTCCATGCTCTCTCCCTGCTCTCTCCATAATCTCTCCGTGTTTTGTCCATGTTTTCTCCGTGTTCTTTCCATGGTCTCTCCATGTTCTCTCCATGCTCTCTCCGTGTTCTCTCCATGCTCTCTACATGTTCTCTCCATGCTCTCTCCCTACTCTCTCCATAATCTCTCCGTGTTCTCTCCATGTTCTCTCCGTGTTCTCTCCCTACTCTCTCCATGTTCTCTCTGTGCTCTCTCCATGTTCTCTCCGTAATCTCTCCGTGTTCTCTCCGTGTTCTCTCCGTGTTATCTCCGGGCTCTCTCCGTGTTCTCTCCTTGCTCTCTCCATGTTCTCTCCATTTTCTCCTCGTGTTCTCTCCATGTTTTCACCTTGCTCTTTCCGTGTTCTCTCCATGCTCTCTCTGTGCTCTCTCCGTGTTCTCTCCATGCTCTCTCAGTGTTCTCTCCCTGCTCTCTCCCTGCTCTCCGTGCTCTCTCCGTGCTCTCTCCGTGTTCTCTCCGTGCGCTCTCCGTGCTCGCTCCGTGTTCTCTCCGTGCTCTCTCCATGCCCTCTCCATGCTCTCTCTATGCTCTTTCCATGTTCTCTCCATGCTCTCTCCGTAATCTCTCCCTGCTCTCTCCGTGCTCTCTCCGTGCTCTCTCCATGCTCTCTCCATGCTCTTTCCATGTTCTCTCCATGCTCTCTCCGTAATCTCTCCCTGCTCTCTCCGTGTTCTCTCCATGCTCTCTCCATGCTCTTTCCATGTTCTCTCCATGCTCTCTCCCTGCTCTCTCCATAATCTCTCCGTGTTTTGTCCATGTTTTCTCCGTGTTCTTTCCGTGGTCTCTCCATGTTCTCTCCATGCTCTCTCCGTGTTCTCTCCATGCTCTATACATGTTCTCTCCATGCTCTCTCCCTACTCTCTCCATAATCTCTCCGTGTTCTCTCCATGTTCTCTCCGTGTTCTCTCCCTGCTCTCTCCATGTTCTCTGTGCTCTCTCCATGTTCTTTCCATGTTCTCTCCATAATCTCTCCATGTTCTCTCCATGCTCTCTCCATGTTCTCTCTATGCTCTCTCCATGATCTATCCCTGCTCTCTCCATGCTCTCTCCATGTTCTCTCCATGCTCTCTCCATGTTCTCTCAATGTTCTCTCCATGCTCTCTCCATGTTCTCTCCATGTTCTCTCCATGTTCTCTCCATGCTCTTTCCATGTTCTCTCCGTGCTCTCTCTGTGCTCTCTCCATGTTCTCTCAATGCTCTCTCCATGCTCTCTCCATGTTCTCTCCGTGCTCTCTCCATATTCTCTCAATGTTCTCTCCATGTTCTCTCCGTAATCTCTCCGTGTTCTCTCCGTGTTCTCTCCGTGTTCTCTCCGTGTTCTCTCCGGGCTCTCTCCGTGTTCTCTCCTTAATCTCTCCATGTTATCTCCATGTTCTCTCCGTGTTCTCTCCATGTTTTCTCCTTGCTCTTTCCGTGTTCTCTCCATGCTCTCTCCGTGCTCTCTCCGTGTTCTCTCCATGCTCTCTCAGTGTTCTCTCCCTGCTCTCTCCCTGCTCTCCGTGCTCTCTCCGTGCTCTCTCCGTGTTCTCTCCGTGCGCTCTCCGTGCTCTCTCCGTGTTCTCTCCGTGCTCTCTCCATGCTCTCTCCATGCTCTCTCCATGCTCTTTCCATGTTCTCTCCATGCTCTCTCCGTAATCTCTCCCTGCTCTCTCCGTGTTCTCTCCATGCTCTCTCCATGTTCTCTCCGTGCTCGCTCCGTGCTCTCTCCCTGCTCTCTCCATACTCTCGCCGTGCTCTCTCCGTGTTCACTCCGTGTTCTCTCCTGCTCTCTCCATGCTCTCTCCGTGCTCTCTCCATGTTCTTTCCGTGTTCTCTCCGTGCTCTCTCCATACTCTCTCCGTGTTCTCTCCGTGCTCTCTCCATGTTCTCTCCATGTTCTCTCCATGCTCTCTCCGTGTTCTCTCCATGCTCTCTCCAATATCTCTCCATGCTCTCTCCATGTTCTCTCCATGTTCTCTCCATGCTCTCTCCGTGTTCTCTCCAAGCTCTCTCCAAGTTCTCTCCGTGCTCTCTCCATGTTCTCTCCATGTTCTCTCCGTGCTCTCTCCATGTTCTCTCCATGTTCTCTCCATGCTCTCTCCGTGTTCTCTCCGTTCTCTCTCCATGCTCTCTCCAATATCTCTCCATGCTCTATCCATGTTCTCTCCGTGTTCTCTCCGTGTTCTCTCTGTGCTCTCTCCATGTTCTCTCCATGCTCTCTCCATGTTCTCTCCATGCTCCCTCCATGTTCTCTCCGTGCTCTCTCAATGTTCTCTCCATGTTCTGTCCATGTTCTCTCCATGCTCTCTCCATGTTCTCTCCATGTTCTCACCATGTTCTCTCCGTGCTCTCTCCATGTTCTCTCCATGTTTTCCCCGTGCTCTCTCCATGCTCTCTCCATGTTCTCTCCGTGCTCTCTCCATGCTCCCTCCATGTTCTCTCCGTGCTCTCTCCATGTTCTCTCCGTTTTCTCTCTGTGTTCTCTGCGTCTTCTGTCCCGTGCTCTCTCCATGTTCTCTCCGTGTTCTCTCCGTGCTCTCTCCATGTTCTTTCCATGTTCTCTCCATGTTCTCTCCATGCTCTCTCCGTGTTCTCTCCGTTCTCTCTCCATGCTCTCTCCAATATCTCTCCATGCTTTCTCCATGTTCTCTCCGTGTTCTCTCCGTGTTCTCTCTGTGCTCTCTCCATGCTCTCTCCATGTTCTCTCCATGCTCCCTCCATGTTCTCTCCATGTTCTCACCGTGTTCTCTCTGTGCTCTGTCCATATTCTCTCCATGCTCTCTCCATGCCCTTTCCGTGCTCTCTCCATGCTCTCTCCGTGCTCTCTCCCTGCTCTCTCCATGTTCTCTCCATGCTCTCTCCATGTTTTCTCCATGTTCTTTCCGTGTTCTCTCCGTGTTCTCCCCGTGTTCTCTCCATGTTCTCTCCTCGCTCGCTCCGTGTTTTCTCCATGTTCTCTCCCGGCTCTCTCCGTAATCTCTCCATGCTCTCTTTTTGTGCTCTGTGCTCTCTCTGTGTTCTCTCCGTGCTCTCTCCATGTTCTCTCCATGTTCTCTCCATGTTCTCTCCTTGCTCTCTCCATGTTCTCTCCATGTTCTCACCATGTTCTCTCCGTGCTCTCTCCATGTTCTCTCCGTTTTCTCTCCGTGTTCTCTGCGTCTTCTGTCCCGTGCTCTCTCCATGTTCTCTCCGTGTTCTCTCCGTGCTCTCTCCGTGTTCTCTCCGTTCTCTCTCCATGCTCTCTCCAATATCTCTCCATGCTCTCTCCATGTTCTCTCCGTGTTCTCTCTATGCTCTCTCCATGTTCTCTCCATGCTCTCTCCATGCTCTGTCCATGTTCTCTCCATGCTCTCTCCATGCCCTTTCCGTGCTCTCTCCATGCTCTCTCCGTGCTCTCTCTATGATCTCTCCATGTTCTTTCTGTGTTCTCTTTGTGCGCTCTCCATGTTCTCTCCATGTTCTCTCCATGCTCTCTCCATGTTCTCTGCATGTTCTCTCCGTGTTCTCTCTGTGCTCTCTCCATGTTCTCTCCATGCTCTCTCCATGCTCTCTCCGTGCTCTTTCCATGTGCTCTCTATGTTCTCTCCGTTTTCTCTCTCTGCTCTCTCCATGTTCTCTCCATGCTCTCTCCGTGCCCTCTCCATGCTCTCTCCGTGCCCTCTCCATTTCCTCTCTGTGCTTTCTCCGTGTTTTCTCCATGTTCTCTCCTTACTCTCTCCGTATTCTCTCCATGCTCTCTTCGTGCTCTCCCCATGTTCTCTCCGTGTTCTCTCCATGTTCTCTCCGTGTTCTCTCCGTGCTCTCTCCATGCTCTCTACATGCTCTCTCCATGCTCTCTCCATGTTCTCTCCATGCTCTCTCCATGCTCTCTCCGTTTTCTCTCCGTGCTCTCTCCATGCTCTCTCCATGTTCTCTCCGTGCTCTCTCCATGCTCTCTCCATGTTCTCTCCATGCTCTCCATGTTCACTCGATGTTCTCTCCGTGTTCTCTCAGTGCTCTCTCCATGTTCTCTCCATGCTCTCTCCATGCTCTCTCCATGTTCTCTCCATGTTCTCCTCATGTTCTCCCCATGTTCACTCCATGTTCTCTCCGTGTTCTCTCCATGCTCTCTCCGTGCTTTCTCCATTCTCTCTCCATGTTCTCTCTGTGCTCTCTCCATGTTCTCTCCATGTCCTCTCCATGCTCTCTCCTTGCTCCTTGCTGTGTGTGTTGTATGTCCTCAGCTGCTGTGTGTTGTGTGTGTTGTGTGTAATGTGTTGTGTGTCCTCAGTTGCTGTGTGTTGTGTGTCCTCAGCTGCTGCGTGTTTTGTGTAATGTGTGTTGTGTGTCCACAGCTGCTGGTGGTGGACCTGTCAGAGGACAAGGAGACTTTCCCGTACTCGGTAAAGACACTGGTGATCGATGGATCAGAGGTTGTGGTTGTTTCTGTCACGTTTTTACTTTTCCAGATCGGTGATGAAAAAACAATTTTGCCTCCAAAAATTCAGGCCGACATCCTGGAGTCTCTAAGAGCCTGGAAACAAGCCTCAAGTGAGTCTGATCTTACTTTCTTTTAGAGAAGAATTATGAATGTCGACCGCACTCTCGCACCTGCAGCAGTCAATGTGACACATCAGGTCTGAGGTGACTTCAGACGCTCATGGACCTCTTCAGATACTGTCAGCATCACAAGTGACAGGGCCTCCACCTGCCCAACACTCTATCGCACCTGCCAAACACTCTATTGCACCTGCCGAACACTTTATCGCACCTGCCCAACACTCTATTGCACCTGCCCAACACTCTATTGCACCTGCCCAACACTCTATTGCACCTGCCCAAAACTCTTGCACCTGCCCAGCACTCTATTGCACCTGCTCAACACTCTATTGCACCTGTCCAACACTCTATTGCACCTGCCCAACACTCTATTGCACCTGCCCAACACTCTATTGCACCTGCCCAACACCTGCCCAACACTCTATTGCACCTATGGAAATGGGAAAGGATTCAAGTGACATTTATGTTGTGAATAATATTTGGAACAGAGTCAAAACAGACAAAAAAATGAAAAAATGGCAAATCATATTTAATCAGCATTAAGCCCACCTAAAACCAACCCACATCAAATATTCAAGATTAAAAGGTTCTAAACACGATTTTAAACATATCAACATTTAAATTTAAAAAAAGGTCTTTGAATAATTCACATGAATGTGCGAAGTCTTCAATCAAAAATAGATTTTATTAGTGTGTGATATATTTGTATTTTCTGAAACATGGTTAACCTCCAGGATCTCAGACGCTGATATTTCATTGGACAATTATAATATATTCCCAGTAAAGGAGGCGGAGCAGCAATATAAAGGAGGCGGAGCAGCAATATTTATCGTTTCTCTGCAACTGTAAAATCCAAAGTCTTGAAGTCAAAAGGTTTTGAATACTTAGTTAGAGCTGGAGGACTTCTTTCCTCTCCACTTTTGATCATTCTGACTTGTTTTAGGTGACATGAACATCAATTGGTCCAAAACGTCTGACAGTCTAAAAAACTACTGTAATGAATTAAACCTCACACTTATTACGTCTCCACCCGACTGGACCCTAAAGACCCTAAAGACCCACTTAAAGCAACATTTTTGTCTGATCATTTCTATAGTGACAGTTTTGCCTCTAGTGTTCCAGAACCCAACACAGCACTGGACTTTAACACATTTAATGATATAACTGATGAACACGCCCCTCTTAAAAGAGTCAGGGTCAAAAATAAGAATAATCCCTGGTTCTGTCCAGATATTGCTGCTTTATCTAGAGAGCGATAAAACCTGGGCAGTAACCATGGCAACCAAACCATCAGCTGATTGGCAGCAGTTTTGTCATAAGTACGATAAATATGTCACTTCTTACTCAGGATCATTACAAATGGACAATATTCAGGCGAGACTAAAAAAATGATGTTTTGTTTATGTTTGGGCTTCTGTAGTGTGAGTTCTGAAGCCCTAACAGTGTTCATGTGCACATCTGCAGAAACTAGAAGGCCTAAGCTTTCTAATGATGCATCACACTTGCATGTGGAACATAAGATCCTCTTTTAATAAGCAATGCCATTAGGGTCAAACCATTGTGCACAGGGCGAAATAGGTGGATGGTAACAGGTTTAACTTAAGCCTGAAATGGTTACCAGTCAAATAAGACAAACCCAGGACCAAAAGTCTGTGTATGGTTAGTCTATATATTTAATTTTTTTTGGGCTCAAATCCCAAAAGTATTACAGTAGTCTAATCTACTGGAGACAAACGCATGGATAAGTCTCTCCAAGTCCTGTTTAGACACTATATTTTTGGTTTTGGAAATGTTTTTTAGATGGTAAAAAGCTGCTGATGTTATTGATTTGATGTGGCTGTTAAAGTTCAAGTCTGAGTCCATTATTATCCCCAGATTTATAACTTGGTTTGTAGGTTTTAGAGCAAGACTCTGGAGGTGACCGCTAACAATTTCTCTTTGTTTCTGTGACAGAGACAATGATTTCAGTCTTGTCTGAGTTCAGCTGGAGAAAGTTGTTTTGCCTCCACACACTGATCTGTTGGATGCAGTGACAGAGTGAATCCACTGGTCCATATTCACCTGCCACAGTGAAACATAGATCTGACTCGTCTGCATAATTGTGATGGACACATTTTCACTGCGTATCAGCTGACCTAACGGCAGCATGTAGAGGTTGAACAGAAGGGGACCCAGGACTGACCTTTGGGGCAACCCACAGGTCAAGGTCATGTGGTCTGAGACGCAAAGTACTTCCTGTCTTCCAGATAGGACCTTAACCAGTTTAGGGCGGGGCCAGTGATGCCCACCCAGTCCTCTAGTCTCTGTAAGAGGGTCCCATGATCGACAGTGTCAAAAGCAGCATCAGATCTAACAGAATTAAGATTGAGACTTTGCCCGTGTCAGTGTTCAGGAGGATGTAATTTGTCACCTTGACAACAGCAGTCTCTGTGTGATGAGTCTATGAGTGTCTAAAACCTGACTGAAAAACATCAAATGCCACTTAATGACTCACTAATGACTACTTTAGGCATCAAGAATTTTGGAGAGGCTTTACAAGTTTTCAAAGACAGTGGGAATGTTCCAGATTGATGTTAGACTTCAGAATGCATATAGATGAACTTTGAGCAAATTGACCCTGCGACTCACATAATTAGGTAAGGTGAGTCTTACACAATAATGGTCACATTTCTATAGCATTTTTCTACCGTCAAGGCACTAAAAGCTCTTTACAACCAGTCACTCACACATTCACACCCAGATGTACGCAGACACTGGGGGCAATTTGGATTAAGTGTCTTGCCCAAGGACACAACGGCAGTATTCACATGAGGCACCACCAACCTGCGGGCCAGTGGATCTGACCGCTCTGACCGAGCAGGGAGTTGGATCAGAAGTCGAGCACTCTACCACTGAGCTACTGCTACCCAATGAAACTTGTGCTCTGTCTGGAGCTCTGTCATTAACCTTTGGGGGTTGTGAGTGAAAGCTCTAAGCACTAAACCACTGCCGCCCCAAAATGTGTCTCCAGTCCAGGCACACAGTTACACACCAACATACCCAGCAGGAAGACACCGGCACCTGGTGGCCTAGTGGAAATCACACATGCACACCATGTGCGCAATCCGCAACGTTGTGAGTTCAAATCCAGCTCTTGATGGAGAATCTCATTATTATTTAACACTGTCAAGGTCAAAAACCAGTGACCCAAGAATGAATTTTTGAAATCAAACTGTGTCTGTGTTTGTCTCCATGTAAACACTTTGGTTAAAGTTCCTTCTCCTGTGTTGTCAGCGGTGGAGGAACTGAATAGAGTGGTGTCTGAGGCCTTCCTGCAGTTCTTTGTGAAGACGGTGGGTCACTACGCGTCTTTTGTCAAGTACCGACCCGGACAGCGTGGCTTTTTCGAGAAGAGGGACTTCTACAAGGCCATTGAGTCCAAGAACACACGTCACTTTGTCAAGAAGTTCATCCAGACGCAGATGTTTGACCTGTTCATCCAGGAGGTCGAGCAGCAGCAGCCCGGACCACAGCAAGGTTCTCCCTCCCTCTCATATAATATTATTTTGAGCATTATACGACAGTTTCACCAACTAAATATTTGTTTATTCCTTTTGTTATATGTAACATTTCAGACGTTTATATATACTTTTTTTTGTTATCGTCCTGTGGTCTGTATCCCCTCCTTTGGCCAACTGATTATTCCTGCAGGGTATTGGATCACTGGCAGGGCGCAGCTGTTTATTGTCCAGGACTTGTTCTTGCCATTGAGCTGCTTCTGAGGACTTATTTGGCCGTAGCCGCTTTCCTTGTTTCCTCTTCAAGGTTGCCATTTGCCTGTGGGATTCCCAGGTACTTGTAACTGTCCTCAATGTCTGCTATTGTTCCTTCTGGGAGTGAGGCCCCTTCTGTGTGGACCACCTTCCCTCTGTGTGGACCACCTTCCCTCTCTTAGTCACCATCACCACACTTCTCTGGTCTGAATGACATTCCGATATCTGAGCTGTAGATCCTGGTGGTTGTGGATCAGGGAGTCAATGCCGCTCGCTCTTAGCATCCAGCTTGATGTCATCCATGTAGAGGAGGTGATGGTAGCCCCATTTCGGAGTCGGTATCCATAGCCAGTCTTCTTGATTATTTGGCTGAGAGGGTTCAGACCTCTGCAGAACAGCAGTGAGGACAGCGCATCGCCTTGGTATATGCCACATTTGATGGTCACTTGGGCAAGTGTCTTGCCATTGGCCTCGAGTTCCCTATGAAAACTCTTAGCGCCCCATTGATGTTGTACAACTCCAAGCATTCAATGATCCAAGTATGTGGCATTGAGTCATATGCTTTCTTCAATCCAGGCAGTGCTCAGGTTGGTGTGTCAGGTTTTACAGTTTGGCAGTTTTTACAGTCCCGTTCTGTCTACCAGGAGCTGATGTCTAGCACCTTTGGTATTTTTGCCGATGCCTTTCTGAGCACTGCTCATGTATTGATCCATAGGCCTGCTTATCTTCGCCGCCATTATGCCCGACAGGAGCTTCCACATTGTGGAGGGACAGGTTAGTGGCCAACAGTTGGACGGGCCCTTTGAGAGATTCTTCTGTATCAGGATAGGTTAGCCATTCAGGGTGAGTTCCGTCCCTTAGCAGTGTGTTCATTTGGGCTGCTAGGCGCTCGTGGAGTGAGGTGAGTTTCTTAAGCCAGTATGCATGTATCATGTCAGGGCCCAGTGCTGTCCAGTATGCCGCAGTGATGGTAACTGTGTTCTGCTCTGGGATGTTGCTGTGGTCCTCTCTCAGAGCCATCAGCCACTGTGCATCTCGGTTGTGGATGCAAGACTTATTATGCTGAAGTTCCTCAACATCAGTGATAAACAGCCTGCCATGGCTGCATCCAGACATCTCGCCGCAGGCCAACCTGGATCAACCAAGCCGTACAGAAGGGCCTTTTTTTAACCTAGAAAATGGTTTGCCCTCCACCCTCTGATCTCTTTTACGTCTTGTTTTGTCTGATTTTGTTCGTAAATTATGTGTCCACGTGCTCTTAAACACGTGAAGAGCTCTTATGCATCAGAACCACAACTCCTACTGCCATGGTGGCGCCATTTTGCACATACGCAGTCATGGTACATGTTAGTGCCATATGAACCATCACGGACTCTGAGAACCTCAGGGACCGGCCTCCTGCTGGTGCCAGAGTCAGGACTAAACATGGACCGGCCTCCTGCTGGTGCCAGAGTCAGGACTAAACATGGACCGGCCTACTGCAGGTACCAGAGTCAGGACTAAACATGGACCGGCCTCCTGCTGGTGCCAGAGTCAGGACTAAACATGGACTGACCTCCTGCAGGTGCCAGAGTCAGGACTAAACATGGACCGGCCTCCTGCAGGTGCCAGAGTCAGGACTAAACATGGACCGGCCTCCTGCTGGTGCCAGAGTCAGGACTAAACATGGATCGGCCTCCAGCTGGTGCCAGAGTCAGGACTAAACATGGACCGGCCTCCTGCAGGTGCCAAAGTCAGGACTAAACATGGATCGGCCTCCTGCTGGTGCCAAAGTCAGGACTAAACATGGATCGGCCTCCAGCTGGTGCCAGAGTCAGGACTAAACATGGAGCGGCCTCCTGCTGGTGCCAGAGTCAGGACTAAACATGGAGCGGCCTCCTGCTGGTGCCAGAGTCAGGACTAAACATGGACCGGCCTCCTGCTGGTGCCAGAGTCAGGACTAAACATGGACCGGCCTCCTGCTGGTGCCAGAGTCTGGACTAAACATGGGGAATCTGCGTTTCAATTTTATGCAGCTAAAATCTGGAACATTCGTCCTGAAGATGTGAGACAGGCTTCTACTCTGACGATGTTCAAATTTAAGATAAAAACTGTTTTGTTTAGCTGTGTTTATTATTTACTCTTCTCTTTTATTTCTTAAACAGTTTTGTGATTTCTGTCATTCTTTGTGGTTTTACTTAAACTATTCGACGGATAGCCTGAAATTAGCACCTTTTTTTAGAGAAATTCTTTACAACTACTACTTGGACACAATTACAATTTAACATAATATATCATTTCATTCGACACGCGTCCAAGCGCAGCCTCAGAGCAGGAGCCTGGGCAGAGGGTCAGAACACATGCTGGTCAGATGGTCAGTCGGCACTAAGGCCCCTGTAAAGTCCAGGAAGACTTAATATTGTCAGTGTAGTTTGACTTCTGGGTGAATGTGTGGAGTGGACAGCAGTGGTTGTGTATCACAGTTACACTGAAAACAGTGTGTCCCATGTGTCCCATGTGTCTCACAGCGCCTCCACAGGTGAGAGCAGGGACTGCTTTGGCATCTTTACTGATCATTACATTTGTAAATTCAAATTTCTGAAGCGCTTGGCCCTAATGGCATTCAGCAAATGGTCGAGGGATGAATCGAACCCAAGGCAACAACACAGAGTTGGACATAATATGTTAGTTCTATGTGTGTTCATGTCCACCGCTCTTTAATAATTAAACCTGTATATTTCAATTATTTAAATAATGTATGCTTTTTGTTATATTATAAAGTGCAACATCGTTACTGAATTGTGTCTTTGTCCTCCAGGAGTGTTCCACAGAAAGATCCTGGAGTTCCACGAGAAGCGGAAACAGGACAAGGGCAAGAGGCACTAGAGCTCACAGAATTACACCAGTCCCTACACAAGAGTACCTCCATATGAGTACTTACATGAGAGTACCTACAAGAGAGCACCCTGAACTACGATGACCAAAGACTCTTGTATCTTATGTGTACTTGCATTGAGCGGGGAGGACATAAGAATGATTTAGTGGGTAAATAAGTGAACTGTGAACCGCTGAATCATGGAGGACGCTGGGGTTATCGTCCTTACAATAATAACAATAATGAGAACTGTAATAGCTGCTGATATTAAGGACGTAAAATGATTGCTTATTTTGAATTTTGGTTGATTTCACTGACAATGTTATTTATTAATCTGCTGTTGTTTAATTCGATGTGAAATCCACATGTTTGAAAGGTTCTATTGCAGAGGCTCACCATCATTACAATGTGATTGTTTGTGTTGGTTTTGTGACTGTTTGAGCAATCTTGTTTCAGGTTTTATAAAAATATTTAATTTTCCATCTGCTGGTTCTGGGTTTCTCCTTCCTGGATGGGTGAGGTGTCTGGCTCAGTGAAGTGTAGATTCGACTGTTAGGTGGGAAATTGTATCTAACTGTAGTGAAACCTGATTATGGCATATATCACATTTTGAGAGGAATCCATAATCCCCAGGAAATCTATGAAGATATTTGCAAACCCTGGGTCTCCAAAGCAGTGAAAAGTGCTATAAATAGAAGGAATATATATTTTCATCAAGGGCGATACGATTCTGCACATAGAGCTTAAAAAAGAAGTCAAGAGAGAGCTTAAAGGATTTTCAACAGGATACATGGACACAATTGAAAATGTACTTCTCTGCTCACTCTCGCCCAACATGGCAGGGAGTTAAATCCATTATGGACCTTTTGTGATGACTCCCAATCGATAGACAGATAGACAGAGGCTGACTAACTGGAATTGTTTGGAGAGCCTAAGACAGGAAAGGTCCAGGCACAGGTGGAATAAGTGGCCGTATTTTTTAAAACTGCACAGAGCAAGTAAGTAAGTAAGTAAGCAAGTTTAAAATTTTAATTTCATCTGCAGAAATCCCTGGTGCTGCAGAGTGTTCCTAAAATCTGGACAGAATCAAGCTTTATTCTATTACCTAAATGTGAAGGCCTGTGGCACACGTTGATGAAGAGTTTTGAGGAACTTGTCCAGCATGAACTTTTGAATCAGGTTGGAAGTAAAATTGACCCACTTCAATTTGCCTATAGGTCAGGAAGGGGGGTTGTCAATACCCAAGGGACACTTTTAAACATTATCTTAACACACCTTGAGAACCAAAATGATTTACTGTTAATCAATTTCACATCTGCTTTTACTTCAGTATTCAGTATACAGTATACAGTATACAGTATTCAGTATTCAGTATAGAGTATAGAATATAGAGTATAGAGTATACAGTATACAGTATACAGTATTCAGTATACAGTATTCAGTATACAGTATACAGTATTCAGTATTCAGTATACAGTATACAGTATACAGTATTCAGTATTCAGTATAGAGTATAGAATATAGAGTATAGAGTATACAGTATACAGTATACAGTATTCAGTATACAGTATTCAGTATACAGTATACAGTATTCAGTATTCAGTATACAGTATTCAGTATTCAGTATTCAGTATACAGTATTCAGTATACAGTATTCAGTATACAGTATACTGTATACAGTATTCAGTATTCAGTATTCAGTATTCAGTATTCAGTATTCAGTATACAGTATACTGTATACAGTATTCAGTATACAGTATACAGTATACATTATACAGTATTCAGTATTCAGTATACAGTATTCAGTATACAGTATACAGTATTCAGTATACAGTATTCAGTATACAGTATACAGTATACAGTATACAGTATACAGTATACAGTATACAGTATTCAGTATACAGTATTCAGTATACAGTATACAGTATACAGTATACAGTATACAGTATACAGTATTCAGTATACAGTATTCAGTATACAGTATACAGTATTCAGTATTCAGTATACAGTATTCAGTATACAGTATTCAGTATACAGTATTCAGTATTCAGTATTCAGTATTCAGTATACAGTATACTGTATACAGTATTCAGTATACAGTATACAGTATACATTATACAGTATTCAGTATTCAGTATACAGTATTCAGTATACAGTATACAGTATACAGTATACAGTATACAGTATTCAGTATACAGTATACAGTATACAGTATACAGTATACAGTATACAGTATTCAGTATACAGTATTCAGTATACAGTATACAGTATACAGTATACAGTATACAGTATTCAGTCACACATTTTAGCCCAAAGACTTTCTATGTACAGCATTGATAAGGGTCTCACTTGCTGGCTGACCAACTTTCTGACTGAGGTTAAGGGTCAATAGTGCCCTCTCTGAAGTCCTCTTGTCCTCTACTGGCTGGCCTCAGGGTTGCGCCTTTTCGCCCCTTCTGTTTGTATTCTATGCAATTGAGTGCAGTAGCCAATATATGGATCGACACATTACAATTTGCAGAGGCCATGGTCCTTCTTAAATGGCTCGGATAGTGAACTTGGTCCCATGGTGTCTGGTTTTAACACAGTAACGCTGTTACTGTCGGCAGCAGATGGATGCACCAGACGTGCATCCAGATCCAGAACTAATAGATACAGGAACTCTCTTTTTCTTGGTGCAATTGGCATTTTTAAGCAGTCACTGTAATTCTATTGTATTGTGTTTTACTGTATTGTATTGTTTTGGTTATTCTGAGTGTTCTATGTGTGGTTTTTCTGCTGCTGCAAATCAAATTTCCCCTCCAGGGATAATCAGGACAACCATCAACCACCTGCTTGTGTGACGTGTGAACTGTCGCATATAGTGGGACTGTGTTCTGTCTAATGACTTTACATTTCCCGCATCTTGTAGTGTGACATACATGATTATTATAAGACATTAAAAAAATTGTGCAGTTGACACCCGCCCTAATGCAAAGGATTGAGTTTCCTATGCTAGAATATGAGATTCATGACTTCTGAGATGATGACTGCTTAGTTCAGACGTGTCTGGCTGTGATTGTATCCGTGGACACTTATTTTTGAGAACCAGGCTGGCAATGCTGCACAAGTTAGCTAACTCCACACCGATGCCAGTCCCTCAGCGTCCAGGCGCCGGCTCTGGCTGCTCCGACCACATCACATGCTCACTCCAGCTTCAGCTCTGGATCAGATTAATCTGAAGAGGAGACCCGGTGATTATGGCTGCTTTGTGGGAGATTACTGACAGGAATACAAAGACAGTAAAGCTAGACACAGCCAGTGCTGTGCCTGAACGCGTTCATAGAACGAAAGTTCATGAACGCGTTCATAATTTTGGTGAACGTGAACTGAACGAACGGTATTACTGCTGACGAACGATATGAACGCGTTCATTCTGGTGTCTGTGAACGGCACCTTCATTAGGCCCGAGCGCCACAAGCTGGCGAGAGGCCTATTAATCTCGTAAGGCCGTGCGAAGCACGGCTGCGAAAGTGCGCACGTAGTGCGCACGAAATCGAGCGCGAAGCGCTCGCCCACTTCCAAACACTCACTAACGCACTCCTCCACTCATGCACGCCCCGTGCATACTAATTAGTTGTAGGAAAATGGAACATTACCGTTGTAAACGGGCGAAGCCCGTGCAAAAGTTCGCACTAAACGAGCACTTTACATTGGGATGACGACCGCGAAGTTATATAGTTTATGATATTTGAAAAATGGGAAACATTGTTTTCGCATCGGAATATTATTCTTTCTTTCTTTCTTTCTTCTTCTTCTCGGGACCAACCCCCCTATTTTTCACCCAGTGAACATTGACGAAAAGTCACAAAAATTTGCACACCTCTAAAAATCGTGCCTCTCTACATTCTGGCTATTTCCCTTTTCTAAAATAAAAAAAATTGGCGCGTCAGCGCCACCAAATGTACCAAAAATGCATTGAGAGATGGGAAATGACCCAAAAAAAATCTGATCGTAGAATCATGAAATTTGGCGCAGAGGTAGATGGTGACAAGAGAAGTAAAAAAATATTATTACGGCAACGCCGTCCCCCGAACCAAATGTCGGCCATATTGCTTCAAAAATGGCTAAACATGACTTCGGAGTTTTTCCAAACGTCGTACTTTTACGAACTCCTCCCAGGGCGTTGGCCCTAAAAAGCTGAAATTTGGTGAAAATGCTACTGAGGAGTGGGACATCAAAAGTTATCCAAATTACATTGATACCTCTCACGGTCTCTGTGCGGCGAAGCCGCAAACTGTAACTAAAATTTCAGAAATCTCCCATATTTAAAATTTCTGCCGTTTGCGCAGATAAAGTCCGAATTGCGTCAAATTAGAATCAGTTGTTAAACTCTTTGCCCTAAACCTACTTGAAGTGAAATAAATTCATTTGGCGCCACAGCGCCCCCTACAGATTTTATATGGAGGTTAAATGTTTAGTTTTGCGAAATTATATGAAATTTGACACACAACTCAATTTTAGCATCCCCATCAAAAAAGTCAATGAGACCCATGTCATAATTGTTATGGCGTTGCCGTAACGATGACCGAAACCTCCCATGTTATTCCAATGGGGCCAGAACATGTTTACACTTTAGACTTTCACAAACTCCTCCCAGGGCGTCAGCCCTATTAACCTGAAATTTGGTGAGACTCATCTTCAGGACCATCAAAAGTTATCCACATTTTCATTCAAAGAGTCACGGTGTCTGTGCGGCAAAGCCGCACATTTTGCCAAGAATTCAAAATAAAATTGCTTTTTGATGGTAAAACAAAGGGGAGAACATGTGACAGCGTCACAGATTCAGCAGTAGGCGTAATAAAAGGACAATTGGGGCGCGTTAGCGCCCCCTCCTCTTGCGGCGTGGCGGCGGTGTGGCGGCGGCGTGGCGAGGGCCGATCATTGCCGCTTGCGGCTATATTTCTCTTTATTTTCGTTCAATAAAGTGTCAGATTTCTAGAGACTTCCAGGCGAAAAACACACCGTTAAGTTTCCCAAAAAGAGCCTGTGTCTGGCAAGTGTGAGAGCTCCAGAGTTGTAGATCGCGGAGACAGAGATTTTGCGTGTTGCACCACACTGCACATGTGCATCAAAACAAAAAGCAGCATTGACGCGACCGCAACGTGAAGTCAACAGAGCAGCAGGAGTCGCCCTGCTACGAGCAGTTACGTGAGTTTTATGATAAGGTCGGTGAGGATGGGAACAATCTAACATTTCTGTGCAAACTTTGCCCAGCAAGTTTTCCCTCATGTTTTTGAGAATATACTGTGGGGCTGAAAGCTGCAACTGCTGCTACTACTACTACTACTACTACTGCAACTGCTTCTACTGCTGCTAGTGTGGACTGAATGGACAGCAACACATGGGGGAAGTCTGTCCCTTCAATGTGAATGTAAATCCTGGGTAAGTATTCAAAATTGGATATGAAGATGAAATCTGACAGTTTCAGCAATAAACTAATACAATAATTGCTGCCTGTGGTTGTATTTGGGCTGTGAAAATAATTTAGAACAATTATTGCATAATATTGAAAAAAATAACTGAACTAGTTCATTTTTTGGAGCTGTGAACTTAGTTCAACATTTTGAATTATGAACAATGAACTGAACTAGTTCATTTTAAAACGTATGAACTATGAACTGAACTAGGTCATGTAGAAAGTGAACTTTCCCAACACTGGACAGCTCTGGTGGAAATGCGTGATTTGAAATCCAAGAATGGGGAACTGGAGGAGGAGGTCTCTGACCTGAGGGACACCGTCTCTACTTTATGAACAAAAGTGGCAAAACAAACTGGACCACCTGGAGAACCGAGAACGTAGATGTCATTTGTGGATTGTCAGCATTCCAGAGGACACTGAAGGTAAAGTATATGGAGACCTCATTCTTTCTCAGAAGTCTAAAAAAGTCCAAAAAGAAATGTTTTCATTTTTTATTTCATGCAAAAAAAATATATTCACTGTCGATTTAGAAGCATTCTTTCTTAACACTGGTATCAAGAGATCTTGCTGGGATTTGTGAGTGGGATGTAAAGGCCGAGTGATCATTTTTCAATCTTTTGCGAGATGTGGGTGTTCAGTAAGGCTAGGTGGGATATATTTAAATATGTATGTGAAGAGGGTATAAATTTACAGAGGTATTGATGAGCGCTGCTAATTTGGCAATTCCAAAAAGTAAGTGGAGAATGAGTAAGAAGGCTGTCCCCTGGTGGACAGAGGAGTGTACTGAGGCTGTCCCCTGGTGGACAGAGGAGTGTACTGAGGCTGTCCCCTGGTGGACAGAGGAGTGTACTGAGGCTGTCCCCTGGTGGACAGAGGAGTGTACTGAGGCTGTCCCCTGGTGGACAGAGGAGTGTACTGAGGCTGCCCCCTGGTGGACAGAGGAGTGTACTGAGGCTGTCCCCTGGTGGACAGAGGAGTGTACTGAGGCCCCCTGGTGGACAGAGGAGTGTACTGAGGCTGTCCCCTGGTGGACAGAGGAGTGTACTGAGGCTGCCCCCTGGTGGACAGAGGAGTGTACTGAGGCTGCCCCCTGGTGGACAGAGGAGTGTACTGAGGCCGCCCCCTGGTGGACAGAGGAGTGTACTGAGGCCGTCCCCTGGTGGACAGAGGAGTGTACTGAGGCTGCCCCCTGGTGGACAGAGGAGTGTACTGAGGCCGTCCCCTGGTGGACAGAGGAGTGTACTGAGGCTCCCCCCTGGTGGACAGAGGAGTGTACTGAGGCCGCCCCCTGGTGGACAGAGGAGTGTACTGAGGCCGTCCCCTGGTGGACAGAGGAGTGTACTGAGGCTGCCCCCTGGTGGACAGAGGAGTGTACTGAGGCTGCCCCCTGGTGGACAGAGGAGTGTACTGAGGCCGTCCCCTGGTGGACAGAGGAGTGTACTGAGGCTGCCCCCTGGTGGACAGAGGAGTGTACTGAGGCTGTCCCCTGGTGGACAGAGGAGTGTACTGAGGCTGCTCCCTGGTGGACAGAGGAGTGTACTGAGGCTGCCTCCTGGTGGACAGAGGAGTGTACTGAGGCAGTAAAGGTGAGAAATAGAAGTCGCAGAGATTTGGAGATGTATGGGGAATGATTAGAAAGATGAGAGGGATTAGAAGTGAGAGGACATAACCAATTCTAAACAAGGGGAAGTAACTGCTGTGTCTAATGTAGAGAAGGCGGAGCTTATGGTCCGAGCATTTGCAAAAATTCATAGTTCGGATAATTTGTCAGAGGCAGGGAAACGTGGAAGGGATCAAACCAGGATGGCAAATGGGAATGTCCTGGAGGAACCAACACTTTGTAACCAAGTGATGGATGTTCCCTTCTCTATGTCAGAGGTGAAGAGGCTCTAGAGAACAGTGACGTGCGGTTAGGTTCAGGGCGAGTGAGGCACCAAAAAATATTTGGGACAAGCGGGAGTACTTTCTTTTGTGTTCAAAGCCATGTCATTCGCCATTAGGCTATGTTCAATGAGTGAAGTCAGTATTTTTAGATTTATAGGTCCGTCTAAAACAACCCGTTCAACTCCGGTGTAGGTCTTTCTTTAGTTATAATCTCTTGCTTTGCTTGAAAATCCAGATTTGTGAAACGTTTTAACTTGGAAATGTAATCGTCCAGATTCTACAAACACAATAATAACAAAGAAGATAGTGAAACCTGTCCACACAGGGCTGGGCTCAGGAGCATGCGCGTCCATGCGGCGCATGTAATGCAGCCTCCCCTGAGTGAACTTTTACTGCGGTTTTATAATGAATCTGTGCGCCTAAAACATGCTTCAGAAATACATTTCATACATTATCGAGAATATGGAAGCACTGAGCACATCGTCAGGGTGTTTTATTTGTTTTAAACAGAGGGAGAGAGAGTGACACATCATTTGCATTGCACCAGCTCAGTTTGTGAGGAGTGTGTGTGTGCTCCAGAGGCTGAGCAGCTTCAGCCTCCCCCCTGTATGTGAACGGCATCTGAACATTTTGACATTCTTATTTGACATAATATTGTTCGATATTGGATTCAAACGGAAAGTGGGTTTATAATACATACCAGATGACAAAATATTAATATTTTTGAATATTTTATTTAATTTTTTAATTTTTTTTTTTGTTTCCAAGATTGACACCCCTGCCGCCCCTGAATGCACGTCCCTGCTAGAGAAGTCTGGCATGACCACACCAGGAAAGGACCAGATCTGTTATATTATGTTGAAGCATCTCGGGAGTTGGGCGGAGGGGAAGTTATTAGGGATATTTAATAAAGTATGGGAGGAGGGCAGGTTACCCAGCAGCTGGAAGGAAGCAGTGATTATTCCCATTATCAAGCAAGGGAAAGATCCAACAAACTATTGCGCTTATGTCACATGTGGGTAAGGTCATGGAGAGGATAACAGAGAGAATAACATACCACATTGAGAGTAAGGGGCTTTTTCCCACCATTTCAGAGTGGGTTTAGGAAAAGCAGGGGAAGATGGATCCAGCTGTGTGTCAAAGACGGAAATGAGAAAAGCTCAGGTGAATAAGGAGGTGGTACTAGCAGTTTTCTTCGATATAGAGAAGGCGTATGATATGGTCTGGAAGGAGGGTCTTTTGATTAAGTTATTTAAGATGGGAGTTAGAGGTAGGGCTTTTAACTGGATTAAACCTTTTTTATTTGAGAGAGTTATTCAAGTCCAGATGGGAACTGCGTTGTCAGATAAATATAAGGTTGAGAACGGTACTCCACAAGGCAGCGTTATTAGTCCACTTCTGTTTTTAATTATGGTCAATGATGTTTTTAGTCATATTGAGCCAGATATTATGCAGTCGTTATTCGCTGATGATGGAGCCTTGTTTAAAAGAGGAAAGACCCTAAGGCTTGTGCAAAGTAAAATCAAGAGGGCAATACAAACTGAGAACTGGTCGTACACTTGGGGATTTAAGTTCTCTGTGGAGAAAACAAAGTCAGTGGTTTTTAGTAGGAGAAAGAGGGAGGAGATTGATTTTAAAATGTACGGGGAGAATATAGAGCGGGTAAAGTAGTTTTAGACTTTTGGGACTTGTTTTCGACTCAAAGCTTTTATGGAACGAGCGACATAAGGAAAGTGGAAGAGAAATGTAAAAAGTGATCAATATAATGAGGTGTTTGTCAGGAGGTGAGTGGGGGGGCGGAGCTAGCTGCTCTTAAAAACATATACATTGCATTGATGAGGTCGGTGATGGACTACGGGCCTGATGTTTAGGGAAGCAAGTAAAACATGAATTGGGAGGTTGGAAGTTCTGCAAAATCAAGCCCTGAGATTATGGAGCTTTAAAAGCTTTAAAAGCTTTAAAAGCTTAAAGATAAGATAAGATATTTCTTTATAGTCCCACATGGGGAAATCAATGAAATTTCCCCATGTGGGACTATAAAAGAATATCTTATCTTATCTTATCTTAAAGACGTCGTCTGTTACAGCGGTTCAGGTTGAGACGGGAGAGTTGTCTTTAGACCTGAGACATAAGCAAATCACGATGCAGAATTGGACAAACTTACAGGGACATGAGGGGGAGTGACATCCAGCAGTTAAAACTCTCTTGTCATGTTGGGAAAGCGGAAAGCTGTCAGCCAATCAGCTTCTGCTAAACGGTGCATTGTCCCGCCCCCTCACGGCACCTGCGCACAGCATCACGCCCAGTCTTTCTCTCTATTCCTCCTCTTGAGCACACGAGGCACTGGAGAAAACGGATGCAGAAAACCTCAAATAAGGTACTCATTTGACACTGAAATACGACATAAATAATAAGTTGCTGCAGCGAAACACTTTTTCATCAAGTTTAAGTGATAAAACTCCCCTGTAAACACAGATTATTCATGAAAGTAACACTTTTGATTATAGACGATCCAGACCGAAGCGGCACCATTTTGAGCTCCGGCCTTTTCTTTTCTTTTTCCCCCCTTACGTGAGATCGGTGAGCATTGTTTGTTGTGAAAATCTAAATGTGAAATGCACATTGCTTGAATTCTTTTGTTACACTGTGAAAAGTTGAGAGGATATATTAATGTTCATGTTTTACTGCAGTTTTAATGCAGACTATTATTGTTTTACTTGAGAATGTATTTGATTTGTATAAAGACAAACTGTATAGACAGAAATACAGGTTAATTGCAATTGCTAAAAGCATTATTACAATCAAGACAGATTGTAAAGTTATTTTATTTGTTTAGTTAATAGTATTGACACTGTGTCTGACAGGTCAGGTTTTTTTGTTGGGCGGACCTGTCGTTGATGGCGAGCCACCCCACTGGACGAACTGAACAATTGGATCCTCTGCTACACGGTGCAGTGTGGTAGGCCTACTGCAACAAGGACTCCTTCCACGCCTTTCACTTGCTGCCCCTTACACACACACTTCCCTGGAACATTTGAACTTACTATTGACTTTTAAGGACTTTGCGGACTATACATACCTTCACACAGGAAGTGAACTTGGGCTGGGGAGAGTCATTACTCCAATTGAAGTCTTTGTTGTAATATATTTGATTGAGATTTGTTGTTGAAATTGCATTGAAATGTGATTATTTTATTGGGTGCACCCAGGTAGGAACTTGAACAACTGTGATATTCATGTAACAGTATTTTTGAGAAAACTGTTGGTACCAAAGAGTATATTTTTCTCCAACATTTATTATTATTATTTTTTCGTTTTAATACAAGCTGGCATTTAAAACTTAAACTTTTGTCTGAAGTCTCATTCACGTCACTGCTCCTGTAAGTAGCCGAACCTTCTGGTCCAAAGAAACATTTTGAAGTCTATTTGGTTAAATCAACAACTCTAAATTAACAAGAGAGGGTTACAAGTGGCGAGCCAGTCAGCCAGGAGATATTGTGAGTGTTTGAGACTCTTTACAAAACATATTAAGGCCAGAGAAAAGTCTGGAAAAAAATTGAGAAACATGGAAATAGTACCACAAGAATCAATCAAAGTCCCTAACTCAGTGATCGTAAAAGGCTTTACCGACACTTCTCTTGAACCGACACCTTAACGTGGTGGAGGGGTTTGAGTGCCCGAATGATCCCGGGAGCTATGTTGTCGGGCGCTTCAAGCCCCTGGTAGGGTCTCCCAAGGCAAACAGGTCCTAGGTGACGGGTCAGACAAAGATCGGTTCAGAAGCCCCCTATGATGACAACACGAACAAGGCAATTTACGTCGCCCGGATCGGCGTCACCGGGGCCCCATCCTGGAGCCAGGCCTGGGATGGGTGCTCCATGGCGAGCGCCTGGTGGCCGGGTCTTACCCCACGGGGCCCGGCCGGGCACAGCCCGAAAGAGCGACGTGGGGCCGCCCTCCCGTGGGCCCACCACCCGCAGGAGGATCCATAAGGGGCCGGTGCAGAGAGATCTGGGCGGCAGTCGAAGGCAGGGGCCTCGGCGACCAGATCTCCAGACACAGAGACTAACTCTGGGGACATGGAATGTCACCTCGCTGGGGGGGAAAGAGCCTGAGCTTGTGCGGGAGGTTGAGCGATACCGACTAGATATAGTCGGCCTCACCTCCACGCACAGTTTGGGCTCTGGAACCCATCTCCTCGAGAGGGGCTGGACGCTCCATTTCTCTGGTGTTGCCCGCGGGGAGAGGCGGCGGGCTGGTGTGGGCTTGCTGATAGCCCCTCAGCTCAGCCGCCACGTGTTGGAGTTTACCCCGGTGAACGAGAGGGTCGCGTCCCTCCGCCTTCGGGTGGGGGACAGGTCTCTCACTGTTGTGGTGGCCTACGGGCCGAACAGCAGTGCAGAGTACCAGGCCTTCTTGGAGTCCTTGGGAGGGGTACTGGACAGTGCACCGACCGGGGACTCCGTTGTTCTACTGGGGGACTTCAACGCCCACGTGGGCAATGACAGTGACACCTGGAGAGGGGTGATCGGGAAGAACGGCTTCCCCGATCTGAACCCGAGCGATGTTCAGTTATTGGACTTCTGTGCTAGCCACGGATTGTCCATAACGAACACCATGTTCAAGCACAAGGGTGTTCATCAGTGCACATGGCACCAGGACACCCTAGGCCGGAGGTCAATGATCGACTTTGTTGTCATGTCATCAGACCTCCGGCCGCGTGTCTTGGACACTCGGGTGAAGAGAGGGGCAGAGTTGTCAACCGATCACCACCTGGTGGTGAGTTGGATCCGCTGGCGGAGGAGGAAGCCGGACAGACTTGGCAGACCCAAGCGCATTGTGAGGGTCTGTTGGGAACGTCTAGTGGAGCCCTCTGTCAGTAGGGTATTCAACTCGCACCTCCGGGAGAGCTTCTCCCATGTCCCGGGGGAGGCTGGGGACATTGAGTCCGAGTGGACCATGTTCTCCGGCTCCATTGTTGATGCGGCTGCGCGGAGCTGTGGTCGCAAGGTCTCCGGTGCCTGTCGTGGCGGCAACCCCCGAACCCGGTGGTGGACACCGGAAGTAAGGGATGCCGTCAGACTGAAGAAGGAGGCCTATCAGGCCACTCTGGCTTGTAGGTCTCCGGAGGTCATCGAGGGGTATCGGCAGGCCAAGCGAGCCGCGGCTCGTGCTGTCGCAGAGGCAAAAACCCGGGCCTGGGAGGAGTTCGGGGAGGCCATGGAGGAGGACTATCGGTCGGCACCAAAGAAATTCTGGCAAACCGTCCGGCGCCTCAGGAGGGGGAAGCAGTGTCTCACCAACACCGTTTACGGTGCGGGTGGAGGCCTGCTGACCTCGACTGGGGATGTCGTCGGACGGTGGAAGGAATACTTTGAGGATCTCCTTAATCCCTCAGTCACGTCTTCCGAAGAGGAAGTAGAGACCGGGGACTCGGAGGCTGGCTCATCCATCACCCAAGCTGAAGTCACTGAGGTTGTTCGCAAACTCCTCGGTGGCAGGGCTCCGGGGGTGGATGAGATCCGCCCTGAGTACCTAAAGTATCTGGATGTTGTAGGACTGTCTTGGTTGACACGTCTCTGCAACATCGCGTGGCGTTCGGGGACCGTGCCTCTGGACTGGCAGACCGGGGTGGTGGTCCCTCTGTTCAAGAAGGGGGACCGGAGGGTGTGTTCCAACTCCAGAGGGATCACACTCCTCAGCCTCCCAGGTAAGGTCTATTCCAAGGTACTGGAGAGGAGAATCCGACCGATAGTCGAACCTCGGATTCAGGAGGAGCAGAGTGGTTTTCGTCCCGGTCGTGGAACACTGGACCAGCTCTATACCCTCCATCGGGTGCTCGAGGGTTCATGGGAGTTTGCCCAACCAGTCCACATGTGCTTTGTGGATCTGGAGAAGGCTTTCGACCGTGTCCCTCGGGGTGTCCTTTGGGGGGTGCTTCGGGAGTACGGGGTCCGGGGCCCTTTGCTCAGGTCTGTCCGGTCCCTGTATGACCGGAGCAGGAGCTGTGTTCCCATTGCCGGCAGTAAGTCAGACCTGTTCCCAGTGCATGTTGGACTCCGCCAGGGCTGCCCTTTGTCAACGGTTCTGTTCATAATTTTTATGGACAGAATTTCTAGGCGCAGTCGGGGGTCGGAGGGTGTCCGGTTTGGGGACCACAGGATCTCATCTCTGCTGTTTGCAGACGATGTTGTCCTGATGGCTCCATCAAACCCGGACCTGCAACATGCACTGGGACGGTTTGCAGCCGAGTGTGAAGCGGCTGGGATGAGAATCAGCACCTCCAAATCCGAGGCCATGGTTCTCGACCGGAAAAAGGTGGCTTGCCCTCTCCAGGTGGGTGGGGTGTCCTTGCCCCAAGTGGAGGAGTTTAAGTATCTCGGGGTCTTGTTCACGAGTGAGGGAAGGATGGAGCGTGAGATCGACAGGCGGATCGGTGCAGCGGCTGCAGTGATGCAGTCGCTGCATCGGACTGTTGTGGTAAAGAGGGAGCTGAGCCGAAAGGCAAAGCTCTCGATTTACCGGTCGGTCTACGTTCCTACCCTCACCTATGGTCATGAGCTTTGGGTAGTGACCGAAAGAACAAGATCGCGGATACAAGCGGTCGAAATGAGTTTCCTCCGCCGTGTGGCTGGGCGCTCCCTTAGAGATAAGGTGAGGAGCTCGGCCACACGGGGGGAGCTCGGAGTAGAGCCGCTGCTCCTCCACGTCGAGAGGAGCCAGCTGAGGTGGCTCGGGCATCTGTTCCGGATGCCTCCTGGGCGCCTCCCTCGGGAGGTGTTTCAGACATGTCCCACCGGGAAGAGGCCCCGGGGAAGACCCAGGACACGCTGGAGAGACTATGTCTCTCGGCTGGCCTGGGAACGCCTCGGGATCCCCCCGGAGGAGTTAGAGGAAGTGTCTGGGGAGAAGGAAGTCTGGGAGTCCCTGCTCAGACTGCTGCCCCCGCGACCCGGCCCCAGATAAAGCGGCAGAAGATGGATGGATGGAAGGACACTTCTCTTGATGAAGCAATTTCCACTTACCTTGAAAAATATGGCTCTATTAACCGACACTTCCGCATAAATGATCTTGAGTCTGAGTTTCATCAGCATATCATTGTTGAGTTTACATATGGCACTGCAATGGAATCCTTACAACCCCTTCTGCCCCTCACAGTACAAAGCTTTGTTCAACCTGAACTGACTTTTGAAATAAAAAGCCTGGCAGAAGTCTATGCGTTGAGTGCCACGAGAGTATACATGAAACAACTCTGTGGAAACTCACTTGAGGATATTCTAAAGGAGGAGTTGTCTAACCTGCAAGTGTCACCGCCTCAGTCCCCTCAGCACACAATCCCTGCACTTATTGGAAGCACTGAAACAGATTCACACTTGCAGGGTGCTCAATCACTTTCCCCTGATCCACCCATTGTAGAATCTTCACAGCCCAGTGACCCAACTTTAAACAAAAACCTGACTGATTTCAACTTTGTACAAATGCAATCTAATGCCACTTCCCATCCCACACTCGCACTCAATCCGCCCAGTGTACAGCGAGTTGTGGTTGAACATGTAGTGCGTAGTGGTGAAACACCTTCACACACACCCATGCCAAGCCGATTTAGAGCCTTCTCTGGCCGTGTCCCTCGTCCAAGCAATGAAGCAGATTACGATACATGGGGCACAAGTGTTGAAGTGCTCATAAAAGACCCAGCTGTGTCCGACTTAAACTGCACACAAAGAATACTTGACAGTCTCTTGCCTCCCGCTACAGATTTAACGAAGCATTTAGGCCCACACACCAAGCCATCTGATTACTTGAAAGTTCTTGATTCAGCTTTTGGAGCTGTTGAAGATGGTGATGAGCTCTTTGCTCGCTATATGAACACTCTTCAAGATGAGGGTGAAAGGCCATCCACCTATTTGCAAAAATTACATGTTTGCTTGACAAAAGCTATGCGGCGTGGGGGTGTCAGTGAGTGACTTCGATAAGCAGTTGTTGAAGCAGTTCTGTCGCGGCTGCTGGGAAGACTGTATGATCAGTGACCTCCAACTAGAGCAAAGAAAAGGAAGTCTGCCCTCCTTTTCAGAACTACTCTTGCTTTTACGGACTGAAGAGGACAAACAGACCGCAAAAGTCAGCCGGATGAGACAACATCTTGGTCGGAACAAGCCCTCCGCCACCATTCCAAAACAATGAGCCATGTCACATGTACAAACAGTGAGTGCCCCGGAATCAGATTTTGACACACTAAAGAAACAAATAGCTGACCTGAGTGCACAACTCAACCATTGGAAAGCAGAAAGTCAAAAACAGAGGCAATCACAGCAAAAGCCAAAATGTCAGACAACTAGTGCCAAAGTCGAGGCCCGGCCTGTAAAAAGGAGAACCACCCATTCACAAAATCTTGATAAGACAAATGGAAGGCCACGGCCATGGTATTGCTTTCAATGTGGAGAGGATGGCCACATTGCATCTGCCTGCGAAAGTGAGCCAAACCCGTCCTTGGTTGCCACAAAGAAAAAACTATTAAGAGAGAAACAAGCTAGTTGGGAAGCCTTAAATGGAACCAGCGACGAGTCCCATTTAAACTGATTCCAGCCTCTATAGCGGGACAAGTGAAGGCTGTAACAAACGAACAAAGTCCCAAATCCCATAAAGCCACTTTAAAGAAAGTTCAGTCAAACACACAGTCTGTAAACTTTCCAAAAGGTTTGGTTGGTACTAGAGCCACTGCCAGTGTAATCATCGCTGGTAAAGAAACAAACTGCCTTTAGATACGGGGTCCCAGGTGACAACGGTCCCCCAAAGTTTTTACGACCAACACCTTTCAGACTTACCAATTCAGCCGCTGGGTGATCTCCTTGATGTGGAAGGTGCTAATGGCCAATTTGTCCCCTATTTGGGTTTTGTTGAGCTCTCAATAACTTTTCCAAAAGATTTCGTTGGCTCAGAGCTAAATGTTACCACACTGGCTTTAGTCATTCCCCCTCTGAGAGCTGCCGCACAAGAGCAGGTGCTAGTGGGTACAAACACTCTTGATGCCCTTTATGCTGATTTCCATGAGTCCAGCCCAAACTTTAAGCCTGCCCCTTATGGTTTCAGAGCCCTCTTAAAAATCCTTGAAATGCGGCAGAAAACTTCTTGTTCCAGTAATCTCGGCTGTGCAAAACTGCAAGACAAAAGTCAAACGGTAGTGCAGGCAGGGCAGACCACAGTCTTTGAGGCAATGCTGTACATTCCCAACCCAGTCGCTGAGAAATGTGTAATCATTGAACAACCATCAGCCTCTCCCTTGCCAAGTGGCCTACTCGTACTAACTAGTCTTGTTGACCTACCAGTGAAAAAACCCTGTAAACTTCCGGTCATCATAAAAAATGAGACTGAGCATGACATTGTTGTCCCCCCTGGTAGTGTGCTGACCGATGTGAATGCCATAACTCGAGTTCTTCAAAAAGAGCAAATGGTGAAAATGTCAAACTCTCTTGACAGATCAAAAGACCCTACACAGTCAAAGAAGATGAGCTTTGATTTTGGAAACTCTCCGTTGCCTGTAGAATGGAAAGAACGTGTCACAGAAATGCTCAATTCAATGCCTGAAGTGTTCTCGCAACATCAGCTGGATTTTGGACACACTGATAAAGTGCAACATCAAATAAAGCTCAATGATGAAACACCATTCAAATCAAGACCCAGACCAATACACCCGCATGATGTGGAAGCCGTCAGAAAACACCTTCAGGAACTGTTTGATTCAGGAGTTATACGGGAGTCTGAGTCCCCGTTTGCCTCCCCGATTGTAGTCGTCAAAAAGAAAGATGGATCAGTTCGTTTGTGCATTGATTACAGGAAGCTGAATATTCAAATGATCAAAGATGCATATGCACTCCCCAATCTAGAACAGGCGTTTTCAGCTCTTGCAGGATCAAAATGGTTCTCGGTCCTGGACCTTAAGTCAGGATACTACCAAACAGAAATGTCAGAATCAAGCAGAAAACTGCCTTTGTGTGTCCCCTGGGATTCTGGGAGTTCAATAGGATGCCCCAGGGGATTACAAATGCACCCTCCACGTTTCAAAGACTGAATCTTAAGGAAGTTCTTGTCTTTATTGATGATTTTAATTGTTTTCTCGTCATCCCTGGAAGAGCATGAGCAGCGCTTAAAGAAAGTCCTGCTGCGTTTAAAAGAGTACGGACTAAAACTGGCACACGAAAAATGTAATTTTTTCCAGTCCTCAGTCAAATACCTTGGCCATGTGGTGTCAGAGCATGGTGTCGAGACGGACTCGGAAAAAATGAAAGCCCTTACCACCTGGCCTGTCCCCACTAACCTTAAGGAACTACGGTCATTTTTGGGTTTTGCCGGGTATTACCGACGGTTCATTCAGGGATACTCTAACATCGTACGGTCCTTAAATGAACTGACCGCCGGTTATCCGCCACTCAGAAAGGGTAAGAAAAAGCCCCCAAAAACATGGAACCTGTGAGTACCACCATCCGAAAGAGCCATTTGGTCAAAGATGGACTCAAAAATGTCAAGAGGCCTTTGAGCAGATAATCTGTAAACTCACCTCAGCGCAAGTATTGGGTTATGCAGATCCCAAACTTCCGTATATCCTCCATACTGATGCGAGTACGATTGGCCTTGGTGCAGCACTGTACCAGCTTCAAGATGAACAGCTAAGAGCCAGTAGAGGACTTTCAAAAAGTGAAATGAAATATCTGGCCCACAAGCTTGAATTCTTGGCCCTTAAGTGGGCTGTCACCAAAAAGTTCTCAGACTATCTTTACGGCACCGATTTCACTGTCGTAACGGACAGTAATCCGTTAACCTATATACTGACGTCGGCAAAATTGGACGCAACAAGTTATAGGTGGCTCTCAGCTCTGTCCACGTTCTCATTCCAACTCCAATACAGGGCCGGAAAGCAAAACTTAGATGCAGATGCATTGTCTCGTCGACCTCAAGATGCTCTAGAAAATGACCCAGCATCTCAAAAAGAACTGGAAAGGATCAAACAGTTTGCACTTACTCACCTAAGTAATGATGACAGTCATAGTTCCAAAAGAAGTCATACAAGCCATTTGTGACAGGCACACAGTTAACACTGTAGAGCTAGCTCCAGACCACCTTACCTGTCCAGGGTTAGCCCTAGTTGAGTCTTTAGCCGTGTATGCTGCTAATGTTCCAGACAGCTTTGAGGTAGAACAGCTAGATGGTTTCCCTTTTGTTCCTTCCATAACAGAAAAAGAGCTGACACAAAAACAAAGATCAGATCCTGCCATCAATGCTGTAATCACTCAAATGGAAACTGGTTTAACACCACCTCCCAGTCTCAAAACAGAATTGCCCGAGCTTCCACTGTTATTACGTGAGCTTAATCGCCTCGAATTGCAGAATGGTGTGCTCTACCGAAAAAGACAAACCGGTTTGGAGATCTCTTTTCAACTTGTGCTTCCTGAGGAGCTAAGGCCAGCAGCCCTCCAAAGTCTTCACCATGACATTGGGCATTTAGAATTTGACCGTACCATTGATTTAGTCCGAACTAGGTTTTATTGGCCAAAGATGCAATCTTCTGTTGAAAAAATGATCAGTACGTGTGAACGCTGTGTCCGTCGTAAAAGTAAACCTGAGAAGGCAGCTCCCTTGATGAACATAGAGACGAGCAGGCCCCTCGAGTTACTTTGTATAGACTACTTGTCTATTGAACCCGACCAGTCCAATACAAAAGATGTATTAGTTATGACATCATTTCACCAAGTATGCAGTGGCAGTTCCAACGCAGTACCTTTGTATTTCATTATGTACATATCATGCCGTTTAGTGCTCAGTATTCAATGTTTTGTTGTTTGTGTTGCACTGAATCACCTGTGAATTCTGTTTATCGACAAATGGCAATAAACCCTATTCTGATTCTGATTCTTGGATTATAAAAGGCCCTGAATAGCATCAAAGTATTTCCATTTCAATATAGTAACTGCTAATTCTGATTCAAGTCCAGTTCACATCAATAACAACACTCCTCTTGAGTCTTTAGTGACAGCTGTAGGGGGAAGGTGCTGTCAGTGTGACAGAGGGGAGGGCTTAGCTCAATGAGATGCAAATGAGGCAGTTTTCTCAGTGAAAGGTTTTGAGAGTTGTTGTTAAAAAGGCCCTATTGAAAGAGACTGTCATGCTGGCCCTTTAAGGGGCAGAGCCTAGACCACCGAAACCGAAAGCTGCAAGTTGCAAGATGTATTATATATATTAATATTTCATTGGTCTGTTTGTTTAGGACCACACACATACCACCTGTGCAATCAAACTGTAAAGAATAATTGAAGATATAAATAAACCACCCTCAAGTAAAGAGCGACTCTTCATTTGAGCTCTAACCGGGCTCACCACAGTGATTCGTCAGCCCACACCAGCACAATAATTTAGAACCTATCTTTTAGTTGTTTACATTCAAATGACCACCACTTACTCAAATATGATCAGATGTGCATGAGTGAGACATCATTGGATAGCTTTGAATTCACACTTTCAGAATCTGTGAATAACTCAAAATGTCTTCGGGTAGACTTGTAACTGGTTTATCCAGGGTCAGTCACATATGTTCCGATTCATTTGCCTCATTGACTTCTATTCAAGCTTTCTCATCAGAGCCGTCGATACTTTGAAACAAGATAGCTGACTGTCTTGCTAAGCAGGCGCTAAAGGAGGAGATCATGTTTGAAGTAGCTCTTTGTAAAACAGAGGTGAAATCTCTAATCATAATTCAAATTGTAACAGAGGCAGAGGCGCTGGGATGAAGGGCAGAAGGGGAGACTCCTGTACCAGGCACAAAAGAAGGTAAAAACTCTGGGGCTGAGCAGAAGAAGCAGGTGGAGATGACAAGATTAAGATTGGGACACACTGGGTTAAATAAAATGTTAATGTTACTGGGGAAACATCTTTCAGGATGATGTGAATGTGGAGCTGAAAGTGTCAGTGGAGCTTGTCCTATTAAGGTGCAGGAGATTTGAGGGAAAGAGGGAGGTTTTTAAGCAGGATTGTATCAGGAGCAGTAGTAACTTAGTAAAATTCTTAAGGGAAAACAAAGCTGATAAATAGAATTTGAGGTGTAGATACATAAGTGCAGATGCTCTGACCCACACTCCAGCACAGTAGGTGGCGGAAATGGACCTAACGTTGGTTGCCACCCGCAAAAAACCCAAGAAGAAGAAGAAGAAGCATTCTTTCCCTCAGCATTTTGCTCACGGCAACACCTGCTTGGAATCAGTGGGCGTGGCCAGTGCAGGTGTGGGTGTGCTGCAGCTGTGCCACATGGTGCAGCACACAAACATTTTGGAAATTTAACATTGTTTAAAAGCTTGTTCTTATTTTGTTTTTTCTGTTGCATTAGTTTGTTCCACTTCCAGTATTGCTTACTGGGTGTGGATATTTTGTTTAGAGAAAATATTGCAAAACCACATGGCATCGGAACCGAGCATGGACCACAAAGGCTTTGGATCAAGGACAACAAAACAATGAGGTAAATAAAGTAAGATGCTGTAAATAAGATTAAGAGGGAGAACAAAAAAGAGGAGGAACATTGGTGAAAGCGTTCACTGGTTTTAGAACCTGGCCAATAAATCTCAGTGGATGAGCTGATCTTTTGTTTTTCAAATAGCCCAGCAGTTTCGGGAGCCGCGGCATGGCCATGTAGCCAAGACCTAACCTTAACCCGGCGCGGTCAAATAGTCCAGCAGTTTCAGGAGCCGCGGCACAAAATAACATTTTGTGGCTCTGTAGACACTTCTAAATTAAACATAACACAAATACAATAGATATCAGAACAAGACCAGTGAGAACACACAAGATCAAAATGAATTAAATACAAAAGAAGGAAGAAAACGTTGGGGCACACAAATTCCAAAATAAATGTCCCCTTTTGTCCAAATTATCTCAAATGTGACCATTTCCAAATGAAGTCCAAATATGAGTTTTTCCACTTGTCTACTCTCTGTAACAGTCAGTCCAGTCCTTGATCCTTGGTGATGTCTGTGTCAACCCTTTTTCCTGCCTCCAATAGTACATTCCAAAGGTATCCATTTATTGTTTCCGTGGGGGGAGTTTTGAGGCCCAAGTAAATATTTCTAAAGTTCAGAAGGATGGCAATGTCAAAACCAGTCTCCAGTTGCTCAAAAGTATTCGACTGAAGTTCACAATGCCCCGCACAGCCCCTAAACGCATGATAGTGGTTTGTCTCCTGCCACAGTTTGCATGAGCATTTTGACATGGTGTTATGAAAAAAGCATTGTATATTTTTCCAGCAAATTTGCTTCCAGACATGTGATTTTGTGGTCCGCCACACATTTTACCACTCTTCATCTGTCGAAACAAAATTACCTTTTCTTTCCAATTTGTTTTGAATATATTTAGTAGAGTAGCTGTCCAGATTAGAAATGCATTGATATAATTTAGATATTATTACTCTTGAATGATCTGATTTATAAGCCTTGAAACAAATTTCAGTGAGAGGGTTCTAATGGTCATTACATTGTTTCATTTCTTGGTTGTAATATAGTAGAAAAAGCTTCAGTTGTAGTCATCTGGACTCAGTTTGAAAAAGTAGACGTTTCGACTCTCATCCAAGAGTCATTGTCAATAACAGAATTTAGGTCGAGAACTCCGATATTAATACTGTTCTGTGGTAAGACCCGCCCATTGGGAGGAGCCTTCCTGAAGTAGAAAGAGTTGTTGGTTTCAACAGAAACTCCCCCCTTGTATCTACCGAGCTAGCCTATTCAGAATCTTAATGGGCTGTTAAAACCTCTTTGTCTTAGTGAGACCCTGGCTCAACCACCCTGAGTACCTGATTAGCATTTGAATTCCCTGGTCCTTTACCTTTCCAGGGGTTCAGTAACCCATTATAGATAACAGGAAGATTAAACCTAAGCCCTCCATTTCTGTTTAAAGAAGGTCTTTCTTTTTTAACAAAAATAGCTTCCTTGACTCCTCTTTCAAACCATATTTTCTCCCTGCTTAAAACCTTCACCTCACCGTCTTCAAACGAGTGATTAGAGGCTTCAAGATGGAGATGCACGGCACTCTGAGGTCCTGAACTTGTATTTCTTCTGTGCTGATAGAGCCTCTTGTGTAGAGGCTGTTTCTTGAAAGAGATCCGACCAGTGGTTACAAGAAGAAAGTGATAGACTGTTTACAAAGGCTGGAAAAAGAGGAAGCGATAGACCGGCCTCTGTATTACAGACTGTATCCTGGTGAAGCCATGCCTTGCATTTATGGCCTCCCAAAAATACACAAAAAGGAGGTTCCACTCAGACCCATAGTGTGCAGCACAGATTCCATCACCTACAATGTGGCCAAGCATTTAACAACTATATTGGCTCCGCTTGTGGGGAATTCGGTACATCATGTGGAAAACACGCACAACTTTGTGGATAAAGTGAAACATCTCCAACTGGACCCAGATGACCTCATGGTTTCATATGATGTTGTGTCCCTGTTCACCTGCATCCCGACCTCTGATGCAGTAGCAGCGGTGAGGACCAGACTGCAGGAAGACACCACCCTACAGGAAAGGACCAAACTGACACCTGAACACATATGTAAACTGTTGGACATCTGTCTGAACACCACTTACTTTCAATTCCGGGGACAATTTTACAGACAGATTCATGGCTGTGCCATGGGCTCGCCCGTCTCTCCCATAGTGGCCAACCTGTACATGGAGCACTTTGAGAAGAAGGCACTGGCCTCATTCTCAGGCATAGCCCCAAAACTGTGGCTCCGCTATGTCGATGACACTTTTGTAACAATCAAGAAACAAGAGCTGGAAACCTTCTCTGATCACATCAATGCTGTGGACCCACATATCAGGTTTACAAGAGAAGACGCTAAGGAGAATCGCTTGGCCTTTCTTGATTGTGCCACGATCAGAGGAGAGGACGGGAAACTCCAAATAGAAGTATATAGGAAACCTACACACACGGACCAGTATCTGCTCTTTGGTTCCAACCACCCACTACAGCACAAGCTGGGTGTGATCAGAACCTTACAACACAGAGCTCAAGGTGTGCCCACCAGCTCAGAGGGCAAGAAGAAAGAGGAAAAACATGTCCGTAATGCCCTCTCAGCCTGTGGTTACCCCGCTTGGGCTCTCAACAGAGTGAAGAGAACCAGGAAGCAGGACAAAAGGGAAACTGAACAGAGAAGGAAGGGTGTTTCTATCCCTTATGTGTCTGGCCTGTCGGAAAAACTGCAGAGAATTTTTAGACAACACGAAGTCCCTGTTTATTTTAAACCAGGCAACACTTTAAGACAAAAACTGGTTCACCCAAAGGATAAAATTGCCGACTCAAAAACAGAGCAATGTAGTTTATTCGATCCAATGCAGTGAAGAAAGCTGTAAAGAACGTTACATAGGTGAGACGAAACAGCCTCTACACAAGAGGCTCTATCAGCACAGAAGAAATACAAGTTCAGGACCTCAGAGTGCCGTGCATCTCCATCTTGAAGCCTCTAATCACTCGTTTGAAGACGGTGATGTGAAGGTTTTAAGCAGGGAGAAAAGATGGTTTGAAAGAGGAGTCAAGGAAGCTATTTTTGTTAAAAAAGAAAGACCTTCTTTAAACAGAAATGGAGGGCTTAGGTTTAATCTTCCTGTTATCTATAATGGGTTACTGAACCCCTGGAAAGGTAAAGGACCAGGGAATTCAAATGCTAATCAGGTACTCAGGGTGGTTGAGCCAGGGTCTCACTAAGACAAAGAGGTTTTAACAGCCCATTAAGATTCTGAATAGGCTAGCTCGGTAGATACAAGGGGGGAGTTTCTGTTGAAACCAACAACTCTTTCTACTTCAGGAAGGCTCCTCCCAATGGGCGGGTCTTACCACAGAACAGTATTAATATCGGAGTTCTCGACCTAAATTCTGTTATTGACAATGACTCTTGGATGAGAGTCGAAACGTCTACTTTTTCAAACTGAGTCCAGATGACTACAACTGAAGCTTTTTCTACTATGGAACACGCCTGGACGAATGAGGGATTACACCGACATACTTGGTTGTAATACTAACCCTAACCCTTGTAAATACCTAATAAAAGTCCTGTTTTTCCAAGCCAAATGATTCTTTCAACATAGCAAAGCTTTTCATGTTATTTTCTTTTAGAATATGCTCAAAAACCTCGGTATACCTTTTTATAATCCAGAACTTGAATCTCAGATCAGTTCTTTTTGGTAAAAAGCCTTGATTATAACACATTTATTTTGTATGGTTTGATTGACTCCTTCCATGATGTAAGCACAGCTTTTACCCAGGGATCCTTAACATTCTCCAAATGGCTCAACTATTAGTCATTTGCCGGCCTGTACAGGCACCCCCGGCGCAACATTACACTCAATATTTTTCCATTGAGATTTATATCCTGGATCACACCAGATAAGGTAAACCCCTTCCTTCTTCCTACTTCCTTTTTTCTTTGGATAGTTTAGTGTTTTAAATCTATTCTAGTTTCTTGTCTTGCCATACAAATCTTGAGATTTTGATTTGCCACTCATCAAATAGAGACAAGAGTCTGGAATAGAAAAATACATATTTTTTTTTAAATCTTTTGATTCCATACTCAAGTCAGAGTCCATTTTTCAAGATCTTTCTTTATAGTGGAGAAAAGAGGAGTATAGTTTCTCTAAGATTTCTCTTTATGGAGGACCACACCTAAACATCTAAGAGATTCAGTTTGCCATTTGAATGGGTAAGTCTTTCAGAGGGGGGCGCCAGTGAGAGACTTTCAGTTTTTTGTACATTCAGTTTGTATCCAGACATTGGACCAATATTATGACGGAAATGATCACATAAGGTATAACATTCTCATTTGGTCAGATATTGCAGGACATAATCTGCATAGCAGGCAATTTTATATTCTGTCCCGTCAAATGAGACACCATCAATTGTTTCTGATTGGCTAATATATTGGGCCAATGATTTCATGTACAAAGCGAACAGAACAGGGAACCAATACAACCCTACCTTACCCGGTCGGTTTCAGATGAGTGATTATTGGGGGAGATGTATATTCCATTGTAATGAAGTCAGAATATTTTTCCAGTGGTTAATGTGAATGTTATTGTGGGTTTGTTCATGAGAGTTTTCTTGGCGATGTTAAAGCTGTGAGGAGTGATCTCCTAGCAGACAGAGGGGGATTATGGGATGTGGCGGCCCCTAGCAGAGAGAGAGGGGGGGATTATGGGATGTGGCAGCCCCTAGCAGGCAGAGGGGGGTTATGGGATGTGGCAGCCCCTAGCAGACAGAGGGGGGTTATGGGATGTGGCAGCCCCTAGCAGACAGAGGGGGGTTATGGGATGTGGCAGCCCCTAGCAGAGAGAGAGAGAGAGAGAGAGAGGGGGGGATTATGGGATGTGGCAGCCCCTAGCAGGCAGAGGGGGGGATTATGGGATGTAGCAGCCCCTAGCAGGCAGGGAGGGGGATTATGGGATGTGGCAGCCCCAAGCAGACAGAGAGAGTGCGATTATGGGATGTGGCAGCCCCTAGCAGACAGAGAGAGTGGGATTATGCGATGTGGCAGCCCCTAGCAGGCAGAGGGGGGGATTATGGGATGTAGCAGCCCCTAGCAGGCAGGGAGGGGGATTATGGGATGTGGCAGCCCCTAGCAGACAGAGAGAGTGAGATTATGGGATGTGGCAGCCCCTAGCAGGCAGAGAGAGGGGGATTATGGGATGTGGTAGCCCCTAGCAGACAGAGAGGGGGATTATGGGATGTGGCAGCCCCTAGCAGACAGAGAGAGGGGGATTATGGGATGTGGCAGCCCTCTATAGTGGACAGTGACTGTGTGACCTCTTTCCAAAAGTGTTTGACTGGAGAGCAGTGCCAGGTTGCGTGGATATATGCGTCTACATCTTTCTGAGTGCAATGTGTGCAAATCTGATGTGAACCCCATGTTAGCTCATCTGTTACCGACGTAATGTGTTCTGTGAAGTGTTTTGTATTGTATTAATTGTAAATTGGCATTTTTGGACATAAGATAGATATTTTTACAGATTTGTGTCCAGAAGTTGGCATTAAATGTTCGTCTTTACTTTTCAGTGTTTCTCCTCCCATTATTACTGCTGAGGAGGGGAGTGTTTGTGTTTTTTTTTTTGGTCAATTTTAATTGAAGAAATGGAATCTATAGATTAAATCTGTGTTCTACAATTTCCCACCAATCAAATAAGTAAACAGCTCTCCATTACCTTTGCCAAACATAAAAATTGGCTAAGAAGTTTGGAGGAAAATGTGACAAGGGACCAACTATACTAAGCAGAGCTGATGATGCTCAATTAAATACAGTTGAGCCTAGGTTGTTGGAACTAAAATCAAAACTAGATATTTTGGAGCCTACAAATGTAAAGGGATAGTCATTCGTGTAAGTATCCCAGTAGGAGAGTGCACAGAGCCCAGGGTACAGAGGTGCAGGTCTTGTAAAAATATTGATTGAGTCTGTTCTTCGGTTCCAACTCAAGATGTTTATGCAGATTTATTCTTGTACTTGGGGCACAGGTGTCCAGTGAGGTGGGGCACAGGTGTCCAGTGAGGTGGGGCACAGGTGTCCAGTGAGGTGGGGCACAGGTGTCCAGTGAGGTGGGGCACAGGTGTCCAGTGAGGTGGCGCCCGTGGTAGAGGGGGAGGTAACCAAGTCTTTACCTAGCCCTACTCTCGATCGGGGGGAGGGAGTCCATGTGAGCTCTACTTCCAAGGCCAAGGTTGGGAAGGCTGAACCTGGGGTGGAGATGGGTACGGTACTGGCTTCGTGCCCTACTCCCGAACAGGAGGGGCTGGTCTAGGCAGCGAGCTTGACCCCTAAGTCTGATGGGGTGCGTCAGCAGAGCACTGAGAGGTAGAAAGGCTGTCCAATCCCTCTCTCACTCAAGAGAAAAAAATGCAGATGGCATTCCTGCCTCCAATGTATGGATGTGGGCTCTCCACAGCCAATAGCACATAGAGTGCCTTCTGAAGTATCCCCTGTATATCCCACTCCATCAACCTCTCTTCTTTCTACAGAAGTAAATCTAATGGACGTTGACCTCATGGATTTAAAAAAAGGCAAAATGAAAATACAGGTTACTGCTAAAAAGTTTAAAATAATGGCAATTTTCTAGAATTAGTGTCACATTTTGCCTGCTGTCCCTTCTAATGATTGTCCTTCAGGCCCCTCACATTAAAACAAACTAAGGAAATGGCAAAGTGAAAATTCACTCTTATTCACAATACAAATTGGGACATTTTCTGTCTGCTGAACATGTTTTGGGACCAGAGTTGGGCTGATTATTTTAGGAGTATTTGCAAAAAACACCTTTCTGTATCATTTGGCTCAGTGCACTCTTGTGGTGTGGCAATTGCGTACCAGCTTCCCTGGTACACCACAGCTAGTGCATACAGACATAAATGGTAGGCTAATTGTGTTAGACTTTTTAAACCTTTGTGCTTTAGGCTTGTAAATGCTTGTGCTGCTAGAAAGGTTTTGTTTAGTTCCATATTTGCTCATCTAACAAATGTATCTATTGTTATTGGTCATTTTAATACCTACTTAAAGGTGCCATTACATGCTTTTTTTCACGTTTCGTAGTCTATCTTAAGTGTATAATTGATAATAATAATAAGGGTTGTGCAACACCCATAACATAATAGTTAACCTGTTACCATCCACCTATTTTCGCCCTGTGCACAATGGTTGGACATACCCAAATGGCATTGCTTATTAAAAGAGGATCTTATGTTCCACATGCAAGTGTGATGCATCATTAGAAAGCTTAGGCCTTCTAGTTTCTGCAGATGTGCACATGGACACTGTTAGGGCTTCAGAACTTGCACTACAGAGGCCCAAACATAAACAAAACATCCTTTTTTAGTCTCGCCTGAATATTGTTAATTTGTAATGGTCCTGAGCATGACATACTTCATTGTGTGCATATGCTGTTCACTGTACATGATGTTTATCTTGTTGACAACAACTGTGTACAGTTTCAGATCTCTAGGAACAGGCATTTTGGTGCTGTTGACCTTTTTGTATCAAAAAGTATATTCGGAACAAGTGATCCAAATATGTGCCAACTGTGCCAAACTGTTTTATTACAATTTTAGCACCTCTATGATCATAAAACATACATTTTGATGTTTTGTAGGCCACTAATAGCAATTATAACTGCTAAAAAAAAAATATGTGAAAATGTGTAAATATGAGTTTACCCATGAATTTCCCATATAGAGGTTAAAAAAATATATATATATATATATATTATTTTTATTTTATTTTTGTATTGGTATAATAATACATATATCTAACAATATGCACGTCCAAAAGGCTAATAAAATCAGAAAACGTTATGCGCAAAATCCTGCCGAGAAATCTGGCTCTTTACAGCCTTCCCTGAGCCTTACGCACGGGAATACAGAACATTCTGTGTCAATCAGCCCCATTGTCCCGCCCCTCTTTTTAAAGCTATTTTCATTGGCTAGAATAATCTGTCAATCAATCTGAGCTACGTCATTCGCACGCGGCGCTGTTTAGATGTAAACAGACTAATACATGTGCGTCGCAAGCGGCGCATTTTTTTTGCGGAGGCTGTAGCAAACAAACCCGTGGACAGAAAAATTCGTGGATGGTCTCATTCTGTAGGAAACAGTCTGAAGAAAAGAAGGATACCCAACATTATTTTATAGGTCAAACAAGTCATTTGTTATGGACGGAGAAATGCGCCGAACAAGCGCATTCTCGTCCGGCGAGAAACGAAGAAAAGTTTGTTTACTTGACAATATCTTGAAATCGGATAACTTCAGGAAAAATACAAGTGGATATTGTTTTTCAATGGTTCCTTACGGACAGACTGAGCACATGGATGTACAGAATTAAAGCCGTTTCGTCCGTCATAAACAGCAAACAGGTAGGACATGCGTTTGTAAAAGTTGAGACTTTCTCACAAACTATTGGCAATTGCTTCTTGGGGCATATTATTCAATGTAAATCAATGACATATTCGTTTTGTTGAGAGAATAAGCTTTAAAATGATGTATGGCTTGCTGGTATTGACCACGGAAATAAAAGTGATGATGTAAGAGAATATTTGAGATATAGAAAATGTTCGCCGGCGGACAGGTGGGTGGTAACAGGTTAAGAAATATCACCCAGACCTTGGACCCCCTCACCAACCCGGAAATGCAAACGGCTTGGTCTGATATTCGCCCCCACCCTTGCGAAGAGCGATCTGGCTCCCCCACCCAACCCGTGACGTAGTGTGTGCCCCACAGCTGTGTGCTGTAAGCTCCGCTCGAGTGAGTGAGAGTCTACTTTGAGACTAAATAAATCTGGTGTTTATTCTACAGCGTGCGCAGAACAGATATAATTATGTATGTTTTTATATATATATATATATATATATATATATATATATATATATATATATATATATATATGTATATATATATATGTATGTATGTATGTATGTATGTATGTATGTATGTATGTATGTATGTATGTATGTATGTATGTATGTATGTATGTATGTATGTATGTATGTATGTATGTATGTATGTATGTATGTATGTATGTATGTATGTATGTATATATATATATATATATATATATATATATATATATATATATATATATATATATATATATATATATATATATATATATATATATATATATATATATATATATATATATATATATATATATATATATGTATGTATATATATATATATATATATGTATGTGTGTCATTATATATGATTATATAATATTAGGGAGGGGGAGGGGGGATGGTGACGCGTGCTTGCCCTTATGACGCGGTCTTGCACCCACCGCCCGTCAGTTTGGAGATTTGCGGAAAGGAGATAGTCTGTAATATAGCTAAAAACTGCGGGAATCAATCAAAAAAACACTCTGGGTACATATATGAAGCACAAATAGCAATGTAAGAAGGTTAGAAGCTCTGAAAAGTCGATTTTTGCATGTTATGGGACCTTTTAAGTAGATTTTATAGTGGTGTGAATAATGTATATACAAATTACGTGAGCAGGACATATCTCTTGAATCAGTTAACTCTAAATAATCTCACTGACAGAGGGTACTCCCGCAGAGGTGGTTCAGGGGCTGTTAAAGCAGTCTAGAATTGTTTAATGGTCTGTTTTTCTGAAAGTACAGATTATGAATGGCGAAATTTGGTGTTTCAATCATAGTTTGTTACATTATGTCAAATTTGTTAAAAGGATGAAGGTTTTTTTGCAAAGTTTAATTGAAGAAACTGAATGTAGGTTTAGCCTGGATTGTTGGAACTAAAATCAAAACTCAATATTTTTGAGACAAGAAAATGTAAGGGACAATCATTCAAGCAAGGTAGGCAGTAGGAGAACACTCTACAGCCTTTTTTCTGGGTTCAGAACAGGTGAAACGGCAAAGGGTTTTTATCGATGCATTGAAAGACAGCTCAGGGAACCTTGTTTCTGACACTAGTGGTTTGTTGAATATTGTTGAAAATGTCTGTACAGGGCCTGTTGTCACAAGACTTAGTCGGGAGGAGAAGAAATCTCTCGATGCTCCCTTCTCTCTGGCCGATGTCGAATGTGCTATAGGCGACCTGAACACTATTAAAAGCCCTGGTCTGTCGAGCAAGTTTTATAAGGCATTTCAATCTTAACCTGGTCCTATTTTGCTTGTCTTGTTTCTGGATATTGAACAAAACCATGCTGGAAAGGTATAGGCCAATAAGTCTACTCAATGCAGAATTCAAACGGCCTGCAATAATCTGTCAGTATTTTACAGTGGGTCATATAGGTTCAGTGATAACTAGTCATCAAGCCAATAGTATACCTGGGCGTGACATTTCGGATACCATCTTGTCTTTACAGTTTTGTTATACGACATATGTTTGAAACACAGGGTATTTTTAATTGTGTGGATCATATTTCTTTTGTGAGCAGTCCTTGCAAATACAACTTTGGTGAAATATTTATTAACTGGCTCAAACTTGTGTATAGTTTTGCTCATAGTCGAATTAAGTGTAATGGGATGCTTACTGGTGAATTCCCCTTGCGGAGGTCAAAACTTAACCATGGTTTTATCGAAATGTATTTTGGCCCCTGAAGCGAGGCTGTAAACATTGAGCACGTGGAGACAGGCGTTCAGGCTCTCCACGTCTCGGAGGATCAGATTCGTGTCATCTGCGTACTGAAAAATGTTGACTTCCCTACCCGCAGGCGTGGTCAGTCCCCTCACCGCCGCGTCTGCCCACAACATGGCCGCCAAAGGCTCAGCGGCGATGCTGTAGAGGAGCGACGAGAGGGGACAGCCCTGCCTGACTGATCTTTTTAAGGGGAAAGAGTCAGTTAGAAACCCCGTTGACTTTGACCTTACTGACCGCAAAAAAATAGATGAGCTGTAGCCAATTAACAAAACGTTCTCCGAAACCTAACTTACCTAATACACTCCAGAGGAACGAATGCTCAACTCTGTCGAACGCCTTGTTAAAGTCTACACTGACGTGAATATCACCGGTCGCGTGCATCTGGCGGAGGAGATATCTCGGAGACAAAACTGTGTCTGAGATGTCTCTCCCGGGGACGCTGTAGGCCTGCGAGGGGTGTATGACGGATCCAATCACACGCTTTAACCTACCTGCTAATACCTTTTGCTAAAATTGTGTAGTCTACATTCAAAAGGCTAATGGGCCTGTAGTTGGCGAGTGACGACACTCATCGCAAAACCATCGCCAACTCTACACTCACTCTCAAAATCCTGATATAATAGGAGTAGGATCAGAGCTAACCTGGAAGCGAAACGCTTGAAAAACTCACAGGTTAGTCCGTCCTCTCTGGGGCTTTTTCCTGTATTTAAACTCTTGACTGCAGCCTCTATCTCCATGAGAGACAGAGGCGCGTCACACAGCTCCCTATCCTCCCTGCTCAGTGTGCGCTCCAGCCTGGTGTAAAGCTTGCTCTGCCACTCCGTCTGAACTAAAAAGCCTTCTATAGAAATCCTGCGCTGTCTCTAAAACCTGACTTACCTCAGAAACAATCTTGCCTGTCTTATCTATCAACTTATCTATATACATCTTTCCCTGTGTTGCCGTCTCACAGCCGAAGAAGAACGCTGTCGAGCGTTCTCCTTCGATTGTGTGTCTGGCTTTTGCCCTCAAAATTGCACCCCGACACCTACTTACCTCCAGCTGCTCCAGCTCAGCACGCACCACCAGGTACTCTGGATCCACAGGGCCAGTGGTGGAAGCTGCGCCCTGGTCCAGGACCTGCAGGCGCTGGCGGAGGGCGGTCTCCTTGCTGGTCGACAGCCACGCCTTGTGTTTGCTGTAACAAACACATAGTTTTTTAATGCATGTTTTGGCCAACGATCACCAATCGAACATGCTGTCGATCAGCTCCAGCTCCATGTCAAAGGTGTCAAACAAATAATGAATTTTCCTGCAAAATGTAGACTCTCTGTGCCAGCTCTGAGGAGGCAAAACAGAGGTTGATGCGGGACTGCTTCAGGACGACCTGCCGCCTGGAGAAATCCTTCAGGGAGGGGTGGAGGAAACACCACACCTCCATCAGGTTCCTGTTGGCGGTTCCTTCCAAGAGGCAAGGCAAGTTTATTTGTAGAGCACATTTCATACACAAGGCAATTCAAAGTGCTTCACACAGCACTGTTTTTAGCTTAGATTTTTAGAACTGTTTTTAGCTTAGATTTGAACATTGTCAGGGTAGAAGCCGGTCCTGGCAGTGCTATGTGGAAATGAGTTATTTATGCCTATGTCTATATTGCTGAGTGATGTGTTGAAATCACCAATTATAACTGTAACGTCATTTACAAAGTGAAATACAGTTTCAAAAAATTGCCTCCTCAGACCATCATTGTTCGGGGCATAGATGCTCATCAGCCTGAACTTCACTGCGTCCGTGAAGTCCAGGACCAGGAAGGAGCCCTCGGGGTCAGCGTGTACCGGGGTGGGTTGGCCTAAAACACCCGGCCTCACCACCGTGGCCACACTGCGCGAGCGCGCCATGTCCAGGGCCCAAAACACAGAGCTTACTCCCGTGTTCTGCACTTGTTGCGCGTGGCTGACATCCCAATGTGTTTGTTGGACGCAGAACACGTCCCACTTGGAATAGTATAACCCACTCTGCATCCGCACTGGGCTCCGCAGGCTGCCTGCATTCCAAGAGGACAAGGAGAACGCCATTAAGAGGAGGTTTTGGAGGAGATTACCCATTGATCTTTATTTATACTTCTTTTTGGCGCCCGTCGCATCTGATTTCCTCAGTCTTTTCTTAATTTCACGAGACGTGAAGTCCATGAAGTCGTCGTTAAATACGGTGTCCAGCTCACCCCGTGGGGCAGAACTTCGTGTGGAGGACGGTGGGTTGGTGGGGTTTTCCACTGGTGTTTTTGAAGTGGTTAGAATGGAGGAGGCGGAGGAGCAGCACTGTCCCGCAGCACTGTCCCGCACCCATCATCCTCCCGGGTTCAGCCTCTGCCTCCACGGGCTCAGGAGTTAGTCCCTCACGGGTCCCCTCCTTCTGGTCAGGAGGAGCAGTTCGTCCTGCTCCCACCTTCCCAGACGCCAGCGCTATGCCAAACATCATCTTGAGTGCGACGGGCGCCTCCTCGTCTGAGGAGTCAGAGGAGCCAGACACCTCTGGCTCCGCTGACTCCTCCAAAGCCTCTTCCTCCAAAACCTCCTCTACTTCGGAGAGAGCAGTTTCGGCCACGTTCTGGGCCACGTCACTGCTCTCTCCTCCAGCCTCTCTCTCCCCTCCACTGGCGCTCTCCTCGTCCTCCTCTCTGTCACCTGCACCACACGGACATAAGTGACGGAACATGCGGCACTCTCTTTACTTCGGGGCCCGCTGCGCGATGTACTCGCGTGCGTAATGCCCATAGCTCCCGCAGTTGCGGCACAGAAAGTCGGGGCACTCCCTCAGAATATGGCCAGGCTGGAGACACCCCCTACACACCTGCACCTGCCTGTCGTGTATTACTCTGAAGTACTCGAGGCCCGCCGCGGTGTCAAACCTGACAGAATACGGTAAAGACTGCACCGTGTTCGTGAACCTTACCCGTACAAACCTGGTGCCGTCCGCCACGTTCGTCCCTGGCCACATTCTCCTCCTCACCTCGGAGACCGCAGAGACCCCCCAGGTGTAGAGCTTGGCCAGGATCTCCTCGTCCTCAATATAAGCCGGCAGGCCCATGAAGGACAAGACCAGCTCATCCACCGAGATGTCACGGGCGTGAACCCTGACTCCTCCAATGCAGTACCCGTCCAAGAGCCGCTCCTTCGCTTTGGTGGTACTGACGGTGACTTCGTATTTGTCCTTGGAAATAAGTCTGCATGCTACAATGGAGCCGCACACCTCCTGAGTCGCTTTCAGAAACTCCAGTGGCGTGATCTGTGCTCCCTCCGTTAACTCACACCACAGTGAGTTCCTTCATATATTTCCCCTTTCTTCTTCTCTTTTTAAGTTATTAACAGATTCATTCACCAAAAGTCGTCTTGCCTTCTCAATATCGTTTTGATCCAGTGCCTTTGTCGTGTCCGCCATATTATCCGTCCTTTATTGAGCCATGCTCGGTAACAAAAACAAAAAATCCACCCCCAGTAAGTTTTACTGGGAGGGGAACTGAAAAGTAAATAAAAATGATCAAAATAACGATTAAAACAGCGAGAAAACGCCAAACCTCTGAGCTCCAGACCATGCAGCACTCCAGTGATTACGCGCACCTGCACCCAAAGGGGTTACCCCCCACTGGTCCGAAGGTTTGCTGGTCCGAAGGTTCCTCCATAGGGCTAAAGTGAAGGTGCAGACGGCATCGGGATGTAGTTAGTCTGTAAAATGCGCACGAAGCACGAAGACACGCACTGGGGCTCGTCACAACGTTTTGTGTACCAGCTGCTCACAACTTTATATACACAGCAAGTTGTACTGTGTATATGAAAACAACAAGGGAACATCTCGAATCCTCCGCTTTATGCCCTCATTTATAGAAATACGCGTGATCCGATCACCATAGGATTGGTAGTCAAAAAGGAAATTCAACTTTTGAAGAACAGTTTAATCCCGGAGACGATGAAATATCCGCATTATTGTCGAAGGAATGACAGACACCGAAGTGTGTAATTTCCATTCCACACACTAGGGACTCCTCGGAGTAAAGAGTGATGTAATGGCCTGGCGGTTAAAGATTTGGCTTAGAATGCTGGAAATCTTAAGAGTTCCCAGTTCGACACCAGCACTAACCATAGTGCTATATATAATCTATAAGTTTAAAAGGTTTAAGCCCGAAATAATTTTAGATGCGTGCGGGCCTTGAACTCACATTCTCCGGCACCATGTGCCGTGTCGTTCACTGTTGCACCAACACCCCTGAATGATGATGCCACACTGTGGTCTTTCTACTTAATTCATTATAAATGTAGCAAATGAACTTGGTTATGCAAAAACATCACTTAGTTTTTTATTTAATTTCGTATCTATAGACAAAATGTACAACTTAGAGAAAAAGATTTCAGTCCCCTATAAAGTTTGATTAACAGAACAACTTCAGACCAAATAAAAGTTATTGAATATCTATGGACAAAATGTACAACTTAAAGAAAAATATTCCAGTCCCCCATAAAGTTTGATTAACAGAACAACTTCAGACCAAATAAAAGTGATGAAATGGCACAGAGTTGTAGAGTCCTTGTCCGTATGAGCGGCTGGATGTTTGAGTGTTCTTCATGGTTCAAACATAGTTCTTCATCAGACGCACCACAGGATTCCAATACTCTTCAATGTTTCTATCTCCATGTCTATATTCCTCCTTCAGACGTCATGTGTGATTCCAGGACACGTCACTTACGTTTTCGTCCCGGAGGCGCTTCTCCATTGTAGGCAGCTCATGTGATTATTTGTCCTACTTTCGTTGTCTCTCAGGTACACGTTCCACAGACCAGGTGGTAAATGGCCATCAATGTAGGTGTTGTTCAGATATTGTATGAAGTCCTGCAGTTGCGGGAATCTGTTGATGAGACGGAGTGTCGAGTTTCTTCGTGTCAGCAGTCTAAAGTTCTGTCTCACCAAAGGTAGCGGTAGATATCCCAAAGCCATGCATTTCTGTAAGAAACTGTGCAATCGTTGGCTCCTTCGATACTCGACAACTAGGCCTAAGTCCTGGATGCGGCGCCACAAGCTCTGGCAGAAGTGAAAGTAGCACCCGCAGATTTGCACGGCTGGAAGTTCAGTCTCAAATGCCAATATGATGGCATGCTCAAAGTCAGTGACAACTTTCTGTGGTCTCAGGTGATGTCCTGTTATCTGCCGCACTTGCCTTTTGACGTGCTGTAGTATTTGGCAATATTGTCCAACTCGCTTTCCATTCACCAGACACATAATGTGCTGTCCCAGTAAGACTGTGTGTAACTCCGTCCATTAGAGGGCGCATGTTTTTCCGCACATTGCTTTTGTAGAGGAAGTTAGGCAGCGGCCATGTTTTGCTGTGTCACCAGTAAGCAGAAGTTGCAGCTCGTGTTGTTTTAATGCACAAAGTATCTTCCTCGGAGTTTAAGGGAGCATATGCTTGTAAGTTTGTCATTGTCATGTCATTATGACCTGTTCTACGTTTCTATGGTCACAGTTCGAATAAATTCAAATGTATTCATATGCCAATTAGATCGCTAACTTATGCTAATCGCAGCTAGCTATGCTAACGATTTCCTATTGTCATTCTTTGGACCTCTGTTGTGAATTTTGAGCACATAAGCACTGCTAACCTGTGCTATACTTTAGTACTCAGGTGTTTATGTGACTTGCTGTCTTTTATTTTCTGTATTAAGAGACTGATTGTTGTTTTTGTCTCTTTATGTTACAGTTTTACAAAAACTATTATTGAACTTGGAGCAATGGAGCAATAAACATGGCCCAAAGTCATTACAAAGTGTCTTCATTTCAAGTCAAGACTGTTCTCTATCTGCCGAACTAGACAGGCGTCTAGCGAGGGCAGAATACATAATAAAGGGAAGCATCCTACCATGGCACATGCCATGGATTGTCAGGAACTGGACATATGGTCGCGGGCAAGGCTTAAATGTTCCATCTATATACAGTGTCCCACACGTCTCAATTTTTTATAATTTTCACGTGTGGAAAATATCAGAATCCCCCAGTCATTGTCCTGGTAGTTGAGCAATGGCTCTCTATTCCATGTAGTGCGCCACCCCCCTTCAATAAGTACATCCTCTATGTTGGCAGGGGTTGGTGGAACCATCGAAGATCTTTCACGGAATAGAGCTGAGCGAATGTTGTCAAAACTTGGAAATGGCCCTCTGTATTCCTGAATCGCCAATTCAGTGACTGTTTTTATCATAAATTCTTTTGATGGGTTTGGATGGATCATCTCTGATTTTCTGCCGCATCAGTTGAATAATTTCACTCCTTGCCACTATGTCAACTTCATCTTCATGGTTGTGTTCCCCCTCCTGCAAAAAATAATTAAAATGTATGTACTTATTCACTATATACATGGAAGACAAAAAGGACAAACAGTCATAAGAATAATGCAGTGATATTGACCCCTGCAAAATGTAAAGAGAAATCAATCAAAAAGGATTACAAGTTAACAGGTCATCAATAAAAAAAAAAAAAAAATTAAAAAATAAAAAGGTTAAGATAAGCCTTTATTTGTCCACACAATGGGGGAATTTTGGTGTTGCAACACAAGTAGGTACAGAAGTAGAGGAACAGATAACTTATAGAAATCTTCAAAAAAACATTCTTAATAGAAACACTCTTATAAACAAAGCTCTTAAATACAAAACCTCTCATATTCTTAAGGAATAGAGAAAAAAATAAAATAGCATAACAATTTAAGTACATAAATATAGTATATAAATATATCATAGCTCATCCCTGGAAAACTTCTATCGCTGGATTATCCAATTCTTTGTCAAATGCGTTGCTTTCGAGAGAAGCACAGCATTCAGGTCGCCAGCATCTCCAGTATATCTTCCTGGCCGTTTTCTTATTTTTGTGGGATCAAAATTGGTCTTTAATTAGAACCTTCGAACCGCGCCTTAATCCCGGAGCTAAATACGCCATATCAGGATACTGATAGAACGATAGCAATGTATGTCAATAATGCCTTATTCATTTTACCTGTATTGATACTGTCATCTAATATCAGATGCGAGGGCACGGATAATGGCACATGTACCACTAACAATTTCCTAGTGAAATATACGGGTTCTCTATTTGGCAGCCCAATTAGTTTCAACCGCGCTTTAATTCCGGAGCTATATACGCCATGTCAGGATACTGAATACTTTTGTGAACAACGATAACAATGTAGTCAATAATGCCTTATTTATTTTACTTATATTGACTTACGGTCATCAAATATCAGATGCAATAATCGCACTAACAAAGGGGAGGTTCCCATTAGTGAAATAAATGTTCTCGTTTTGGCAGCCTAATAGTTTCAAATTTCACCTACACATCAAGTCACTTGAAATCCATCGTTTTACCAAATGATATAATGAACATATTATGAAAAGATGAAAATATTTTATTGCACGATTTAATTATATATATATATATATTATACCCGCACAAGTCGATTGAATGCATTGAAATAATACCATGTACAACAATAATAGGACTGTGATTTACACCTGACTTCAAATATGTTAATTTATCCTAGAAGAATTCTTCTAAAACATTATATATTTTACTAAAAAGATACGTAGTTACAGTGCTCTCCACAGAATATTTTAAAGGGATGGTAAATATGCCTCATATGGGGTTGCATTTTCCTCCAAGGATGGTTTAACATACCTTCATTATTTATAAAGGCACATGCACCATGAACATACTAGTACATGGTGTATAAGCCTAAACACACTATTACGTGGTGTATAAGCCTAAACACACTATTACGTGGTGTATAAGTCTAAACATACTATTACATGTAGAAAAAGCTTCAGTTGTAGTCATCTGGACTCAGTTAGAAAAAATTAGATGTTTCGACTCCCATCCAAGAGTCATTGTCAATAAAAGAATTTAGGTCAAGAACTCAGATATTTATACTATTCTGTGGTAAGTCCAGCCCATTGGGCGGAACCTTCCTGAAGTGGAACGAGTTTGTTGTTTGTTTCAACCGAAACTTACCCTATTGTATCTACCGAGATGCCTATTCAGCCCTTTAATGGGCTATTAGTCTCCCCTTTGTGAGACCCTGGCTCACCCACCCCGAGTACCTGATTAGCATCTAAATGTCCTGGTCCTCTACCTCTCCAGGGGTTCAAGATCCCATTGTAGACTACAGGCAGGTTGAATCTTAACCCTCCATTTCTGTTTAAAGAAGGTCTTTCTTTTTTAACAAAAATAGCTTCTTTAACTCTTCTTTCAAACCATCTTTTCTCCCTGCTTCTGTCTGAACACCACTTACTTTCAATTCTGGGGACAATTTTACAGACAGATTCATGGCTGTGCCATGGGCTCGCCCGTCTCTCCCATAGTGGCCAACCTGTACATGGAGCACTTTGAGAAGAAGGCACTGGCTTCCTTCTCAGGCATTGCCCCAAAGTTGTGGCTTCGCTATGTGAGGGGACTGACCTCACTATAGGAGTTTAATCATAAAAAGTGCATTAACACTGGAAAAGTCCAAAAAGTGTGTAGGGCAAAGGGAGGCGAGTCCGCTGCGCGGACTCACATCTTTGGATGTGAGTCAGTGCACATCTTTGGATGTGAGTCAGCGCAACGGGCTCGTGGGGCTCGGGGAAATTTCGGACTCGTGAACCTTCGGACTAATGAACCTTCGGACCAGTGAACCTTCGGTCTCGTGGGTAGCCACCCCTAAAGGTATAGACTTCTCTGCCCACCGGCGAGGTCAACCCGTTTCGAGGCTGCTGCTGTTCCCTTTTTTCCATGGAGTACCAGTCTTTTGCTGTTGCTGTTCCTGATCATGGAGGAACAGTCTGAGGCGGCCAGTATAGGGGTATTGCTATCCCCTTTGTTCCCATGGAAAGGACGAGTCTTAGGCTCTGCTGTTCCTGTGTATAATGGGGGGAAGTTTTTGCTCGCAGCACCTGGTATTTCAAGGTCTCCCATCCATATTACAATACAATATTTGTAAAAATGTATATATTTTTGTTATTTTTTGTATTTTTACAGGTGAAAAAGTTGGAAAATGCTTACACCTGGTATTCCCAGGCGGTCTCCCATCCAAGTACTAACCAGGCCCAACCCTGCTTAGCTTCCGAGATCAGACGAGATCGGACGTGCATTTTTTATCTTTTATTATCAAAAACATTTTACATGTATTTACAGATTATTTACAGAAAATGTACAGACAAACATCACACACAAGGGTAGGGGGAGATACGACAAAAATTACAAGTAAATTATCACACAATCATTATCAATACTTTCTTCACAGTGATGGGGGTGATGCCGTGATTGGGGGGGCAGTCCGCAGCGTAGCTGTCGGGAAGAAATGCGTGCAGTGCTGCGGATGTAAAAACCATCCTGTGTCTAAATCTGAAGTCAAAATAACCTACGTTATGTGGGGTGTACCAATTATAGATGTTGCGATGGTGTGTGCGGGGAATGTTAATGACCATTTGTGTTCCGAGGCAGGACGCTCGAGCACTCCGGGCAACAACAACTGAAACAGGATGCGGGTGGGTAGGTCTGTGAAAAGCCTAAACCTCCCTGTGCTAACTAATACATTAAAGTTTAACTTAGCTGTCTCGCTCCCCATTTGGCCCAAAGTACTTCCCCAATGCCTGACCAGATTCCTGTTAAAAATACTTACCATGCAGCTAATATACTTTCTCCTAAACACTTTACCTGCTAACCTAAAACACTCCCCTATATAATCTACACTGAAATTACCTTTCACGTCAAATACCTTACCCACATATTCCAGCCCAGCCTCCTCCATCGCCCCACTGATCATGCACTCACGCTTCCCGGGGTGAGCGAAGAGCAAGTCAGGGTTATGACGGAGGGGCATGTGCGCGAGACCCTCACCGCTGTCTGGAACCGCCACAGTCAGGGGCCTGAAAGTCCTCCACGCCTCCAAGAGTTCCCACTTGAAGGGGGGGAGGCCTTCCAGGACCAAAACAGGGGGCAACAAACACAAATTATAAACACCAAACTTACCTAGATTATTAACAAACTCCCCTATATAATCCTTCCATGGAGCATCTACCTCAACATCTAGAAATTTCCGAATTGTTTTCAGCCTGAAGGCCTGCTTCCTTAACTCTAAATCTGCTAACTTTAAACCTCCCTGATCATACTCGCCTATCAAAACATTATGTGCAATAAAGCCCCTTTCACGCTTCCACAAAAAGAGGTTTATCGCTAACCTCAATTTGTTTGCATAGACCCCCGGCAGGCCAACATGGACTTCAACTTAACCGTGGTTTTATCGAAATGTATTTTGGCCCCTGAAGCGAGGCCGTAAACATTGAGCACGTGGAGAGAGGAGTTCAAGCTCTCCACGTCTCGGAGGATCAGATTCGTGTCATCTGCGTACTGAAAAATGTTGACTTCCCTACCCGCAGGCGTGGTCAGTCCCCTCACCGCCGCTTCTGCCCACAACATGGCCGCCAAAGGCGCAGCGGCGATGCTGTAGAGGAGCGACGAGAGGGGACAGCCCTGCCTGACTGATCTTTTTAAGGGGAAAGAGTCAGTTAGAAACCCCGTTGACTTTGACCTTACTGACCGCAAAAGAATAGATGAGCTGTAGCCAATTAACAAAACGTTCGCCGAAACCTAACTTACCTAATACACTCCAGAGGAACGAATGCTCAACTCTGTCGAACGCCTTGTTAAAGTCTACACTAACGTGAATATCACCGGTCGCGTGCATCTGGCGGAGGAGATATCTCAGAGACAAAACTGTGTCTGAGATGTCCCTCCCGGGGACGCTGTAGGCCTGCGAGGGGTGTATGACGGATCCAATCACACGCTTTAACCTACCTGCTAATACCTTTTGCTAAAATTGTGTAGTCTACATTCAAAAGGCTAATGGGCCTGTAGTTGGCGAGTGACGACACTCATCGCAAAACCATCGCCAACTCTACACTCACTCTCAAAATCCTGATATAATAGGAGTAGGATCAGAGCTAACCTGGAAGCGAAACGCTTGAAAAACTCACAGGTTAGTCCGTCCTCTCTGGGGCTTTTTCCTGTATTTAAACTCTTGACTGCAGCCTCTATCTCCATGAGAGACAGAGGCGCGTCACACAGCTCCCTATCCTCCCTGCTCAGTGTGCGCTCCAGCCTGGTGTAAAGCTTGCTCTGCCACTCCGTCTGAACTAAAAAGCCTTCTATAGAAATCCTGCGCTGTCTTTAAAACCTCACTTACCTCGGAAACAATCTTACCTGTCTTATCTATCAACTTATCTATATACATCTTTCCCTGTGTTGCCGTCTCACAGCCGAAGAAGAACGCTGTCGAGCGTTCTCCTTCGACTGTGTGTCTGGCTTTTGCCCTCAAAATTGCACCCCGACACCTACTTACCTCCAGCTCAGCACGCACCACCAGGTACTCTGGATCCACAGGGCCAGCGGCGGAAGCTGCGCCCTGGTCCAGGACCTGCAGGCGCTGGCGGAGGGCGGTCTCCCTCCTGGTCGACAGCCACGCCTTGTGTTTGCTCAGGCACAGTTTTTTAATGCGCGCTTTGGCTGTCGGCCACCAATCAACCACGCTGTGGTCCAGTTCCATTTCAAATACGTCAAAAAAAAAATCTATTTTTCTACAAAACGTTTCATCACCGAGGATGGAGCTGTTTAGGACCCACAGTCCTCCATTACTCGGTGATGAAACTAACCCAAATGAAATGTTTAAGTGGAGTGATCACTCAAGCCTGACCACTTGTAGGAAGCACCACTGACTATCTGTGCCAGGTCTGAGGAGGCAAAACAGAGGTCGATGCGGGACTGCTTCAGGACGCCCTGGATGACTTGCCGCCTGGAGAAATCCTTCAGGGAGGGGTGGCTGCCCACGAGTCCGAAGGTTCACTAGTCCGAAGGTTCACTAGTCCGACGGTTCACTGGTCCGACGGTTCACTGGTCCGAAGGTTCACTGGTCCGAAGGTTCGCTAGTCCGAAGGTGTGTGTCCGCGCGGGGCGGGCTCTCCTCGCCTCCCTTTGCCCTACACACTGGATTTTAAGACTTTTCTAGTGTTGATGCACTTTGTATGATTAAACTCACCTATTTTCCATGACCGACTTGTTTCTGTGCACAGCCTGAGCTCCTTATCGTATTATTAATGAATGAATTAAGTCCGGGATTAAACTGTTTTCCAGTATAGCAGTTTCGGCCGCGCGCCGTGGCTCTGTAGAGACTCCCGTCTTGGCGAGCTGAATTTCCTTTTTGACTACCAATCCTACGGTGATCGGATCACGCGTATTTCTATACTTTATGATCAAATGAAGGCAGAGTGGAGGATTCTGATCACGCATGTTTCTTATGATAAAATGAGGACATAAAGCGGAGGATTCGATATGTTCCCTTGTTATTTTCTCATACACAGTACAATTTGCGGTGCCACCTGTGAGCAGCTGGTACATTAAACGTGATGAGCCCCAGTGCGTGTCTTCGTGCTTCGTGTGCATTTTACAGACTGACTACATCCCGATGCCGTCTGCACCTTCACTTTAGCCTATGAGGAACTTTCGGACTAGCGAACCTTCGGACCAGTGAACTTTCGGACTAGCGAACCTTCGGACCAGTGAACCTTCGGACTAGTGAGCCTTCGGATTCGTGGGGGGTAACCGGTGGAGGAAACGCCACACCTCCATCAGGTTCCTGCTGGTGGTTCCTTCCAAGAGGGCTGTCCTGGCAGTGCTTTGTGGAAATGAGTTATTTATGCCTATGTCTATATTGCAGAGTGTTGTGTTGAAATCACCAATTTCGTTGGTTACCAATTATAACTGTAACGTCTTTTACAAAGGAAAATCATTTTTCAAAAAATAGCCTCCTCAGACCATAATCGTTCGGGGCATAGATGTTGATCAGCCTGAACTTTACTGCGTCCGTGAAGTCCAGGACCAGGAAGGAGCCCTCGGGGTCAGCGTGTACCAGGGTGGGTTGGCCTAAAACACCCGGCCTCACAACCGTGGCCACACCGCGCGAGCGCGCCATGCCCAGGGCCCAAAACACAGAGCTTACTCCCGTGTTCTGCACTTGTTGCGCGTGGCTGACATCCCAATGTGTTTCTTGGATGCAGAGCACGTCCCACTTGGAATAGTGTAACGCACTCTGCATCCACACTGGGCTCCGCAGGCCGCCTGCATTCCAAGAGGACAAGGAGAACGCCATTAAGAGGAGGTTTTGGAGGAGATTACCCATTGATCTTTATTTAGACTTCTTTTTGGCGCCCGTCGCATTTGATTCCCTCAGTCTTTTCTTAATTTCACGAGACGTGAAGTCTATGAAGTCTTCGTTAAATACGGTGTCCAGCTCACCCCGTGGGGCAGAGCTGCGTGTGGAGGACGGTGGGTTGGTGGGGTTTTCCGCTGGCGTTTTTGAAGTGGTTGGAATGGAGGAGGCGGAGCCTCTCTGAGCAGCAGCACAATCATCCTTCTTCTTGCCTTGTTAGTTCCGTCTTAATCCAGTTCATTTGTCGTGTCCATGCCTGTGTCCGATGCCATGATATCCGTCCTTTGTTGAGCCATGCTCAGAAACGCAAACAAAACCACCTCCCAGTAAAAAAACTGAAAAGTAAATAAAAATGATCAAAAACAAAGATTAAAGAGCGAGAGAACAACCAATCCGCCGAGCTCCAGACTATACAGCACTCCACTGATTGCGCACACCTGCACTGATTGACAAAGGGGCGTGCTCAGGGTGGTATGGCCGTTAGCTAAATGTGCCTGGTCAATCCTGGTATAAATAGTTTATTTCCAATTTTTTTTTTGGATATTTGTTCTATTTTTACAGGAGGAAAAGTTGGAAAATGCTTACAGCACCTGGTATTCCCAGGTGGTCTCCCATCCAAGAACTAACCAGGCCCAACCCTGCTTAGCTTCTCAGATCTGACGAGATCAGGCGTGCTCTGGGTGGTATGGCCATGAGTGAAATGTGGGTGTCTGCTGTTGGAGTTCGGGGACTTTAGGGGCAGCTCCATGAAGGAGGTGTATGAGGACACAAGCAAGAAGGCCAGGGACCTCATCTACCTAAAGAAAAAGCTTCAGACCAGGCCCAACACCAACATGGCCCTCTTCGGGGAGTATGTGCTGCAGAGGACGGCTTCTGATGATGCTGCTGCTGCTGCTGCTGCTACTGCTCCTCCTCCTCTACCTGCCACTGTGTCTTCTGCTGCTGCTCCTCCTCCTGCTCCACTTGCCACTGTGTCTTTTGCTGCTCCTTCTCCTCCTCCTCCTCCACCTGCCACTGTGTCTGCTGCTGGGCTCCTGCCTGCACCTGCTGCCACTAAGAGCGGTCCGTACCAGGCTGCCACTGTGAAGGCTCTGATGGCTCGGGGAAAAACCCTCTCTGCCTCACAGGTGGCACACAAGATTATGTACTCTGCCAAACCATGTAAGTTCTACTGCAATGTGCTATAAAATAATGTACGGTTAATTTAAAATCCTTGCACTGGTTGTAACGTCTGTTTTAACTCATAGCTGCATCGCCTTGTGTCCCCCCTCCATCAGAGTCCAGTCGGAGGCGTCTCTTCTCGGAGTCCAGTCGGAGGCGTCTCTTCTCGGAGTCCAGTCGGAGGCGTCTCTTCTCGGAGTCCAGTCGGAGGCGTCTCTTCTCGGAGTCCAGTCGGAGGCGTCTCTGCTCCGACTGGTCTCTTCTCTGAGTCCAGTCGGTGGCGTCTCTTCTCTGAGTCCAGTCGGAGGCGTCTCTTCTCTGAGTCCAGTCGGAGGCGTCTCTTCTCTGAGTCCAGTCGGAGGCGTCTCTTCTGAGTCCAGTCCGAGGCGTCTCTGCTCCAACTGGTCTCTTCTCTGAGTCCAGTCGGTGGCGTCTCTTCTCTGAGTCCAGTCGGAGGCGTCTCTTCTCTGAGTCCAGTCGGAGGCGTCTCTTCTCTGAGTCCAGTCGGAGGCGTCTCTTCTCTGAGTCCAGTCGGAGGCGTCTCTTCTCTGAGTCCAGTCGGAGGCGTATCTGCTCCGACTGGTCTCTTCTCTGAGTCCAGTCGGAGGCGTCTCTTCTCTGGTGAGTAAAGGGCTTACTGCACACAGGATGTTGGAGACATGTACTTATTGTATGACGTCATTTCACAGACGCTGCTGCAGGGGACTTCTTTGAGCAGGAGGATGACCTGGAGATGCTAACTGCTGCCTCACAGGCTGAGGAACAACTTCCTAAAGGTGTGGTGTATTTAACACAAATGTTTCACCAACATTTCTGTGGTATGATAACTGATATGAATTAATAAAATGGTCTTTTATTTCACAACACAGAGAAATGGACAAGTGTTGAACTACATGCGTTCCTTCAGTGCATTCCTTCAAAACAAAAAGGAAAATTACAAGTGTATGTAAAGTGTTTATTTATTTTTGTGTCACAGTTGCTGAGTGTTTCCCACATCCTTTGGACCCCTGGAATGAGTGTGGTGGCAGAATGTTGTCATCAGAAGTCCTAACAGCTGCATATCCATCTTAATTCACTTTCTCTTTAATTTCTGCATAGTTTTAATGGCACCAGTGGTGCTTCATAACACCAATATTGGACTCATTTCATCATCCTGCCTAACTATGCTTCATGCTGTGGTCACTGTAGGAGCTTTTTTGTCGTGTCTCCCCCTGCCCTTGTGTATCTCATTCCCTTGCCCTTGTGTGTGATGTTTGTCTGTACATTTCTGTAAATATATGTAAATACCTGTAAAATGTTTTAAGATGTTTTTGATAATAAAAGGCCTGGGGGGTCTCTGCGGTCTCCGAGGTGAGGAGGAGAATGTGGCCGGGGACGAACGTGGCGGACGGCACCAGGTTTGTACGGGTAAGGTTCACGAACAAGGTGCAGTCCTCACCGTATTCTGCCAGGTTTGACACCGCGGCGGGCCTTGAGTACTTAAGGGTAATACACGACAGGCAGGTGTGTAGGGGGTGTCTCCAGCCTGGCCATATTCTGAGGGAGTGCCCTGACTTTCTGTGGAGGAAGAGGCTTTGGAGGAGTCAGACTCCTCTGACTCCTCAGACGAGGAGGCGCCTGTCACACTCCAGATGGTGTTTGGCACAGCACTGGCGTCTGGGAAGGTGGGAGCAGGACGACCTGCTCCTCCTGACCAGAGGGAGGGGACCCGTGAGGGACCAACTCCTGAGCCCGTGGAGGCAGAGGCTGAACCCGGGAGGAGGATGGGTGTGGGACAGGCCCCGCATCTTACCTCCAAAGGGAGGGACATCACCCGAGCTCTGGGTGATGATCCCAAGCTCATTGCTGACGGTGGTAAGAGGGGACAGGTGGAGAAGAGGGAGGGGAAAGTGACAAGACGCACTGAGAAGGTGGCAGGAGACGGAGAGCGCTGCTGCTCAGAGCGGCTCCTTCTGTGAGGTTTTAGAGACGGCGCAGGATTTCTATAGTAGGCTTTTTAGTTCAGACGGAGTGGTAGAGCAGGCTTTAGACCAGGCTGTAGGTGCTCTGGAGCGCACACTGAGCAGGGAGGATAGGGAGCTGTGCGACGCGCCTCTGTCTCATGGAGATAGAGGCTGCAGTCAAGAGTTTAAATACAGGAAAAAGCCCCGGAGAGGACGGACTAACCTGTGAGTTTTTCAAGCGTTTTGCTTCCAGGTTAGCTCCGATCCTACTCCTATTATATCAGGATTTTGAGAGTAAGTGTAGAGTTGGCGATGGTTTTGCGATGAGTGTCGTCGCTCTGCTTTTTAAGAAGGGCGAGAGGAGCAGCCTCGCCAACTACAGGCCCATTAGCCTTTTGAACGTAGACTACACAATTTTAGCAAAGGTATTAGCAGGTAGGTTAAAGCGTGTGATTGGATCCGTCATACACCCCTCGCAGGCCTACAGCGTCCCCGGGAGAGACATCTCAGACACAGTTTTGTCTCCGAGATATCTCCTCCGCCAGATGCACGCGACCGGTGATATTCACGTCAGTGTAGACTTTAACAAGGCGTTCGACAGAGTTGAGCATTCGTTCCTCTGGAGTGTATTAGGTAAGTTAAATTTTGGGGAATGTTTTGTTAATTGGCTACAGCTCATCTATTCTTTTGCGGTCAGTAAGGTCAAAGTCAACGGGTTTCAACTGACTTTCCCCTTAAAAAGATCAGTCAGGCAGGGCTGTCCCCTCTCGTCGCTCCTCTACAGCATCGCCGCTGAGCCTTTGGCGGCCATGTTGTGGGCAGACGCGGCGGTGAGGGGACTGACCACGCCTGCGGGTAGGGAAGTCAACATTTTTCAGTATGCAGATGACACAAATCTGATCCTCCGAGACGTGGAGAGCCTGAACACCTCTCTCCACGCGCTCGATGTTTATGGCCTCGCTTCATGGGCCAAAATCAATTTCGATAAGTTTTGCGGCAGCGTCACGCCTGTTCCTCTCCCTGTCCAGCTCCGGGAGGCCGGGGACTCCTACAAGGTTCTCGGTGTCCCCCTGGGCAGAGACGAGGAGGCGTGTCGGACTGCACTTTGGTTGTCTTTATGCTACAAAATTACAGCGCGCTTGAATTTTTGGAGGCGTCGCAATCTGACATTAAAAGGTAAAGTATTAGTTGTAAATTCATTGTGCATGTCCATGTTGAACCATGCACTCTCCGTGTACGGCCTGCCGGCGGTCTATGCTAACAAATTGAGGTTAGCGATATACCACTTTTTGTGGAAGCGTGAGAGGGGCTTTATTGCACATAATGTTATGAAAGGGGAGTATGAGCAGGGAGGTTTAAAGTTAGCAGATTTAGAGTTAAGGAAGCAGGCCTTCAGGCAGAAAACAATTCGGAATTAACCTGACAAATCGCTCCACCAACTAAGAACGGCCATGCACCACCACCCACAGAATCGAGAAAGAACTATCAATCTGTCAATCCTTTCTGTGTCCGGGTGAGGTTTCCCGTGTTGAGTCAAATTAAGCCGCAGGCTCCATCCTGGTGGTGCCCTTCCGTCAATTCCTTTAAGTTTCAGCTTTGCAACCATACTCCCCCCGGAACCCAAAGACTTTGGTTTCCCTGACGCTGCCCGGCGTGTCATGGGAATAACGCCGCTGGATTGCTAGTTGGCATCGTTTATGGTCGGAACTACGACGGTATCTGATCGTCTTCGAACCTCCGACTTTCGTTCTTGATTAATGAGAACATTCTTGACAAATGCTTTCGCTTTCGTCCGTCTTGCGCCGGTCCAAGAATTTCACCTCTAGTGACGAATGCCCCCGGCCGTCCCTCTTAATCATGGCCCCAGTTCAGAGAAGAAAACCCACAAAATAGAATCGGAGTCCTATTCCATTATTCCTAGCTGCGGTATTCAGGCGACCGGGCCTGCTTTGAACACTCTTAATTTGTTCAAAGTAAACGCTTCGGACCCCACGGGACACTCAGCTAAGAGCATCGAGGGGGCGCCGAGAGGCAGAGGCTGGGACAGACGGTGGCTCGCCTCGCGGCGGACCGTCAGCTCGATCCCGAGATCCAACTACGAGCTTTTTAACTGCAGCAACTTTAAGATACGCTATTGTAGCTGGAATTACCGCGGCTGCTGGCATCAGACTTGCCCTCAATATATCCTCCAATTACAGGACCTCACATGAGCCCGTCGAAGGGCATATTTGTACGGGACTGTGGGCTCCGCTGATCAGCGTCATGGAGGTGCTCTGGGCCCCGTCTGGAGTTCGCGCCGAGCCCGTCGAAGGGCATATTTGTACGGGACCGTGGGCTCCGCTGATCAGCCTCTGGCCTACAGTACTATGGCGATAAAGTTTGTCCTAAGCATTTGTTACTCTGATTATCAGCTCCGGACCCAGCCCGCACTCTGCCGCTCTATAGCCGGAAAAGATACACTATGTTTGGGGCGGGGCACCACGGATATACCCTGGAGCCTCCAGCTGCACAGGAGCCTTTGAAGCTGGATAAAACCAGAACGGGGCCCTTCGATTGCGGTTCTTGTGTGCCCGTCGACCAAGCTCCATGTCCGGTACACACAGAACCAGGATTTGTACCAATTTCAATCGACAAAAACGTCATTCTCATAAACCGCCCGGCTGTCCCTTGGAGCGCTACCGTTTTGCACTTTTCGCCTGTGAGCAGCGTGACACATTTCGCGGGGGCAGCGTGATTTAGCCGAAAAACGACTAAGTCCAGCGGGCATAGTGTACTCCAGATGGCAAGCTCCGTTTTTTCTAAGTCCACCAGAGGTATAGTGTACTCTGCCCAGGGAGTCATTTCACCTCCAGGGCCCAGGGGAGTGCTTTTATGGGGGTAAAAGGTGCAGTGATGCTGGGGAATTATTTCATTTGACTCATTTATGTGTTTTTTCTCATTTTAACCCGTTTTCTCCCCACAACGGAACTGAGGTACTTTTACTCTAAAGTATTGCTTTAACGCTGTGTTTTAAGGTGGTCTCGTGATGTCCCTTTAGCCTCTTCACTAGACAGGACTAAACCAGGTCTAAATCAGGTCTAAACCAGGTCTTAATCAGGTCCCATATTACTGTTAACCATAATCCTTATTTTTTCCCCTTTTCAGAATTGGCAAAGACACCCTGACTGACATAATCAAACACTTGTTGCCTGGCCGACATCCTGGCCATAAGGACTGGCATGCTCCCAACCCATGTGACTAAGGCCTCAGTTTGGCGTCTCTACGTGAAGTCTAAGTCTAAGCTAAGGAGCTTGGTAAGTGTAAAACATTATTTTGGTGATTTTCATGTTTTAATGATTAGAGTATAATTAACCATAAGCAACATCTGTTTTTTAGGTGAGCCTGCAGTTTGTTTCCACAGTGATCTGAAGCTTTATTTACAGCTTCTCCCACACATCAGAAGCTGCAGGCCACACACAGATCTCTGTTGGCAGTGTCAGAGCAACAACAAGCAGCTGATACGAACTGCTAACTTCCCAGATGAAAGAAAATCTGAATTTGTCCAGAAGCAATTGCCTCATCTTGCCCTTGTGCAAAATGAGAGGACTTTTTACAATACTTTGATTGATGCCTGCAGACAGACAACAGAATCTAATGTGCTGTCTTTCGGACCCTCACCGCCAGCAAGCAAAGACATCAGGATGCATTACAGTTTTGACTTTGGACAGCAGGTACTAATAATAGTGCAAATGCAGAATAGAAATTATAGACAGTTACTGTATGAATAGACATACATGTCTTAATCAAATGTCACAGATCTTAATCTAATCCTTAATCTTAATCTTTCCCCCTCTCTGTCTACTACAGATACACTTTCCCTCGAACCCTCTGCAGCCGGGGTTATTGTATTTCCTGACTCCACAAAAATGTGGCCTTTTTGATGTCTCCTGTGAAGGGAGCAGAAGCAGGTCAATTTTCTGATTGACGAAGGCATGTCGTCAAGTAAGGGAAGCAATGAAGTCATAAGCTACATGCATGTTGCATGTTGTGGTATGCTGCCTGGCATGTTGGACACAAGCTTCACCACACAATGGACATCCACTTCCTCATTGCTGGCCACACCAAATTCTCCCCTGATTGCGGCTTTGGACTTGTCAAGCGTGCATACATGAAGACCAGGGTTGACACTTTGGAAGACATCGCTGAGGTTAGTTTATATTATTTGACTACTGTAATGTGTAACATTAGCCTGGCAAAACTTCAGTGCTGCTCTCTGTTCTGCTTAAGATATGTTTCTTCTGTTCTCATTTTTTTTACATTGTCGCCCTTGTCATCAGGGAGTGGAAAACAGCTCTCCTGAGAGTCACCTCAATATCCCACAGCTTGTTGGAACGGCGGATGGCAAAGTGTTTGTCAAGAACTTCGACTGGCAGAAGCATCTGAGTCCCTTCTTCAGACGGCTTCCAAAGATCAAGAGTTATCAGCACTTCAGGTATTTATATTGAAACTTTCACATTGTGTTAAAAAAAATGAGTGTTTTATGTGAAATAGTTTGCCATTTCTTAAATGTCCTGTTATTTGTTTACAGCTTTGATGCCAAGAGACCAGGTGTGGTGCTTGCAAAAAGCCACTGTGAAGTAGAACCTGTGGAATTTCAGCTACTATGCAATTCAGCTGATCTGCCTCCGGTTGAAATCTCCATGTCCTGATCCCACCTGGACTAAACATTGACAGGCAGACCTATCTGCATGAAAAAATCAGGCCTTTCTGTGCTGACGAGGCAAAAGGCATCACATGCCCAGCACCAAGAGTCACAGCACAGAAGAGGATGTGGCTGTGATCTCTGATGTAATTGGACTCTGGTGGTGTACATATCATATCTATTATCTCATATCTCATATATTCATAGCCATGGTCCCGTTGCAGTTCGCATACCGGCCTGGCATCTGTTTATAAGAATTCTTCTATTAAGAGTGATTTTTTTAAACTTCCTATAAGTTATCTGTCCTTTCCCCCTGTATCTACTGCGTTGTAACACTGAAATTTCCCCATGGGTGGACATTAAAGGCTATCTTATCTTAACTTTTGTTTGTGTTGCACTGAATCACCTGTGAATTCTATTTATCGACAAATGGCAATAAACTATTTTGATTCTGATTCTTTGATTCTATTCAGGGCCTTTTGTAATCCAAGTATTTCCATTTTAATATAGTAACTTCTAATTCTGATTCAAGGCCAGTTCACATCAATAACACTCCTCTTGAGTCTTTAGTGACAGCTGTAGGGGGAGGTGGTGTCAGTTTGATAGGAGCAGGGCTTATCCCAATGAGATGCAAATGAGCCCCCCTGTGACTCTGGGCTCACTCAGGTGAGAATCTTTAGAGGCCGTTTTCTCAGTGAAAGGTTTTGAGAGTTGTATACATTCAAATGACCAACTTACTCAAATATTATCAGATCTACATGGGTGTGACATCATTGCATAGCTTTGACACTGTCAGAATATGTGAATAACTCAAAATGTCTCCGGGTAGACTTGTAACTGGTTTATCCACGGTCAGTCACATATATGAAAAAGGTGCATGTATACAGGACACACGTTTCATAATATTAAATATTTTGTTTTGTTTTATAGAACAATAACTATATACAAAAAAAAAAAAATATATATATATATATACATATATATATATATATATATATATATATATATATCGGGGTTCAGAATAAGCGGTTATCGCATCGCAAAATGCGACGCAATTTCTCTCAAATGCGATGCATTCGTCAGAAAAAAGTGTGTTTGTATCGCAGCTTTTGCGATACAAAAATGTGTGTTCAATTGTATCGCCAAAGCGCCTAAAAGTACTGATCACTCATCAATCGATTGTCAATAACGGCATGACACATGTAGGACGCTGTGTTGACATGACGAGTCCCGCTGCTGCTCAGAGCGCGAGTCTGAAAGTGGGAGGAGCCACGTGCGGTAAAGTTAGCGTCACAGATTCGGACTTCCGAGGTCAATAGATCCTAAACGCACTAGTCTTTGCAGATCATTCACATGCCAAAATATTCATATTTACACTGCCAAGTGACACAACCTCGTTTTTAACAATCAGATGCGTATTTTGGGCGCAGCAAATTACACTGCTCCGAATGGGCAGAGCCAAGACGAGTGCTTAGGGACCGTCATCAAATGTGCAACCGGAGCCGAGACGAGAGTATTTAGGGACCGTCATCAAATAGCAAAACGAAAAATGGAATAGAACGTCAAATAGAGCTGTACAATTTGAATAACACATAAAATAGACCATGATGGATGCCACAGCAACCTTTTATTTTTCCATCAGAAGCTTAATACATATTTTTTGTGAGTGTAAAGACAATTAATATGTAAATGAGACTCCTGCAAATAGTCATCTGATTGATGATGATATGGAAGAAAGTTGTAAATAAGGCAATCTGACTTTGTGTTGATTTATTTGTTCAAAAACTAATTTTGTTTGCAAGTTTCTGATTTATTTAAAGAAAACATGTTTAAAAAGTGTTTAAAAGTGAATTAATGAAGAGTTTTTAAAGGTCCCATAACATGCTTTTTTCGCGTTTTGTAGTCTATCCTAAGTGTATAATTGATAATAATAAGTGTTGTGCAACACCCTTAACATAATAGTTAAGAAATATCACCCAGACCTTGGACCCCCTCACCAACCCGGAAATGCAAACGGCTTGGTCTGATATTCGCCCCCACCCTTGCGAAGAGCGATCTGGCTCCCCCGCCCAACCCGAGACGTAGTCTCAGAGCGCGTGTGTGCCCCGCCCACCCCGGATACGGTGGGGGTGTAAACAGAGGCAGAGGTGACAGCGTGGACACTCAACATTTTATTTATCATGGCGGTGCGTAGAACTGAGCCTTATCTTCAGGACCCAGAGTCAGACCCAGAGTTAGAAGTGCACGCAGTAGAAGTACCACGACGACTGCAGCAGGATGTTTCCGTTTGGTAAATAATATAATTTGTATATCTCGTTATTACAGTGTAGCATTTGCTTGAGTTTGGCCCCTTTTGTTTAGGTGTACCTGTACAAAATGTCGGTCCATGCCCACGGAAACGGAGAATGTTTGCTGCCAAGAAATTCCAAAGGTAATTGTTTTGTTGTGTGATGAATTAGAATAGGTACTAATTGTATGGTAAACGTAAAGCCAAAATGTATATGTACGTGTAGGCCTATATTTATTATCTTGCAGTTGTATTCATTTATTTTATTTATTTCCAAGTAAATACAACTATGTTATTTTAAAGTGAACAATAAACATTAATAAACATAATATTTCTTTTCTTTTCATGAAATAAAATGTCAGTTGTGATATTATGTAATCCAAATAGGGTACAATATTTTAATATAGGGATATATGTATATAATGTAATGATATATGTAATATAGTTTATATGTAACCATTAACCATGAAGTAAAATATATTTTACATTTCATAGTTATAGTAATATTACTCTGAATATTTTTTTCTACTTCCATGTGTAGGTTGTGAGGAGGATGAATCAGCTGAACCCTCCTCCTGGTTGTATTTCTGTCCATCCTGGCTTCATTGTGAATTCTCTCAACATTTATGCCCTACAAAACATGAACAACATCTATCGAGCAGACTATGGGCGAATACGTGGGAGAACACAGGAAGAATGAGTTTATGAAACTTTGATAATAAGCCTCTTTATGCTTTATTAGTCACATATCAAAAATGTTATTAAAAGTAACAATGGTAAATATATATACATACACACAAAAAAGTAAGTAAACAAATCGTGTGTCCTTTTCTAGGCGTCTTAGGTTTGTGGCCTACAGAAGCTTTGTGAGCTGGTGTTGGGGGCTTCTTGGTGCCAGGATCAGGGTGGTCATTCCGGCATGTGCTGTGCTCCGGATACGCCTGGAGTACCCGGATCCTGGTGGGCAATATGTTGGATTTCTGCATCCTGGTCAGGTCCGCCCCCCACTCGACTGAACCTGGAAATGTGTGCCGCGATGACGTCCTCTTTTGGAGTCTTCTCGAACTGTGCGCAGAGGTCTTCAGGCACAGGGACAGACTTAAACTGGTCACAAAATCTGGAAGGCCTCAGCAAAGACCAGATGCATCAGTTCGGACACATAGCCTACAAAATGTAAATAGTTTACAGGTTATTTATTTATAATTATATAACTTATAATTTAAGTGTTTTTCTTACCAAATGTGGTTTTGGTTTTGACAGGTTTTGCTGTGGGTTTTCCTTTTTTATATTTCGGATAAGAAACTTTAAATAAAGCCTTCCCTTTTGAAGTTGCCTGGGCACGATTCACGTTTTCATTGAAGTGCATCCCTGCCAAGTATAGCCTGCAAACAATCAAAATGTTTCAAATGTAAAACATAGATGCAGTTGTTGGAAATACACTTGATGTCAGAGGCAAAATAAAGACACAAGAGAATTGAATGGAAAAGACAGCTTTTTACTATTATATATATATATACATATATATATATATATATATATATATATATATATATATATATACATATATATATAAATATATATATATATATATATATATATATATATATATATATATATATATATATATATATATATATATATATATATATATATATATATATATATATATATAATTATAATGTGTGTTTTTTGGCAACATTTTTACCTGCACAGTATTCCCAGAAATGGATAGACCACGCTTTTGGGTGCAAACCGAATAACGACACTGTGAAATGCCTCCAGTGAAGAGGTTTGGTAATTGGAGCTCAGTTTTTGAACATCTCCAAGCAGTCTCTTGTTCACAAGTAGTTTTTCCACCTTGTACAATGCCACAGTCCCTTTGTAAACAAGAAACCACAGAAATTACCACAAAGCTTGTGTTTCACAATAGTGTAATTGTGAATTATTACAAACCTGGTTGAAACCTCTTGCTCGGGTCTCGGGAAACTTTCATAGGATGAGCACACTGTGGAAATTCTGGGTCATCATGTGTGTGGACATCTTGAATGTGGTTGATAAGGGACGTCCACTTTGCCACTTTTTCTGGTCCTGATTTTGAGGAGGTTGCTACCCAATAGATGTGGTTTTTGATAGCTGGTAACCACTTCTTTATCAACTGGCACTCCTATTCTTTGGACATCTTCTCCAATTTTTTGGAGATACCTGTGAAGTGAAGTAACACAAGCTGCTTACAAGCTGACATAATTGTCTCCAAATAAAAAGAAAAAAAATGACAAACCTTTCTCGAGATGTCAGAAGTCATAATATTGGGTAACACTTCTTCCTCGTAGGTATGTTTTGACCTGCGTGTGACGGTCTGTGACGATATAGTCCACTTCTATGTTGTTGGCCTATAGTAAGTCCAAACATCTGTGCAGTCCTTGATTTTCCATATAAAAACTTCCACCAACTTCATTGCTCTACGGTAAACACAATAGCTTATAGACACACACACACACACACACACACACGTATATCCAGTGGAAAAATGAAAGGAATGAATAGCACATACCTGCACCAGTTGGATGTCAAGTACCTTTTCACTACGGCGTTCCATCAGTGTGTAACTGCCATACTTGGCACTGTGTCCTACAAAAAGTAAGGAGCTGTAATAAGAAGGCTACTATGATATAATCTTTTTTGTTTATTGTATATACCTGGTGAATCCGCTCTCAATATTTTCCTCAATATTTTTCTCAAAATGAAGGAAAATATTGCTGTGGGTGGTGACCCACAGCAATATTTTCCTTCATTTTCAACTCCTCCAAAAATATTTCCTGATCTTTCTTCACTTGTGGTAGATGGCAGGCTCGAGAAAAGATCTCGAGTGTCGTCTGTAAGTGTTGTACCTATGGACTTGGAGATTCATTGCCTTACATATCTGATGAAGAAAGATGAAAAGGGGTTGTCTTATTATGTAAATAACAGCATACAGAATAGACTTAACAAACTGTTGTGTTTCTTGTACCTTTTCCATTTTTAAAAAAGATCCTCCTGAAAAATACACTGCTGCAGAAAGATGCAGATTGTCCACTGGTGTGCTTCCCAATGTCGGCTGACTGTCCCACTTCCGGTGATACAAGCAGTGTGGACAGTTCTGCACGAAAGAAACAAATGTCCCACTTGTCCTCTTCTGGACGTCACAGCGCCGTTTGCACACTGCACAAGTTTGGAAAAGCTCTGCCAAACTGCTCTCAAATTCAATGTATTTTTTGTCTTTGTACACTGGTCCTGGCTCTATTACACTGTTAAAGATAAGATAAGATAAGATATTCCTTTATTGTCCCACATGGGGAAATTTCATTGGTGCAACGCAGGTAGATCCAGAGGTAGATACAGAAGAACAGATCACTTATAGGAAGTCTGAAAAACACTTTCAGTAGAAGATCTCCTATAAATAAATAAAAACTCCCATAAAAAATAAATAAATAAATAAATACCATTGCATGTGATCACGACAGAAATTGCACATGAATATGTGTCACGACAGCACATAGACTGCACATGAATTTCACAGTAATTGCACATGAATTGCACATGAATTCCAACAGCAATTGCACATATGACAGAATTGCACATCAGTATTAGGTTAGGTCAGTATTGTGAGTGTTCAGTACTAACAGTTTTTGTTATAAAGTCTGACAGCAGCAGGAAGGAAAGACCTACGGAACCTTTCCATCACACATCGAGGGTGGATCAGTCTCTCACTGAAGCTGCTCTCCAGAGCGGAGAGAGTGTCCTGCAGGGGGTGACACTCATGGTCTAGCATAGATGTGAATCTAGCCAGGACCCTCCTGTCCCCCACCTCCTGCACCGAGTCCAGAGCACAGCCCAGGACGGAGCTGGACTTCTTGATGACTTTGTCCAGTCTCTTCCTCTCCCTCTCTGTGATGCTGCTGCTCCAGCAGGCCACACCGTACAGGAGGGCTGATGCCACCACAGAGTCATAGAAGGTCTTCAGGAGTGGCCCTGTCACTCCAAAAGACCTGAGTCTCCTCAGGAGGTAGAGCCGACTCTGGCTCTTCCTGTACAGTGCGTCTGTGTTATGAGTCCAGTCCAGTTTGTGGTTCAGATGAACACCCAGGTACTTGTATGAGTCACTCTCTCAATGTCCCGTCCCTGGATGTTCACTGGTGAGGGGGCAGTGGGGTGGCGTCTGCGGAAATCCACCACCATCTCCTTGGTCTTCCCCGCGTTGATGAGGAGGTGGTTCCGCTGACACCAGTCCACGCCAAAGTCCTGCGCCAGTCCTCTGTACTCCCCGTCATCGTCGTCCCTGATGTGTCCGATGATGGCAGAGTCGTCAGAGAACTTCTGCAGGACACAGCTGTCCGTGTCATGTCTGAAGTCTGCAGTGTAAAGGGTGAAGAGAAAGGGCGCGAGGACAGTGCCCTGGAGGTCCGAGTGTCAGACACACAGTTCCGGGCTCTCACAAACTGGGGTCGGTCTGTGAGGTAGTCCAGGATCCACTCTGCCAGGTCATACTCCACACCAGCCGTCTCCAGCTTGTCCCTCAGGAGCAGCGGCTGGATGGTGTTGAAGGCGCTGGAAAGATCGAAGAACAGAATCCTCACAGAGCTGCCAGGCTTTTCCAGGTGAGAGAGAGAGCGGTGCAGCAGGGAGATGACGGCGTCCTCCACTCCGATGCCAGACCGATATGCAAACTGCAGCGGGTCCATGGCTGAGCACACGGTGGAGCGGAGGTGGTCCAGGACTAGCCGCTCCAGTGTCTTCATCAGGTGGGACGTGAGAGCCACTGGCCTGAAGCTGTTGAGGTCTTTGGCGCGCGGTGTCTTGGGCACAGGTACCAGACAGGAGGTCTTCCAGACCTGTGTTACCACCTTCAGCTTCAGGCTCATGTTGAAGACATGCTCCACAACTCCACACAGTTCATCTGCGCAGGACTTAAGGAGCCTGGGGCTGATGCCATCAGGTCCTGCTGCCTTCCTCACTTTAATCCTCTTCAGCTCACTCCTCACCTGTGCTGCTGTGACAGTCAGTGGTTGGCAGGGGGACCGTGTGCTGGGGGGATGGGTGAGTCCAGGCGAAGTGGGGAGCTGATGGTCCGGGGCAGAGAAGCGAAGAGGAACAGATGCAGGGCATTGTCCAGCTGTGGAAGAGGGAGCATGCAGCTGTGCAGGGGGAGGGATGGGTGATCGATCAAACCTCAAGAAGTGAGCATTTAAATCATTCACCCACTGTAGATCCCCCTCTGTCTGGGCAGGGCGGATTTTGAAGCCCAAGATGGTTTTCAGGCTCCTCCACACTCCCTGCAGCTGTTCCTCCATCTTCCTCTTGTAGCCGGCTTCCTCCTGCCTGATCTTCCTCCTCAGCTCCTTCTGCACAGTCCTCAGCTCCTCCTTGTTCCCTGACCTGAAGGCTCTCTTCTTCTCCTTCAGCAGAGCCTTCAGTTCACGGTTAATCCATGGCTTATTGTTTGGAAAACACCGCACCGTCCGGGAGGGAACAATGTTCTCAAAACAGAAGTTGATGTAGTCTGTGATGCACTCTGTGATGGTGTTGATGTCCTCCCCATGTGGGTCATAAAGCTCAGTCCAGACAGTGGTGCTGAAGCAGTCCCTCAGAGCCTCCTCGCTCTCAGCAGACCACATCCTCACCTCACGGGACACCACAGGCTGCCTGCGCACGATGGGTTCATACACAGGCCTCAGATGTACAAGGTTGTGGTCCGAGCTGCCCAGGGGAGGGAGGGGGGAAGAAGAATAAGCCTCCTTGGTGTTGGCAAAAAACAAGTCCAATGTTCTATTCTCTCTGGTGGGGCAGGTAACATACTGGGTGTATGTTGGTAGAACAGAAGAGGGAGAAGCGTGGTTAAAGTCACCAGAGATGAGGAAGAGAGCCTGTGGATGCTGTGTTTGCAGCCTACAAGTGCAGGAGAGCAGTGCTTCACAAGCATTTTCAGCATTGGCAGACGGGGCCACATAGACTGCCATCAAAATCACGTGAGAACTCCTGGGGCAGATAATATGGCCTCATGCCAATAGCCAATGGTTCAATGTCCTTGTTACATAGCTGCTCCCTCACTGTGCAGTGTTCGGGTTTGGACCAGCTCGTGTTCACATACACCGCCAGACCTCCACCTCTTTTCTTCAAGCATTCTCACGTTCTGTCCGCCCGCAGCAGATGAAAATTGTCCGAACCTACAATAGAGTCTGGCATTTCTGCTGTTAACCAGGTCTCTGTGAAAATCAAGACGCTGCTGTCCCTATAAATCCTCTGGGACCGCATGAGGCTCGCTATTTCCGTCATTTTATTTTGAAGGGACCTCACGTTACCCATGACTACGGCGGGAACCGACTTCCTGTTTTCTCCTCTCTTCTCTCGGAGTTTACGTCCAGCCCGTCTGCCTCGTTGCGTTTTCCTTAGGATGTCCGCCGGGATAACGTGACGATCTCTGGGTAAGACGACTGTTCTCCTCAGTTTCATGAGTTCCTCCTTTGTGTAAACGCGGTACGGCGCCGGCCGGGGGGCGGGGCCGGAGCCGGGGGACTCAGAGCCAAGACACATCGCAACGACACGGCGAAAACACTCAATCCAGCCGAATAAAGTCAAAACAAGTTAATGTAAAGCGATTCCAGTGCGTGTCCCGATCGTTCATGAAGTTCCTCTTTCATATAAACGTGTATATAAACGTGTACCGACGACACGCCGTACTTTAGCGGCGGCCGGAGGGCGCGGGGGGGGCTGGTGGGCTCGCTCGGAGCTAGCTCACATCACAACAACGCAACGAAAAACGCTCAAATCCAGCCGAAAAAAGTCAAAAACAGTTGAATAAAAAACTATTCCAGCGCGTGTCCCTATCGTACAGTAAAATAGAAAAAATATACTAACTATATTTACAAAATATAGGAGATAAAGCACAATAAGTGTGAGAAAGAAGAGAGAGCGTTTACACCGGGCTGCCAGCTGTACCAGCGCCTTATGACGTAATAAACGGAAAAAAATACTTAAAATACAACTGCGTAAAAAGGATTAACTGATATAGAAAAACTCTTACGTCAATTCAAACTCATCTGTTAATGAGGCTCCAGGCTCATACGTTGAATCATGTGTGTTTTGATGAAATGTCTGAAATGCCAAGCTCTTCCTCCGTTTCTTTTTCCATTTCAAGACGTGGCCTCTTTCTGGGTCTTTGACCAATTCCAGACATTTTAAGTGGTGTCGAGGACAGCTCAAGCCATGGTTGATCCGTCTCCGTACTACAATCAGAGGTCGCAACTTTCGCTTGTACACCTGTAAAAAAAATCACATAAGCACTTTGTTACTGACTATAGTAAAAACATGAATGCTACAAGCAATGATGTATTTTACTTTTGGATTACTTAGGAAACAGAGTTAAACGAATAAAAGAATGACTACTTTATATTTAGATATTTTGCTAAACAAGCATTTAGCTGCTCTTTGAATGTGTGATTTAATCTAGAGAGTATATATAATGTATTCATTGTGTAAAAACATACCTTTACTTCTAACATGCATTAGCTTCAGGGTTCCAGCCGATAACTGTGTTGAAATAGTTCTTGTGGACACTGGTTTTGAGTGTGTTTTTGTGTCCAGAGCTTGGGAAGGAGAAGGTGCTGCAACTGGCTCACTTTGTTCTGTGTGGCTGGAGGCCTCCTGTGATGTGCCCTGAAACAATAAAAAATATATAGTGAGTCTCTGCCAAGTCATCAGAGAATTGAAGCAACTAGATAATGTGCAATGGCTGAAGCCATTGCGAGTGTCTGTATTCTTTCCTAAAAGTACTACATGTATATAGTAAACACTTTATTATTTAGCAGAACTAATAGTCTGCTGACGCAGACACTCAACGCAATAATCACGTTTTCGATTCTAGCGGTGAAAGACGACGGGGCCTGACTATACGACCCCTCTCCACAGTGTAGAAATAACGCACATAACATAAAGTTTCCTGTAAACAATGATCAAGTAAAGAGTAACCAGGCAATAACTTGAAGCAGAAACAGAGTCTCTCGGTCTCTCTCAAAAGGTGGAAGTTTATTCACGTGCACAGTGGATAAACACCCTCTCTCTCCCTAAGACAAGTTCGTTCTGTCCCTACCTAACTTTACAATTTACAAAGTACACCTTTTATAGGTGGTAACAAACATAACATAATCACAACCCAAATCAGCTCAAAAAGAGATAGACCAGACTATCACGTCTGTGACGGTTCCAGCCATCTCTTCAGAGGTTTAATCAAAGACCATTTCCACACCGAATCCGGTCCTGACGCATTAATTGATGATTAAGAGGCGCCGGACAGTAGATATTCAGTATAATCAGGACCTCATAGTCTTATCCCATCTGCACACAGGAGAACAACAAAGATATTAATTCCGTGACATGTCATGGCCTAAAACAACATTAGAATGACATGACATGACCCATTTTCTGCCATTACAGTAACAGGTCACAGGGTTCAGATTAAGGATTTTCACTTGTATAGCGGTGCTGCTAAACAATCCGTTAATTTTTCGAAATTTGTATAGCAATTTCATAATTGCATAGCAAAACACGAAAGTGACTAACAATCAATATTTTCCATTGATGCAACACGATTGTTTATTTAAATGTATTTGTAAACATTCTATTAAAGAAAACTCTTAACAAATTAACTTTTAAACACTTTTTTTTTTTAAAAATCTTTAAATGAAACAAATTAATCAACACAAAGTCAGATGGCCTTATTTACAACTTTCTTCCATATCATCATCAATCAGACTACTATTTGCAGGAGTCTCATTTACATATTAATTGTACCGCTCCATTTGACGTTCCATTCCATTTTTCGTTTTTCTACTTGATGACGGTCCCTAAGTACTCTCGTCTCTGCTCCAGCTGCACATTCGGAGCCGTGTAATTCGGTGCGCCCAAAATACGCATCTGATTGTTAAAAACGAGGTTTGCGTAACTTGGCAGTGTAAATAGGAATATTTTGGCATGTGAACGATCTGCAAAAACTTTTGCGTTTAGGAGCTATTGACGTGACGCTAACTCCGGGCGCTAACTTTACCGCACGTGTCTTTAGTGAAGTGTCGTAGGCAAACATAAACAGTTTTGATACTTCTTTTTCCCAGGTTGCAAGAGGATGAAATAAACTCCAGCCACTTTTCACGTACTGTGTCATCTTTCGGCAAAGTAAAGAGTTTGACGCAATGTTTGCAGCCGAAAACACATTTTCTCCAACCAGGCATGTTGACGACAAATAACGAGCTGTGTCCGCGCGGCAGCAAACAAACAAAAGAAGTCATGTTTGCTAACTTAAATAGCCCCCCTTCCCCCCTCAGCGCGGAGTCGGGGGGAAGGGGGCGGGAGGCGGCAGGCGGGAGGGGGGGATGATGACGCGTGCCTGTGATTATGACGCGGTCCTGTGAACACCGCCCGTCAGTTTGGAGATTCGCGGAAAGGAAATAGTCTGTAATATAGCTAAACACTGCGGGAATCAATAAAAAAAACACTCTGGGTACATATATGAAGCACAAATAGCAATGTAAGGTTAAAAGCTCTGAAAAGTCGATTTTGCATGTTATGGGACCTTTAACTTCACTTTATTAAATGTACAATAAAGTGCAAATGCAGAATAGCTATTATAGATTGCTATAGATATTGTTAGTATTATTTTGTCTAACGCTAGCTGTTTTTATTTTATTTTATCTTTATTTTCCCCCTCCATTCCTTATTGAGAAATGAGAGGTTCTGTCTATAGGAGATTTTGTTTATAAGAGTTCTTCTATTAAAAGTATTTTTTAAAACTTCCTATAAGTTGTCTGTCCTTTTCCTGTATCAAGCTGCGTTGCAACGAGGACATTTCTCCATGTGTGGACAATAAAGGAATATCTTATCTTATCAAATGTCACATGTCTTAATCTAATTCCTTCCCTCTCCCCCTCTGTCTTCTACAGATACACTTTCCCTCAAATCCTCTGCAGCCGGTCAGCACGGAGAGGCGCGCTGACCCTGCTCGCAGAGGCGCTCTGTCGCTCTGTGCTCACAGAGGCCCGCGCAGGGTCAGCACGGAGAGGCGCGCTGACCCAGCGCAGGGTCAGCACAGAGCGACGAGCGCGGGGTTAGCGCAGAGCGACGCGCGCAGGGTACGCACGGAGCGACGCGCGCAGGGTCAGCGCGCATCTGCGTGCGGGTTCAGCAATGAAATTGAGTTATTGTGCTATGAGTTTTTCTTTGTATTAGAGGGCGGGGAACATCACCAGCTCATTCCTAAGTGTGGCAGTTGTTAAATTATATTATTTTCTCTGTATTACAATGTGTGATAGAGTGTTTTGATGATGAGAGGAGAGTAACAGCCTTCAAACATTTCACTGGCTTTACATTGGATTTCTTCAAAACAAAACAAATGAGTTGATTATTAAATAATTTAACGAGTGGGGGATGTACCTTGTACATGGGGTGCACTGTTGGGAGGTTGTGCAACGTGGCTATGAAAAAGACCTCCTCCAGCAAGTGTGTGTTCATCAGGTGATGGACAGGCTGGTGTTCCATTACAACTGTATTATTTATGAACATCTTGGCCAGCAGCCAATCGCTCTCGGAATCACTGGACAGGAAGGTAAATATAAGAGGAGTAAAGCTGCTGTTGAGAGATATATGGACTGACAGTAGACCGAGCTTTTTTGATTCTTGACAATCCATTAAACTCAAAATTTGATTTAACCTCTGGTGACCTTCAGGACCCTCAATGTCCCCATTTTAAAATGGTCATAAAATTCACATAGATTCATATTTTTTTCTACTTTCAAAACTCAGATATCTTTATCTACTTATACATGTATAAACTTTGTATATAAGATACTTGTGCTTTAGTTTATCAGGCATTTTTCCAAAAAAGTACACTCTAAGCACTCTGTGAAGTAGAAAACTTGAGCTAACTTTATTGGGAGTGTCTACAGAGCCGCGGCACGTGGCCGAAACTGCCATGTTATTTTGTGCCGGCCTCACGCCGCGGCTCCTGAAACTGCGGCGTTATTTGACCGTGTTTTAGACCGCGCCGGGTTAAGGTTAGGGTTAAGGTTAGTTTTAAGGTTAGGGTTAGGGTTAGGGTTAGCCATGAGGCTATAAGGGAAGTGCCGCGGTTCCTGAAACTACGCGGCTATTTGACTGCTGAGTATCAGGTAGAGGTGAGCACTGGAGACATGGCAGAGGCCAGGACCTGGGACCACATCTCGGTGACCTTGATGGGGACCAAGGGCCAGAGCAAGAAGACCGAGCTGAACGGGTGGGGCAGGGACTTTGGAGTGGGCCATGTAAGTATACACACATGTCATTGTTATAAAATGCATGCTATGAAACGTGAATATGAACAAATCCACTGGAAGGATGATTCTTTTAAAGGTGCCATAACATGCTTTTTTCACGTTTCGTAGTCTATCCTAAGTGTATAATTGATAATAATAAGGGTTGTGCAACACCCTTAACATAATAGTTAAGAAATATCACCCAGACCTTGGACCCCCTCACCAACCCGGAAATGCAAACGGCTTGGTTTGATATTCGCCCCCACCCTTGCGAAGAGCGATCTGGCTCCCCCGCCCAACCCGTGACGTAGTCTCAGAGCACGTGTGTGCCCCGCCCACCCGTGACGTAGCCCCACAGCTGTCTGCTCCGCCGTGCGCCTCTCCTGCCGCGTGACTGAGTGAGAAACGATAGAACTTCAGATCAACACTACTTTGAGCCTAAATAAATCTGGTGTTTATTCTACAGCGTGCGCAGAACAGATATATCTATAGATCTATAAATATATATATATATATATATATGTAAAAGTCTTATGTCCATCGCGCTCTTATTTCCTGGTTTTTCGGTATCCGATAGAAATTCTCTCCGTTTATTTTCCCGGTTGCTGCATCAACTGCCACGTAAACCTTCACCATTGTGATAATAGTAAAGAGTGCGATATCATTAATGAAGTTTTGGGCCTCTTCGAGCCGTGTTTCGTCGTAAATCGAAGCAGAAAAACTCCGGGGCTTGTATGGGGAGACGAGCCTGCAGCAGCGCGGACCCGGGGGGAAGGGGGCGGCAGGCGGGAGGGGGAGGTGGGTGGAGAGGGGGGAGGGGGAGGGGGAGGGGGAGGGGGGATGATGACGCGTGCCTGTGGGTATGACGCGGTCCTGTGGACACCCCCCGTCAGTTTGGAGATTAGAGGAAAGGAGATAGTCTGTACTATAGCTAAACACTGCGGGAATCAATCAAAAAAACACTCTGGGTACATATATGAAGCACAAATAGCAATGTAAGAAGATTGAAAGCTCTGAAAAGTCGATTTTGCATGTTATGGGAAGAGCTACCATGGTTTTTTGATTTAAAATGATACATTTCTGTATGAAATCATGGACAAAGGATCAACAATGTTTCCTGGAGTCCTCCTTATTTATTATGTGTAATTTATGTTGCACCTAACCTAGTTTGTGAATGAATTTCTTCACTTAAATTTACAGTATGTAACTTTCGCAATGCATGTTTCTCCCCGTATCTGGATGGGTTTCTTCTGGACTCTCTGGTTTTCCCCATCAACCCAAAACAAACATGCACAATAGGTAAATCATCCAGCTGCAGTCCTGACCAGGCCTAGCACAAGATCTTGAGATGGGTCGCAGGGCGCTGCACTGGAGCGACCACAGCTCCTGAGGAGATGCCCCAGTGACATGGAAGGAATTTTCTCTACAGGGACGATAAAGTGTACATTAACCTTAAATGATAATAGAACTAGTGTGAGATGTGTACATGCTATAAGTATTTATGTTCCTTACATTGATGCTTGAATTACACTACAGCCGCGAATGAATAGCAAAATGATAACGGTAACAAAACGTAACGTGACGATAATATAAACAAAAACGAGAACGAAACGGTCAACAGAAGTCTCCTTCCTCGTGCTCATCCCGCCTCCATTATCCAAGCCAATAAACGCAGGTGAGCGCTCTCACTAATTCACCTTACGCACACACACCTGAGCGCCGCCCCCAAACACAGCAGAGTCGTGCTCGTATCTAAGCGCGTGCACCAAAACCAAAATATGGCTCCTACACCTACCTATCCTCCACTGGACACTGTACTTAGACATTTTTTGCGTGGGAATAACTAACATGGTCCAGTTTCTATTGAGCGCATGTGACGCAGACGAGAGCGATAAGCAGCAGCGTTAATTAGGCCAGTTGTTGCTCGCAAGCCTTCTGCCCACCTTTGAAGACGCTGTTGTGTCATCTTTGTGTCATCTTTATCAGACATCAATGTGATTTAACCAGCAGAATGAAGTAATGACGGATTGTGATTATAACTGTGTAAGCTTTGTCAAGTTTTTAATTATGTTAAGGCCTTTGTCACCTGCCATGTGACAACCTGGAAATAACTTTAAAATCCACACCGGCCTTCTAACGATTTGAGGATATTTTTGCACTACAAACGCACTCGCAATCCCAGGCGCTTGCTCCACACGTGAGACCAATCAAGCCGAGCCAAACTTTGGATTATCAAGCTAACCTGACTTCTCTCGTTGGAAAAGCTGCCCTGGATATGAACTCATGTGCTCACGCAGTTTTCGATGAGCAAATAAACATCATGGACAAAATGTTAAATGAAACCCGGGCGGAACCCGGGGCCCCCGTGACAGACTCTAGTCGCAGACTGGCCAAAAAATCCAAAACGCTGCAAAGCTATGAAGAGGCTGTCCCCAGCGCTGTTTTTTCTATTTTGCTTGCTGCCATACTAAATGTTAAGAGGCTGCAGGAGGAGACTCTGAACAAGCTGAGCTCGCTCGAAAAATCAGTGGCCAAAAACAGCAGCAATATTCAAATCCCTCTCTTATAATGTGGATGCTATGGGGAAGCAAGAAGATCTCGGCCGAGGATCCATGACCACTCTGTGGCCCGCAGGTACTTTCACAGCCCTCCAAACTATAAATAAGACTTGTCGTCTGAAGATGCGGGACCAGTGCTGACAAACTGTTATTTCTTACGTTGCTTCAATAAGTAGCAAGCAAGGTGCCGATTTTCCCGCATTTCAATGCAGATTCTCAAAAGAAAACAGTGTTGTGCCTGAACGCGGTCATTGAACGAAAGTTCATGAACGCGTTCATAATTTTGGTGAACGTGAACTGAAATTTATACTGAAACTGATATTACTGCCGACGAACGATAATATGAACGCGTTCTTTCTGGTGTCTGTGAATGGCAAATTCGTTCTTTTTATTTTCGTTCAACAAAGTGTCAAATTTCTAGAGACTTCCGGGCGAAAAACACACCGTTATGTTGCCCAAAAAGAGCCTATGTCTGGCAAGTGCGAGAGCTCCGAAGTTGTAGAGACCGAGATTTCGCGTGTCGCGCCGCACTGCGCATGCACATCAAAACAAAAAGCAGCGACAGCAACAGAGCAGCAGGAGTCGCCCTACGACCAGTTACGTGAGTTTTATGATAAGGTCCGTGAGGATGGGAACAATCTGCATTTCTGTGCAAACTTTGCCTCTGGGGAAGTCTGTCCCTTCAATGTGAAAGTAAATCCTGGGGAAGGATTCAAAATTGGATATGAAGATGAAATCTGACAGTTTCAGCATCAAACTAATAAAATAATTGCTGCCTGTGGTTGTATTTGGGCTGTGGAAATAATTTAGAAACATTATAGCATAATATTGAAAAAAATAACTAGTTAATTTTTTGGAGCTGTGAACTTAGTTCAAAATTTTAAATTATGAACTATGAACTGAACTAGTTCATGTAGAAAGTGAACTTTCCCAACACTGGCTAAGGGAAGGTAAAAGGAGGAAAAAACTATACATAGACATAATAAAACTCCTCAAAACATATGAGCCTAGTTACCCTAGGAAAACGAGTGATAAAAATACAACCCTTTACGCATATAATTTGTTTGTTTGATTATATTATCTCTAGAGTTAAAACAGGGCTGTCCATCCATCCATCCATTTTCTACCGCTTTATCCGGGGCCGGGTCGCGGGGGCAGCAGTCTAACCAGGGACTCCCAGACTCCCTCCTCCCCAGACACTTCCTCCAACTACTCCGGGGGGATCCCGAGGCGTTCCCAGGCCAGCCGAGAGACATAGTCTCTCCAGCGTGTCCTGGGTCTTCCTCGGGGCCTCTACCTGGTGGGACATGCCTGAAACACCTCCCGAGGGAGGCGCCCAGGAGGCATCCGCAACAGATGCCCGAGCCACCTCAGCTGGCTCCTCTCGACATGGAGGAGCAGCGGCTCTACTCCGAGCTCCCCCCGTGTGGCCGAGCTCCTCACCTTATCACTAAGGGAGCGCCCAGCCACCCGGCGGAGGAAACTCATTTCGACCGCTTGTATCCGCGATCTTGTTCTTTCGGTCATTACCCAAAGCTCATGACCATAGGTGAGGGTAGGAACGTAGACCGACCGGTAAATTGAGAGCTTTGCCTTTCGACTCAGCTCCTTCTTCACCACGACGGTCCGATGCAGCTACTGCATCACTGCAGCCGCTGCACCGATCCGCCTGTCAATCTCACGCTCCATCCTTCCCTCTCTCGCGAACAAGACCCCGAGATACTTGAACTCCTCCACTTGGGGCAAGGACTCCCCACCCACCTGGAGAGGGCAAGCCACCTTTTTCCGGTCGAGAACCATGGCCTCGGATTTGAAGGTGCTGATTCTCATCCCAGCCGCTTCACACTCGGCTGCAAACCGTCCCAGTGCACGTTGCAGGTCCGGGTTTGATGGAGCCATCCTGTGGTCCCCAAACCGGACACCCTCCGACCCCTGACTGCGCCTAGAAATTCTGTCCATAAAAACTATGCACAGAGCCGGTGACAAAGGGCAGCCCTGGCGGAGTCCAACATGCATTGGGAACAGGTCTGACTTACTGCCGGCAATGTGAACACAGCTCCTGCTCCGGTCATACAGGGACCGGACAGCCCTGAGCAAAGGGCCCCGGACCCCGTACTCCCAGAGCACCCCCCAAAGGACACCCCGAGGGACACAGTCGAAAGCCTTCTCCAAATCCACAAACCACATGTGGACTGGTTGGGCTAACTCCCATGAACCCTCGAGCACCCGATGGAGGGTATAGAGCTTGTCCAGTGTTCCACGACCGGGACGAAAACCACTCTGCTCCTCCTGAATCCGAGTTTCGAATATCGGTCAGATTCTCCTCTCCAGTACCTTGGAATAGACCTTACCCGGGAGGCTGAGGAGTGTGATCCCTCTGTAGTTGGAACACACCCTCCGGTCCACCTTCTTGAACAGAGGGACCACCACCCCGGTCTGCCAGTCCAGAGGCACGGTCCCCGACCGCCACGCGATGTTGCAGAGACGTGTCAACCAAGACAGTCCTACAACATCCAGATACTTTAGGTACTCAGGGCGGATCTCATCCACCCCGGAGCCCTGCCACCGAGGAGTTTGCGAACAACCTCAGTGACTACAGCTTGGGTGATGGATGAGCCAGCCTCCGAGTCCCCGGTCTCTACTTCCTCTTTGGAAGACGTGCCTGAGGGATTAAGGAGATCCTCAAAGTACTCCTTCCACTGTCCAACGACATCCCCAGTCGAGGTCAGCAGGCCTCCACCCGCACCGTAAACGGTGTTGGTGAGGCACTGCTTCCCCCTCCTGAGGCGCCGGACAGTTTGCCAGAATTTCTTCTGTGCCGACCGATAGTCCTCCTCCATGGCCTCCCCGAACTCCTCCCAGGCCCTGGTTTTTGCCTCTGCGACAGCACGAGCCGCGGCTTGCTTGGCCTGCCGATACCCGTCGATGACCTCAGGAGACCTACAAGCCAGAGTGGCCTGATAGGCCTCCTTCTTCAGTCTGACGGCATCCCTTACTTCCGGTGTCCACCACCGGGTTCGGGGGTTGCCGCCACGACAGGCACCGGAGACCTTGCAACCACGGCTCCGAGCAGCCGCATCAACAATCAAATCAAATCAAATCAATTTATTTTTGTAAGGCCCAAAATCACAACAACAGTTGCCTCTGAGGGCCACAATGTCTGTGGTGGCGATGAAGTCAGACAATGTCTGTGGTGGCCAGGGAGTCAGACAATGTCTGTGGTGGCGAGGGACGATGTCCCAGGGTCCTCTGTCCTTAGACTCTCCTTCTCGGCCAGGCAAAACTACAAAAAAAACCTCTTTGGGAAAAAAGCGTAGAAACCTGGAGGAGTTCCAGTGAAGGAGGGATCCGACTCTCACAGACGGACAGACGGACACGAGGGAGACTGGAGCTGGACCCACTCTTCAGGCAGATGAGGGACCGTCGGAGGCGAGCTGGAGCCACTCTTCAAGCAGATGAGGGACCGACTGAGGCGAACTGGACCCACTCTTCAAGCGGATGAGGGACCGACTGAGGCGAACTGGACCCACTCTTCAGGCAGATGAGGGACCGTCTGAATCGAGCTGGAGCCACTCTTCAGGCAGATGAGGGACCGTCGGAGGCGAGCTGGGCCCACTCCTCAGGCAGATGAGGGACCGTCAGAGGCGAGCTGGACCCACTCCTCAGGCAGATGAGGGACCGTCGGAGGCGAACTGGAGCCACTCTTCAGGCAGATGAGGGACCGTCCACACAGGGCAGGGACCACTTCACCAGGGGAGGGGCATCTGGGTCCACAGGTCCTCAGGAGTGAGAGAAAGAAAAAGAAGGCGGTGAACAGTTTGCAAGTGGAATTAAAAAATAAATATTGTTTGATAGCATAAGTAGTCAGAAGAAGAGGATAGTGCTCAAGCTGTCATACTTCCCCCAGCATAGTTACTCCTAGGGCAGCGTAGATAAAGCTGTGGGTTTATGTTTCTGTTCCTAACTAGTCTGACCATAAGCGATTTCGAAGAGGAACGTTTTAAGCCTGGACTTAAATGAAGAGACTATGTCAGCATATTTAACATGGGTCGGGAGCTGATTCCATAACACAGGAGCTTGGTAGCTAAACGCTCTACCTCCTACAGTACTTTTAGAGACTCTTGGCACCACCAGAAGGCCAGCATTCTGAGAGCGAAGAGCTCTGTTTGGATGATATGGTTCTATAGCATCTTTGAGGTAGGATGGGGCCATGTCATTTATGGCTTTGTAGGTCAAGAGTAGAATTTTAAATTTGATTCTAAACTCGACAGGAGCCAGTGAAGACACTCCAGCACTGGCGGTAATGTGCTCTCTTCTTTTTGTTCCTGTTAGTAATCTTGCTGCTGCATTTTGAACCACTTTTAGGCAGGATTCTTCTGATTTTGGCTATGTTGCGCAAATGGAAATAGGCTGTTTTACAAGCTTGATTAATATGAGCTTTAAATGAGAGCTCCTGGTCAAATAAGACTCCAAGGTTTCTTACAGTAGAACTGGAGGCTACACTGACATTGTCCAGTGTGACTATCTGCTCAGATAGATTGTCTCGTAGATGCTTAGGGCCAAGCACAATGACCTCGGTTTTTTCAGGGTTAAGAAGCAGGTAGTTTAATGTCATCCAGGTTTTTATCTCCTTCACACAAGTACTAGGTCTGTCTACTTGATCGCTCTGATCAGGTTTCATTGATAAATACAGCTGAGTGTCATCTGCATAGCAGTGGAAGTTAATGCCATGCTTTCTGATAATGTTGCCTAATGGCAAAATATAAAGAGTAAACAGAATTGGACCGAGTACCGAACCCTGTGGCACACCGTAAATTACTTTAGATGGAGGCGGAGAACATGGTCCACTCGGACTCAATGTCCCCAACCTCCCCCGGGACATGGGAGAAGCTCTCCCGGAGGTGCGAGTTGAATACCCTACTGACAGAGGGCTCCACAAGACGTTCCCAACAAACCCTCACAATGTGTTTGGGTCTGCCAAGTCTGTCTGGCTTCCTTCTCCGCCAGCGGATCTAACTCACCACCAGGTGGTGATCGGTTGACAACTCTGCCCCTCTCTTCACCCGAGTGTCCAAGACACGTGGCCGGAGGTCAGATGACACAACAACAAAGTCGATCATTGACCTCCGGCCTAGGGTGTCCTGGTGCCATGTGCACTGATGAACACCCTTGTGCTTGAACATGGTGTTCGTTATGGACAATCCGTGACTTGCACAGAAGTCCAATAACTGAACACCGCCCGGCCACACAGCGGAGGAAACTCATTTCGACCGCTTGTATCCGCGATCTCGTTTTTTCGGTCATTACCCAAAGCTCATGACCATAGGTGAGGGTAGGAACGTAGACCGACAGGTAAATCGAGAGAATGCACCGAACAGACATGCGTTATGACGAAGGCCAGATGGGACACGTTACGGATGATTGCGAAAGAGGTTCGGTCCTGTTTTAGTCCTGGTGTAGTCTGGGTTTAGACCGGTTTTAGTCCTGGTGTAATCCTGGTGTAGTCCTGGTTTAGTCCTGGTGTACTCCTGGTTTAGTCCTGGTGTAGTCCTGGTTTAGACTGGGTTTAGTCCTGGTGTAGTCCTGGTTTAGACCGGGTTTAGTCCTGGTGTAGTCCTGGTGTAGTCCGGGTTCAGACCAGTTCAGACATTTAGTATCATGTTCCTATGCTCAGTAGTTGTTGTATGCCGATGCTCATTTGTCTTGTTTCCCTAGAATCCACTGAAATTGGAGATGTATCATCCCCGAAAAGACTCCGGTCAAAGACAGAGATAAGCGCACCACAACACCAGGCTCCTCCCACAATTGTGCTTGATATGCAAGAAAAAAGAGATCTTCATTACAGTTAACCAAAAAAGAGTGAAGGATAAATTGGCAAAGGCTGAAACAGAATCATGTGGTATGTATAGGCTTAAATTATAGTTCACAATCCCCCTTTAATACCACATACATATAGAACAGCCTTTGGTATATAATAATTCAATTTCACTCCTTCTGTATAATAAAAATGCACCTTACATATCTATCATTTGTCTCGCTATTTGTTTGTGATTGAGAGGCACATCCGGGATAAGGACTGTGTGGCAATGGAGGCAAGATACCATCACAGCACAAAAAACAAGATGAGAGCACAAGGAATATTAAGATATGATATACTCTAGAAATTATTTTCATTTACCATATAATTTGTAAATAAAAATGTCTCTTTTTTCAGTGAAAGCAGACATCCCTTTGGACATACGTACAAGCTCTTTTGTGATAGTGTGATAACAAAAAATATTCTGGAAGAGCAAGAAGTCAAAGCTATGACAAAGCTATTGAGGATATTAAAAAAAAAATGGTTGCAACACACAAAGCTTTGGATGCATCATACATATTTATCACATTGTAGGGGAATGGAGATGGACATTCCACGGCCAGATAACAGAAAATCTCTCTTTGAACATTGGGGGGGTTTTCGTTCTCCCTCTCTCCCTCACCGCAGGGAGCTGCTGTGACTTTTGTGATAACAAACCTTCTCCCCAGTGACTTTCAGGAGGATGCCCCAATGAAAACCATGTTTTATGTAATTATGCCATGAATGTTCGTCTGAATCAACTCCATACACCGCATGTTTCACCTTGTGTTACATATTTTTCCACTGTTTAAGGTTTTATATTCCCAATGCTTTAACTCAAGTGCCTATCACAGGTGAAAGAAGATGTAAAATGTATCTACCTCAAGAAATAATGTGTACAAACTGCCCAAAAGTGTTTAACGTGTAAATGTTAAAACAGGGTTGAAATGTTTTGCCATTATTTACGTTACTCCAGCTTTATTTTCTCGGCCAGGAAATGTTAAACGGGAAGTCTGCGCAGTAGCGCCCGCCCCTTTCGCTCCCAGCATGCCCTGCGGGCCAGGTATCAAAAGGACGCTCCAAGCTAGAAACGCTCTTCTCTTCTCATCCCCTTTGTGTTCAAGCCTTTGTCTTTTCTCTTGGAAGCCGTCTCCACGGACGAGCCGTTCACCTTTTTCCTTTGTCTCAACGATAATCCGTCCGACACGTGGTCGACAAGGCCATGCCAGCCCTGGACTCTGAAACCACCTGAAACCACCTGGAACCACCTGGAACTAAGCTTAAGCGCTAAACCGGACTGAGACTATCTTTGCTACTTCGTTTTTCTTTTTTTGAAGTAACCTACGCCGTTTACGCAGATCAGCGCTACGTTCTCATCTGAGTAAAGGCCGCGTGAGGAGCTAACACGCCGCTAAAGCGTTCTACCGCGAAGGAACTCCCGGACATCGCCTCCGTTGCCACCGGCGCCAAGGACCTTACCGCACGCCGCTGCCTCCGCCGCTCCACGCGACGCCTCGCTCCCCGGCTGCCGCCCGCTTCAAGGACATTGCAGCACACCGCTCCACGCGACGTCTCGCTCCGCGGCCGCCGCCCGCTTCAAGGACCTCGCAGCACGCCCCCTGCCTTCGCCGCCACACCGCTCCGCGCGACGCCGCTGCCTTCGCCACCACACCGCTCCACGCGACTCCTCGCTACGGACCTCGACCGCGGACAAGTACCAGCCGGACCGAGTCTCTACAAAATCGTAAGCCGAGTTCAGTGTGTGGTTCTTTTGTGGCGTGATTTGGGTAGAGCTCAGCTGTTCCTCCTCCCTTTAGCTTCTCATTTTCCCTCTTTTGACTAGTTGGGCGGCAGTAGCTCAGTGGTAGAGTGCTCGTCTTCTGATCCAAAGGTCGGTGGTTCGACTCCCCGCTCAGTCAGAGCTGGCCCGCAGGTTGGCGGTGCGATCGCAGCTGCCTCATGTGAATACTGCCGTTGTGTCCTTGGGCAAGACACTTAACCCAACTTGCCCCCCAGTGTCTGCGTACATCTGGGGTGTGAATGTGTGTGTGAATGGGTGACTGGTTCCTTGATGTAAAGCGCTTTGAGTACCTTGACGGTAGAAAAGCGCTATATAAATGTGACCATTTACCTCTTTTTGATATAGATTATCATAGACACGTTTGATTATCAAAGGCAAAACCCTGGTTTAACATTATCTGCATGAAATTTGCTGTCAAATCTGATATAACATCACCTGTGATTTACCTGTGCACATTTCTGCTCCGGTGTTTTTGATTGCCCTTTGGATAAATAAACTACACAAAAGAGTTATTGACTATTGTTTGTTTGATTAGACTATGTGTAAGTCCCTGAATCGTGAAACACCCTTCAGACCTTTTTAACGAGCGCGATTATGGACCGTATCTTAGCTCTTTGGGTTTTACCCTGGTGCCCCGTCTTGTCTTGTTTCTGCTAAGAAATCTCCCTTAATCATAAACTGAATACCTGTAGTTTGAGACCCTACAACATGTATTTATGACAACCTAATTTCAAACACAATATTTTTATTAACTGACAATCTGTTCACTACAGTAACTATTTCCAAGATGTTTAATTAATTATTTATTTCCAGGAGCTATCAATTGAAGAGAAGACTACAAGCTGACTTCCCTTAGATATCATTTCATCGACCAAGTCAACAAAATGCTAGCGACTTTGTGTATGTCAAAACCTCAGCGTAATGATGCAGCTGTCATGTCAGAAGATAGTGAAACAGATTAATGTAATTATATTATTGCTCTAAAATGAATGTTGACCTCGGAGACCTGTGTGTAATCTTATCAAGTGCCAGTCATTATATTTCATTATTAAAAGTTTAAATCTTTAATTCAGTATTAGTTTTTCTTTTTTTGTATTGTTGGTATTGGTATTGTTAATGGATTTGTGAAAAGTTATTCAGGTTTGATGAAAATTGTCAAAATCTAAAATCGTTTCTAAATGGCAAATGTTTCACTTTTTACACTTACTGGTGTAAGCTTAATGTTAATCCGATCAGTCTGAGGTTTTATATATCCAAACTTCAGTTTCTCCTTGATGTGTAAACAAAAAATGGTATATCTATCTTGCCTGCATCTGGAGTTTTAATGCCAGTAAATGTGCCAAAATGACATAATTTTCGCTATTTATTGAACTTCAGCGGGCTATTTCTCAAACACTGCAGGGATTTGGTTTGTGGAACTTTTTTCATGTTACCTCAAGTATTTAGCTTTAAGAAAACGCCAAAAGAAAGCATCCCCCATAATGTTGCTACGGAATCCACTTTCTAGACACTTTTCTGTCTTCGGCAAATGGCCTATTCCCTCTCTTTGATGCAAAGATTTTACTTTTTTACTTTTTTCACTTTTTATCAAATAAAACACACAAAAGACATTCTGTTTTCCTTGAATTACTTCAATCAATTTCTCTAAAATAATTTCCATAACAACACTCTTTCACATAACATAACATAACATAGTAGAAAGAGATTCAGTTGTATCATCTGGACGTCGTTTTGACTCTCATGCAAGAGTCATTCTCAATCTGCAAATTAAAACCGGGAACTCCGATATTTATCCTGCTCTGTGTAGGCCCTGCCCACCGGGCGGGACCTCCCGATAAAAATGTGTTATTGGTTTCACCAGAAACTAAACCTCTTTGTTTCCTATCAGACCTTTAATGGGCTATCCGCCTCCAATTGTCCCTGGCTCACTCTCTCTCTCTCCTCCCTGTCTAACTGATTAGCATCTGAATGCCCTGGGTGTCTACCTCTGCAGGGATTCAAACTTCCATTATAAACAATCGGAATGTTGAATCTTAACCAACGTTCCTATTTAATGATAGGTGACAAAAATTGCCTCTTTAACTCCTCTTTCAAACCATCTTTTTTCCCTGTTTAGAATCTTCACCTCACTGTCTTCGATGAAGTGATTAGAGGCTTTAAGATGAAGATGCACGGTGCTCTGGGATCCTGAACTTGCATGTCTTCTGTGCTGATAAAGTTTCTTTTGAAGTGGCTGTTTAGTCTCTCCTATATACCACTATTTACAATTTTCTTCACTCTTCAATGTAGTTTATTCTATCCAATGCAGTGAGATTCAAACTTAAAGTTGGGTGGAGCAGATTCTATTAGAACTAAATTTCCTGTGTTTTTGTCAACACAAAATCAAGATTATAGGAAGACATTAAAGAATGATTTGTTACATAAATTAATCTGACATTTAGCACAGCAAATTTCAGAATAGTGTCAGTGTTATCTTCTCACAGGGAATGTGAATCAAATGGCCTGACTCGCATTTTGTTTTTCCATCTGTGACTACAGAAATAGCACTAGGGGAGGCTGTTTTTACACAGGACTATAAGTCCCACCAACGCTGCGACCCAGTTCATCCTATCTATGACCAGGTGAAAGGCTGGGGATTTAGGTGGGGCGGTTTTTGTTGGTGTAGCAGGAGTCGGGGACACAGGTTTGTGTGGGTAAGATCATCAGTTCTTCAGTGTTGATATCAGAACTCTTGATCTTGCTATATTAGGTGTGAGTGGAGCCATCTTAAGGCCTGGGTGAGATTGGAGATGGGAAGGAGAGTGAGGAATCTGTAGTGGGAGTAGTAGGGGGTCATAGGGCTGCTCTGAGGGCAGGGGTGATGACAGGGATGCTGTCACAGATGGGTCCAAGGCCTTTGATGAGGACCAATGTCGGTTGAACATGTAAGTTTCAGTCGCCGCCACAGACAAGGGTTCCCCCAGAGTCACTCCCCTCTTATGTTAGCCCCTCTATGAGGAATAGTAAAGTCTATTCTAAGTCGTTTAAATAGATTTCTTGTAGATATTTAATATATGTTTTCTTTTCTCATCTTTGTCAATATCTTTGACCACTTAATTGGACCCAATATTCGATTAACATTTAAAGATGCCATTCATAACCGTTCAGATGCCATTGTATAAAACATGTTGAAATCATTCTTCTAATTCTACTTTTGTTACACAGCTCTCTGGTCAAACACAAATACAGAATAAAGTCTAAAGAAGATGGCAGTAAATGCACCTTTGCAGTGCGCTGCCAGTCGCCATTAAAAGCAACAACAACAACAAATGTTGAAGTTTTGTCTCTAATAGAATACGAGAGACGAGGGTGTGTTCTCATGGTCTTTCTTTGGTGACGACCCTGTAGATGGAACCGGAGCGTGCGATAAAGGCAGCTGGAGTGCCTGTGGGGGCCTGGGGGCGGTGCGTAGCCAGCTAGCTTAAATGTACCATTGCTTGCCTGGTTCCCGGTGTGGTGTTTCTTCTTGTATTTCTTAGACATTTTCCCAAAATGAACATAGAAGCTCATTATACTATGTCTGTGTTGCACTCTCATATAATCAGATGATCTATTCTGTTTTACAACTTTTAATAAGTCCACGGTTCAAAATACAAACATTTGAGGCACGCAGGGCTACTAAAAAATAAATTAGATGGGATACATCTGCTCACACGTACAACATCGGGTCTCCCCAGATGAACTCGTAATAAAGACGGATTATTTCCATGGGTACGAGACGGCCCTTTAATAATGGGACTCAAGGGTCCTGAAGGGCAACTTGACTTTTTCATTGTGAAATGTTGACATAGCTCAAGTTTTCTACTTCACACTTCACTATTTTGGGAACTTTTTTTTCATGTTCAGGCAAGAGTTTTTTAATAAGTTGTTTCGCAAGCCCTCCAACGTCAAAAACGGAGATTCTAAAAAAAAATGTTTTAAAATGTTCCTCTTTTCGCAGATTTTTTCGCAGTTTTTTGGCAAAAACCTCAATCAAAATAAAAATTCAAATGTATTCTGCACCAGCACCTCCGACCTGCAACCATTTCTGCACTCATCCGAACGTCAGAGAGCTTTAAAACTCTCTCAACTCACGGCTTCCTAGATCAACCATAGATCCATGAGATTAACCGGTAGATTAACATGAAGGATGCGGGGTGGGCCTGGCTTTGGCTCGCACTTTCATTCATTGAACTCGTGTTCGAACGAGGAAATGGAGAATACGCGTCTTGACCGATTATATCAGAATCATTTTGTCGTTGCCATTTAAGTAGCACAAGTCCACAAGTCCGCTGGACATGTCCAGCTCGTCTGGAGTCGCACATTCTCTTCTGATCGCATTGTAAGGACGCTACTTACTTCCTGCTTCCGAAGAGTGCAGACGCTTTCTTGCTCGCTCCAGCTTCCTATCGCTGCTTTCCTTATTTATTTTGCTTTTTAATCAGTTTTTGTCTTCCAAACATTTTTGCTTATGACTTTTTCAAGTAAACCAAGGATTTTAAGAACTTTTTTACAGTTTTAACGACATATCTGACGCCAGCGACATGTCCGGGAGAAGAAGGGAGATGGACTGTGAACGCTGTCGGAATTATCAACAAGAAATTGATGAGCTGAAAACACGGATATTTGTTTTGGAATCTGAAAAAGGTCTTCACGATACAATTCCTGTGTCCGGTGGTAAGAAGTCCACATTTCTTTCAAGAAAAACTGCTACTTTCAACCTAAACCGTAGTGACTCTGAGTCGTTTCCAAAACTGTCTAAAAACCGGAAAGACCAGGCTGTTTCTTGGAACATACGTGGGGCATTGGACTGGGCCTGGACAGGATCCTGAGCAGATAGTTAAAGAAGAGAGGAATGAGAGAAGAATTCCTGCTCCATCAGCCAGAGACCGAGCCAATGTTTCAACATCAACAGCATCACAACCTCAGCCTCCACCAAAGGATTTATCAGCAGCCGCTCCACCACCACCACCACCACCACCACCAGCAAAGGATTCAGCTCCAGCTGCTCCACATTCACCTCCACCGTCTCCAGTGAAGGATTCATCAGAAACAGCACCACAACAATCTTCAAAGGCCTCGGACCCATCTGTGACAGGCCCAACAACATCCCTGTCATCGCCACCTGCCTTCAGGCCAGCCCTGGATTCTCCCGCAACATCTACTCCCACTACAGATTCCTCCTTCTCCTTCTCATCTCCACCCTCACCCATGGGCCTTCTAAGCCATTTTGAATGTCTGATCAAATCAGGCATTAAGATGGCTCCACTCACGTCCATAATAGCAAGATCAAGAGTTATGTCAATACTTGCACTCTTCCCCGCACAAGGGAACTCTTCCCCGCACAAGCCGACTACACCAACAAAGGCCCCACCACCTATCCCCCCTCGCCTTTCACCTGGTCCCAAACTCTCCCCGGCTACAAAAGCCCCACCCTTCATCCCACCTCGCCTTTCCCATAGATAGGATGCACTGGGTCTCAGCGTTGCCAGGAATTATTGTCATATTAAAAATCAAACCGACCCGGGGCCCTATGTAAAAAGAGCCCCCCCAGTGCTATTTCTGTAGTCACATCACACAGATGGGAAAACAAAATGCGAGTCAGGCTGCCCAATCTGAGAAATTTGATTCATATTCCCTGTGAAAAGATAAGGCCCAGTTCCACTGAAACTAGTCTGAAACTTGCTGTGCTAAATGTCAGATCCTTATGTAACAAATCACTCTTAATTAATTTTTTTATTTCTTCTTATAATCTTGATTTTATGTTTTTAACTGAAACATGGCTTGACAAAAACACACGAAATCTAGTTCTGATAGAATCTGCCCCACCTAAATTTAAGTTTGAATCTGAAACACGAGAAAACAAAAAAGGGGGTGGAGTCTGTGCTATCTTTAGGGATGAAATAATTACCCGCAGGGTGTCTTTTGGGATTTTTTCATCATTTGAGTATGTATCCTTTATAATAGAGCTAAAACAGTCTCCATCCATTCTCTTCATTGTTTTATACAAGCCACCCCAACACCTGAGATGCTTTCAGTTGTATGTGTGGCAGTAGGCCCTCATAACCGCTGACAGCCTATGGCCTGTGACCTGGGCCTTTAAAAGGAGGCGTCCTCACCTGCGCTGGCCCTTCTCGCCTCTGACGTCACCCGCCACATGGGAGCAGTGCAAGCGGCACGAGGACCGGAGCATTCGTTCTGATCGCCCCAAAAACACCCCAAAGTTTAGGTTTAAAGCCAGCGATCACAACAGCGTGTTAACCAGGTTGGTTTGCGCATCGTGCGCTCACCAAACCCTGCTCAAACCTTGCTGTATGACTCGTGCCGCACGCTCCCCAGGTTTAACGCCCCGGTAAGCTGTCTCGCTTCCATAGATTTATATTGTAATCAAACTCGCTCTAATTTAGCACTGTTTGTAGTGCGTGACGTTACGTGCAGGCTTTGTGCGCCGGGATTCCTCCCAGTCGCGGCGCGCATAGTGCACAGATTCGAGCACCGGTATGTATCTCTTTTCCTCTCTCCCTCGCTTGTTGCGCTCGGTTCTGTACATCCATATGAGAGTTAATTTCCCAAACTATTGTACATTATAGGATTGGTAACTCCGCGGGTCTCTCCTCCGACTCCAAACCCAGAACTTCCCTCCAAGTGCCCTTGGTGGGTTCGGGCACGTTCGCACCGGCCCCATTCTACATTGACAGACTGTAACATATCAACGTGTGGAGTTTTTGAGTGTCGGCTCTGGCACCCAGCTGGACTGTGGGACTGTACCGGGTCCCAGGCCTGCTGCTAAGGACCAGCGCCATCTTCTGGTAGGGTAATTGGGCTAAGTGCCTTAGGGACAATCTGGGCTGCTGTTTTATTTTACTCTTGTTATTTCGGTGAATTGTGTTTAAATGTGTCTACTGTTTTAGAGGTGTGAATGAAAGCAGTAGTAGTTTTATTAATAAAAAATACCAAATGTTTTATTTATTCTGTCTGTAAATTTAATAAATTGTGAACTTGTTTTCCTATATCTGAGTCTCCTGGTCCACTCAATCAAAGAATTTGCGCTTGCCTTACCTGTGTATGTGTCCCTGGCACCAATCCAGGGTGGCGTTGTTGGAAACTAATACAGTCAATAATTATTCATTTAACCCATAAATTGGAATTCGTGTGGAAGACATCCACCTAAACATCATATCCCTATCGTAGCCACGACATTTGCACAGACTTTGATGGTTTGGTCATTACAGGTGGTTTCAATGTGCATGTTGATAATTATTGTGACAGAAACGCTAAAGAGCTTGATGCTGTCCTTGAAACCTTCAGTCTTACTCAGCATGTGAGAGGCTCCACCCACAGCAGAGGGCACACTCTAGATCTCATAATCACAAAGGGGGTAAATATTTCAAATGTCAATGTGGTCGATGCTGCTCTGTCTGATCAATCAAATCAAATCAAATCAATTTATTTTTGTAAGGCCCAAAATCACAACAACAGTTGCCTCTGAGGGCCACAGGGAGAAATGAATCAACAATGTCTGTGGTGGCGATGGAGTCAGACAATGTCTGTGGTGGCGAGGGACGATGTCCCAGGGTCCTCTGTCCTTAGACTCTCCTTCTCGGCCAGGAAAAACTACAAAAAAAACCTCTTTGGGAAAAAAGCGTAGAAACCTGGAGGAGTTCCAGTGAAGGAGAGATCCGACTCTCACAGACGGACAGACGGACACGAGGAGACTGGAGCTGGACCTACTCTTCAGGCAGATGAGGGACCGACTGAGGCGAGCTGGACCCACTCTTCAGGCAGAAGAGGGACCGTCGGAGGCGAGCTGGACCCACTCTTCAGGCAGAAGAGGGACCGTCTGAGGCGAGCTGGACCCACTCTTCAGGCAGATGAGGGACCGTCTGAGTCGAGCTGGACCCACCCTTCAGGCAGATGAGGGACCGACTGAGGCGAACTGGACCCACTCTTCAGGCAGATGAGGGACCGTCGGAGGCGAGCTGGACCCACACTTCAGGCAGAAGAGGGACCGTCTGAGGCGAGCTGGACCCACTCTTCAGGCAGATGAGGGACCGTCTGAGTCGAGCTGGACCCACTCTTCAGGCAGATGAGGGACCGTCGGAGGCGAGCTGGACCCACTCTTCAGGCAGATGAGGGACCGTCGGAGGCGAGCTGGGCCCACTCTTCAGGCAGATGAGGGACCGTCGGAAGCGAGCTGGAGCCACTCTTCAGGCGGATGAGGGACCGTCCACACAGGGCAGGGACCACTTCACCAGGGGAGGGGCATCTGGGTCCACAGGTCCTCAGGAGTGAGAGAAAGAAAAGAAGGCGGTGAACAATTTGCAAGTGGAATCAAAAAATAAATATTGTTTGATAGCATAAGTAGTCAGAAGAAGAAGAGGATAGTGCTCAAGCTGCCATACTTCCCCCAGCACAGTTACTCCTAGGGCAGCGTAGCTAAAGCTGTGGGTTTATGTTTCTGTTCCTAACTAGTCTGACCATAAGCGATTTCGAAGAGGAACGTTTTAAGCCTGGACTTAAATGAAGAGACTGTGTCAGCATATTTAACATGGGTCGGGAGCTGATTCCATAACATAGGAGCTTGGTAGTTAAACGCTCTACCTCCTACTGTACTTTTAGACACTCTTGGGACCACCAGAAGGCAGGCATTCTGAGAGCGAAGAGCTCTGTTTGGATGATATGGTTCTATAGCATCTTTGAGGTAGGATGGGGCCATGTCATTTATGGCTTTGTAGGTCAAGAGTAGAATTTTGAATTTGATTCTGGACTCGACGGGGAGCCAGTGAAGAGACTTCAGCACCGGCGTAATGTGCTCTCTTCTTTTTGTTCCTGTTAGTAATCTTGCTGCTGCATTTTGAACCAGTTGAAAGCTTTTTATGGAGCTTTTAGGACACGCTGCAAGCAGGGAGTTACAGTAGTCTAATCTAGTCGTTACAAATGCATGGATAAGTTTTTCGGCATCACTTTTAGGCAGGATTCTTCTGATTTTGGCTATGTTGCGCAAATGGAAATAGGCTGTTTTACAAGCTTGATTTATATGAGCTTTAAATGAGAGCTCCTGGTCAAATAAGACTCCAAGGTTTCTTACAGTAGAACTGGAGGCTACACTGACATTGTCCAGTGTGACTATCTGCTCAGACAGAGAGTCTCGTAGATGCTTAGGGTCAAGCACAATGACCTCGGTTTTTTCAGGGTTAAGAAGCAGGTAGTTTAGTGTCATCCAGGTTTTTATCTCCTTCACACAAGTACTAAGTCTGTCTACTTGATCGCTCTGATCAGGTTTCATTGATAAATACAGCTGAGTGTCGTCTGCATAGCAGTGGAAGTTAATGTCATGCTTTCTGATAATGTTGCCTAATGGCAGCATATAAAGAGTAAACAGAATTGGACCGAGTACCGAACCCTGTGGCACACCGTAAATTACTTTAGAGCTTGGTGAGGAGCTCTGGTTTACATTAACAAATTGGAACCTATCAGATAGATAGGATTTAAACCAGCTGAGGGCTGTTCCTCCAACACCTACATCACATTCTAACCTCTGCAGTAGAATGTTGTGGTCAATGGTGTCAAACGCTGCGCTGAGGTCCAACAGAACCAGGATTGAGACCAGTCCATCGTCAGCGGCTAATAACAAATCATTTGTGACTTTAACTAGTGCAGTTTCAGTGCTGTGGTTGGCTCTGAACCCTGACTGGAAAACTTCAAATAAGTTATTGTCCTGCAGGTGGCGACAGAGCTCTTTAACTACAACTTTTTCAAGGATTTTAGAGACGAAGGGAAGATTTGAAATAGGTCTGTAGTTTACCAATAGGTCGGGATCTAGATTAGGCTTTTTCAGAAGAGGTTTAATGACTGCATGTTTGAAGGACTGTGGAACATAGCCACTTTGGAGTGAAGTATTTATTATATTAAGAATAGGGTCTATAATTAGGGGGAGAATGTCTTTGAGGAGCTTGGAATGGGGTCTAGGACACAAGTTGAGCTTTTAGAGGACATAATGGCTGAAGTTATCTCTGCTTGATCAACAGCTGTGAACCTTTCTAAGTTTACAGGTGGATGTATATGAAACGTTAGATTTACAGCTTGGGCTAGTTCAGGGCTAATAGCGGGGGTAATTTCATCTAATTTATCTCTGATTGTTTTTATTTTATTGTTAAAAAATAGGAGGAAATCATCAGAGCTGAGTGTAGCTGGGATTGAGGGCTCTACTGCACGGTGACAGTTTGTTAGCCTAGCTACAGTGCTGAAAAGGAATTTAGTGTTACTTTTGTTGACTTCTATTAGATTTGAATAATATCTGGTTTGGGCCTTACGCAGAGCCTGCTTATAGGACAGCAGGCAACTTTTCCATGCTTTTAGGGATTCTTCGGTGTGAGAGCGACGAAAGAATCCCTCTAACTTTCTAACTCTTTGTTTATGTGAACGCAGTTCTTGGTGATCATGTCTGTGTCTTCTTTGACCTGTCTGTTTTTCCCAAACCACCAGCTGGTCCTGCAGTTGTTCATAGGAGACACATAAATGATGGCACAGGTGCACTGTTTATGGAAATGATAAACTTTGAAAATGTCTCATGTTGTAATGTGAATGATTTGTTGAACTCTGTTACATCTAGTGTTTTGAATGTTCTGGACACCATCGCTCCTATGAAGGCTAAAATGGTTAAAAATAAGCAGAAGGCGCCATGGAGAAATGATGATTCGGTCAGGGCACAGAAAAGGGAGTGTCGCAGGGCCGAACGGAAATGGCGCAAGTCAAAGCTCCAGGTTCAAAAAGAGATTCACAAAGAGAAGCTGAACATGTACAACCTCATTTTATGTAGAACTAGGGAAAGATATTTATCTGAAATAATTGGAAGCTGCAGTAACAACTCGCGTGTCCTGTTTGCCACAGTAACAGATTAACAAACCCTCCAGCTCAGCTGCCGTTAGAACTCATTTCCACATCCAAGTGTAATGAGTTTGCATTATTCTTGAATGACAAAGTTCAGGGCATTAAAAATGCTATAAATCCCACAATGCAAAAAATTACCCTAAAACCACCTAGACACTTAGAGCTAACTCACTTTGCACCTGTAACTGACAAAACTGTCCATGAGATCATCACCAGTCTGAGTTCATCTAAAGCTGCCTCGATGTGTTACCCACCAGATTTCTAAAGTCTGTACTGAACAGTTTGTTAGCACCACTATTATTATTATTATTCCTTGGTTTCTCATTATTCTTATGCCTATAATTCATGGTCATACTGGGGCATTTTTGCCCACCTGAACATCAATGAATGTCACACATGGGGGTATAGATGCGATCCGCTCGGCCCAAACTCGACTGAAATGGAGAACACCCGTCGCAACAGCGCCGCCACGTTTGACTTTCTTTTTTCAAAATCGTACTTGTCCTAGGTTTTTCGTCCGATCGAGCTCAAAACAACACTTTTTGGATCTATAGACATTGAAAATTAATACAATTTTTTAAAAAAATTATATATTCCTTGTGGTCTCCGCATACCACTTCCTCAAAGGCTTAATACCCTGCTAATGCTAACACTAATGCTAATTAGCGTTAGCATTAGCGTCTCTGTTGCTAGGTGACGGAGGTACAGGGAGGAGGGGGTGCAGCCGGGTCACCGAGGCTCTCTCCCTTTCTCCCTGCTCAGGTCTGCGTTCAGCACGATCTTGCAATTTGTCAGGACAAACAACTATTTGAATCGCAAACTACGCAATCATCAACGGTGAATTACTGAGCGTCGTTTGGTATGCCGCAAAACGCAGTAAAAAACATGGACGGGCGGGAAGGCGGTCGCGCGGGAAGGAGGTCGCGCAGGTGGCGAGAGCCATCATCGCCGCTAGCGTGGCTTTAATTAATATTCGTCATTGTTTTACACTAAAAAACAGGTGTTGGTCATTTTGTTGCTGTTACATAAAAAAAATAATCTACTTATTTCTTAAGACACAAATAAATCATTAAACATTCACAAGTATTTTTATTTGTATACGTCTGGTCCACTTTCATGTACATACACTTCAATTGAAATACCACTTGAGAAATGGTTTCAAAACTTTAAAATACATTTTCTATGATACAAAATTGTACAAAAGCATGAGAGGAAAAAAAACATTGATTATGGCAAAGTTCAGACAAAAAAAAAGGCATGTGCATAAAACACAAAATACATTCCAAAAGAAAAGATGGTATATAGAATATAATTAAGTACACAAGAAAGAAAGAAACAAAATAATTGTATTATATTCTAGGTGCATTTTTACTTGAATTTTCCTGTCGAAAAATATAGGGTCAACCTTTGTTCCTCTGATTTTTGCCAATACTTTAAGCCATGAATAGTGCTTCTATTTGCTTTTAAAAATTACATGTATTCTATATGCAAATTTAGCACTGAGTCTTTTTAAACAACTATTCCAGATTAGTCCAGTACTTGATACTAAACAACTTCTAAAACCTGCCAGTCAAAAGAAGAGGATATGTCCTTCAGCAGAAGGATATTTACATATGGAGCTCCGGTTTTATTGTTTGTTTTGAAGTGTGTATCTGTCATCTGTATGGTTACATCTTTTCCTGATTCGTGCTGTATGATCCTGGACAAATAATACTAAACTGACATGAATTGAGTTTAAAATCCATTGTTAACATTTGTGAAAATATAAAAACATGTTATTTTTATTTACATATTTACATTTTCAAACAGTCTTTGTCCTATGAAATACCCCTATGTGCTGTGATGTCCAGCCTGTGGCCCTCGTCCTGCTCACTGTCGGAGGAGGAGGGGACCTCCTCCCCCAGCCTCCTTAGCTCGGCTCGGTAGTACCTCGTCTTGAGTCTGTAGGCGCGCTCCTTCTGTCGGGTTGCTCGTCGCTTCTCTGCTAACAGCTCCTGCTTCTGGGACAGGCTCCTCATGCGCCCCTCCCACTCCAGCAGAGCCATGTTCCTCTGCTGCTCCAGGGAGCTCAGACCAGTGGCCATGCCCAAGTCTGCAGGGTCAGACCTAGAAGGGGGGCGCCCGCGCCGAGAAAGGGGCTTAGTGGGACAGCCTGAAGAAGATAAAGGGGAGGGGCTTATTTATGGAACCTTTATTTAGCCAAGAAGAACTTCATTGAGATTAAAAATATATTTTTCTGTTTTTATGTCCAACCAAATTATACTTTATTAGGATATACATTACTTTGGTGCCCAAGTATTTCATGTACCATACTGTGCAGTGGTGTAGTCAACGTTTTTCTCGTGGACATATTGTGAATTTTCAAAAGTGCAAGATTTGGGGGGGTTTGGGGCTCCTCCAACAGAAAACTTCATAAATGTTTTCCGGTCTTGTGTTAGATTTAGGATGTACTAAGTAGCAGGTGATTGAGGCTTCAGGTAACTGTCAGGCTGTAAACGTTTTTCCTCAGGACTGCGAAACCTACAGTGGAGTGAAGTATTTGCCCCTTCTGATTTCTTGTTTTTCAAAATCCAAACCATCACAGCCCCGTGTGAAAAAATGTTTGCAGGAGCACAGCGGCGACTCATCCAAGAGGTCACAAAAGTCCCCAAAACAACATCCAAAGACCTGCAGGCCTCACTTGTCTCAGTTAAGGTCGGTGTTCATGACTCCACCATAGAAAGACACTGGGCAAACATGGCCTGTTCCAAGACTAAAACCACTGCTGAGCAACAGGCACATTAAGGCTCGTCTTAAGACTTATGGGACAATACTCTGTGGACTGACGAGAAAAAGTTGAACTTTTTGGAAGGTGTGTGTCCCATTACATCTGGGGTAAAAGTTACGTAAAAGCATTTCAGACAAAGAACATCAAACTAACAGTATGATGGTAGTAGTGGTGGACGTGTGATGGTTTTGCTGCTTCAGGATCTGGAAGACTTTCTGTGATAAATGGAATCATAAATTCTGCTGTCGACCAAAACACCAGCAAGTCCACTTCTGAATGGCTGAAAAAAAACAACATGAAGACTTTAGAGTGGCCTAGTCAAAGTCCTGATCTGAATCCTTTTGAGATGTTGGCAAGATCTTCACTAGCAAGGACCACAACCCGAGCTACGATGCAAAGTGTTTATTGGCAGGCGAGAAACGTGAACAACATCAAATGTACGGTTCACTAGCAAGGACCACAACCCCATGTTTGATGCACCAGATTTATTGAAGAACGAAAATGAATAATAAGTATGTATAAGCAATGGATGCCGTTTTGGGGCTTCGGTAGATGAGGGCTGTAGGCTCCCGGGCCTTTGAACCCCCTGTCTGAAAGATAAGCAGAAGATTTAGAAGGGGTGGGAGGGAGGGTCATGAAGTAACGAACGCAGGTGTAATTGATTGGCCTGTTTAAATACTGTGGCCGCCGGAAGGGACGTGGAAGGGGGTGTGGTCCTGCTCCCGAACTTAAGATAACAGACTTATCTTCATTTCACTAGCAAGGACCACAACCCCATGTTTGATGCAACAGATTTATTGAAGAACGAAAATGAATAATAAGTATGTATAAGCAATGGAGACCGTTTTGGGGCTTCGGTAGATGAGGGCTGTAGGCTCCCGGGCCTTTGAACCCCAAAAGAAGCCTATGGAAGAAGCGCTGATTGAGCGGACTGAAGGTCGAGAGAGGAAAGCGATTTCGCGTAGGTGAGTCTGGAGCGACGGACTTCCCTGAGGAACGGGCGTGGGGCGTCTGCGAATGAGACATGGTGGTGTTTAGGAAGGATGAAAGGAATTGGACATCCCAGTGCCTGGAGGGAAGTGTGGGAGCTGGCATCTCGGTGCCCGGGGATGGGGTGGGGGGAAGGAAGGAGGAGACATGGCATCCTGGTGCTGAGGGGGGAAGAAAGCAGAACTGGCATCCCGGTGCCGAAGGGGGAAAGAAAGTAGACCTGGCATCCCAGTGCCGAGGGGGGAAAGAAAGTAGAACTGGCATCCCGGTGCTGAAGGGGGAAAGAAAATAGAACTGGCATCCCGGTGCCGAAGGGGGAAATGAAGTAGACCTGGCATCCCGGTGCCGAAGGGGGAAAGAAAGTAGACCTGGCATCCCGGTGCCGAGGGGGGAAAGAAAGTAGACCTGGCATCCCGGTGCCGAGGGGGAAAAGAAAGTAGACCTGGCATCCCGGTGCCGAGGGGGGAAAGAAAGTAGACCTGGCATCCCGGTGCCGAGGGGGGAAAGAAAGTAGACCTGGCATCCCGGTGCCGAGGGGGGAAAGAAAGTAGACCTGGCATCCCGGTGCCGAGGGGGGAAAGAAGTTAGACCTGGCATCCCGGTGCCGAGGGGGGAAAGAAAGTAGACCTGGCATCCCGGTGCCGAGGGGGGAAATAAAGTAGACCTGGCATCCCGGTGCCGAGGGGGGAAAGAAAGTAGACCTGGCATCCCGGTGCCGAGGGGGGAAAGAAAGTAGACCTGGCATCCCGGTGCCGAGGGGGGGGGTTAGAGATGGGGAAAATAGGAGAACTGGCAACCCGGTGTCAGGAGAGCGTGAGAGACAGGGGGGGGAGGAGATCTGGCATCCCGGTGCCGGGGGGGAGGGGTTTGGAAATGGAGGGAATAGAAAGACCTGGCATCCCGGTGTCAGGGGGAGCATAAGAGAGGGCATGAGGTAGAGAGATGTTTAGTAAAAGGTAGTGTTCATTGTTAGGGGGAAGGGCGAAAAGGAGATCTGGCATCCCGGTGCCTGAGGGAGAGGTATTTAGTAAATGTAGAGTTCACGGTTAGGGGGAGGACAAGGAGGAGATCTGGCATCCCGGTGCCTGGGGGAGAGAGCATGAGGGGGTAGAGAGCGAGCAAGAAAGAGGGGGCATGAAGAAGAGACATACTTACTTGTTTAGGAATAAATGAGAGAAAAAGTGAGGCCTAGTGATCCAGGAAGAGAAAATTGCAACCTTTCGCTGGATAAGAGTGGGGCCTCGCATGAACCCGGCGAGAGGGAGGGAGAAGGAGGGAGGGGGAGAAAGAGAGCGCGGGTGAGCGAGAGCAAGGGTAAAGGACGGGGTTGAAAAGGAATGAGGGGGAAAGGGGAGGAGTTTAATATTTATTTATATATTAGATTTTTTTTTTTTTTTTTTAATATTTATTATTTGTTGAGGAATCTCGGCAATTATGCGTATGTGGTATATTAATATGATCGATTGATGAGTACCCATTATTAAACGTGTCCTTAGAGGAGTGCCCGGGGCAGAAAAATAAGAAATTGGTGATCGGGCAACTAGTGCTTTTAGAAGTGAGCACGGTGAAAAGTAAATTGTTGAACTATTAAACTATGAAGGAAAGTATAGAACTTTGAAGAGCAGCCCGGTGCAGGACAAGCAAACGTGAAAGGAAAACTCACTCTTCTGGAAGAACCTGCGGCGCCTTTGCCGTGAGTTGGAGGAGCGGAGCGCGCACCGCTTCCTGACCTCGGAACAGCGCGGTTAGAGCGGGCGTGCGCTGGAGTGTTGTGCTGGTCAAAGAGCAGGTTAAATAGCGTGCTCTTGTTGTCGGTGCGGTGGAATATGATGCCCTTATTTTTGAGCGCTCGCTGGAGACCTGTCACTGTCCATTCGGATGGTCTAGGCGGAGAGGAGCGCCGAGTCCGTATTGGACGTGTTTGGGGCGAGGATCGGGGCCTGATAAGGGCCTCCGGAGAGCGGCGAGGCCGCGTGGAGGACCCGGGAGAGCAGAGGGATCTGGAGCAGGTGCTGGTAGGTGGGGATCCGTGTCGGGACGCCCGTCTACTGGCTGGTGCTTTGCCTTTTGAACGAGGATGGAGTCTGGTAATGAAGCTACTGGGTGTACTGGGTTGGGACAAAGGAGAGGAAGGCGAAACGGGAAAAGAAATAACGGAACGTAAACGAGAACTGCGCCTGGGTGAACGGCTCCGGGACCGAGGGCGGCGAGGTGGTAGCCCGAAATGCGCCCAGGTGGAGGTCTCCTGGGATGGTGGAGGCGAAGCCTGGGATGGGCTGATCAGGTCCTCGTCGGAAGGAAGAAGGCTCAGTAGATCCATGGTGAGTCGAAAGTTTGTTTTGGCGCTTCAGAGGGTAAATCTTGCAACGCATGAAGTAACGAACGCAGGTGTAATTGATTGGCCTGTTTAAATACTGTGGCCGCCGGAAGGGACGTGGAAGGGGGTGTGGTCCTGCTCCCAAACTTAAGATAACAGACTTATCTTCATAAGTTGATACCGTTTTGGGTCTTCTTGCGATGAGGGCTGAAGGCTCCCTGTCCTCGATACCCCCATCAAAGGAGATAAATTGGAAAAATTAGAACATTAAAAAGAGGGTTGGAGGGAGGGGCATGATATAATGAGGCGGTCAACAGCTCCTTAACTGGAGGCAGATGTGGCAGCGCCAATGCGGGAAAGGTTTGGTAGGAAATGAGGGGACCAGGCGAGGATCTACTTGAAGTAAAGGATGAACCAGACCCTGATGCAATCTGGCTTTGGTCCGTAGTGAGGATTAAGTCCTGAGGGGAAGAGCCACTTGACAACCAGAAGATTGCAAAGGGGTTCAGAATAGATTTAGCTGTAACAAGTCAATCGTGTTTGAACTACCACTGTAGTCCTGCTTATTTTAGGGAAGACTAAGCGTTGGTTGGAGATCCTTGATGCCGGGGTGAGGAGAACTGTTGTGGACAAGGCAACCTCTGAGCAGGGGAACAAGCCTGGAAAGCAAAAGGAACATACCAATGCAGACTTTAACAACCATCGTCGTTTGGTCTCTTCACGGAACGGCGAGGGAATCATCAAGTTTAAGAGCACACATGAAAAGATTTTGATGCCGCTCGGGTAGGCTTTGAGTACCTGCAAATGGAGACTAGTAGTCGAAGGTGAATGGGAAGTAATAAGTTAATAAGGAAAGATGGTTGAACACGGTAAAGGTAGATTTAAGCCATGATGGAAGGAACGGAAACTTCTCTTGGAAGAGAAGGTCGCCTGAAGCGGGGCTTATGTGTGGAACGTGGTGGATGGAGGAACTGGGGTCGATGACGTTCCACCTCAGGAATAAATGTTCTTAATGTATTTGTTGATGGCGTCAGTGAATACAGGGTCATCGGACTGGACAGCCGTGAACATGAATGGCCCGACAGGAATGCGGCAATCCCGACGGTATCGATCTAAAATGAGGCAGCCAAAGACATGCAAACTCACAGATGAACTGGTCAAGCTGGGGGGAACAACCACTTGCCTTAAATTAACTCCCAAAACCGGCTGATGGAACGGCATATCAAGTGGAGCAGAACAGAAGACGTTAGGGTCAGGAGGTGGGAGATTAGGGGCTTGTCCCTAGGGGATCATCTGCATGGCAAAGTTGGGATGACCAAGCTGCTGTTTAGAGGATGAGGAGAAGGTTCCTGAGACGAGAGCTCCGGTTTAACTTCAGGTTGGTACCTGGGAACTCCCAGAACATGGAAGGACCGGCATCCCGGTGCCCAAAGCGGGAGGAGGCGGCATCTCGGTGCGCGAAGCGGGAAGAGGCGGCCTCCCGGTGTTCGAAGCGGGAGTAGGCGGCATCCCGGTGCCCGAAGCGGGAGTAGGCGGCATCCCGGTGCCCGAAGCGGGAGGAGGCGTCATCCCGGTGCCCGAAGGGGGAAGAGGCGGCATCCCGGTGCCCGAAGAGGGAAAAGACTGCATGAGGGAAGAGGCTGCATGAGGGAAGAGGTTTGCATGAGGGAAGAGGCTGCATGAGGGAAGAGGGAAGAGGCTACATGAGGGAAGAGGCTGCATGAAGGAAGAAGGAAGAGGCTGCATGAGGGAAGAGGCGGTGATCTGGCTCCCCCGCCCAACCCGTGACGTTGTCTCAGCGTGGAGACTGTGTATGCACAACTCCCGCGCTCCATCGTATGTGCCAACACTCAAATGTAACTGTGTTGTAAGTTCCACAACACAGGTCTAATGATTTACAACGCAGCTACGTGAATCTAGCCGCGTGGCTCTCTTCCTCATTCACACGAGGAGACTGTTGCTCCTGAGGCAGCACTCACCCTTTCCCCAGCGGCGCGAGCCGGTGAGAGGGGGAAGAGAGAGGAGGGAGGGAGAGGAGGAAGGGAGAGGAGGGAGGGAGAGGAGGAAGGGAGAGGAGGGAGGGAGAGGAGGAAGGGAGAGGAGGAAGGGAGAGGAGGGAGGGAGAGGAGGAAGGGAGAGGAGGGAGGGAGAAGGGGGAATGGTGTCGCAGGTCCGTGATTATGACGCACCACTGTAGCTACCCCCCGTCAATTTGCAGATTCGAGGAAAGGATATAGTCTGTTCTGTAGCTAAAAACTGGGGACATCAATCAAAAAAACACTTTGAGCACATATATGAGGCACAAACAGCACTGTAAGAAGGTTAAAAGCTCTGAAAAGTCGATTTTGCACGATATGGGACCTTTAAAGTTGCAGTGTAAACATTAAAGTCTATTGTTGGTAAAATGGTTTATAGTAGCTTAGTAAATTAGACATATAGAGCTCATTCACCGACGTCACAAAACCACGTGATCGCATACGTTGCCGTCCCCTTGTCCGTCCAGAGTTGCATTCCTTTGCACTGATAGAGCGTGGAAAGTGATCTCAAACGTAAATTATGGAGCCCTCAGTGCTTTCAGAGTCCACAAACTCCTTGGATGAGCTACACAGAGGTCGATATTTAGAAAAGCTGCGATCAATCAACTCCATATTTCCATATATGGAGATCCATATTTTATGCCTAAATCACCGACTCTTCTAGATTTCTCCAAGCCCACTGGTCCCATGGTTCACAAGTCCCAATTTTGAACAGAGGGTCTACGCCTAAATTAAACTGATGTTAATTCTACAGTGTTTATTCTCCGGAGCTCCAGCGCAGGCAGGCGGTGCGTGAGGCGCGAGCCGCTCAGGTGTTGTTAATTCTACAGCGTGCGCAGAACACAGATATATATATATATATATATATATATATATATGTATATATATATATATATATATATATATATATATATATATATATATATATATATATATATATATATATATATATATATATATATATATATATATATATGGTGGGGGGCGGTCGTGTGACGTCACGTGAATGACCTCTATAATGCTTCTTATAGCCCAACCTATGCTTGATTTAAATGTTCTAATGTCACCAGAACACACACTGTACCTTTAATGCACATAGTGAGTTTTGTGTTACTTCTGAATTATTATTATTATTAGTGTTTATTTTCCAGTTTTTTTGTGCTTTCCTGTTGACAACTAAGGGATCTTCCCAAAATGGGTTGAAGCTGAAAAGACTTAATTTTTTTCGTCTCTCTCTGGACCCCCTCCCCCCCTCAAAAGACTTAACAAATAGAAAAAGTCTGGCTTCACATAAACTTTTACGCGTTGATAAAACAATAGTAGCTTGATAGACCCTGCTCACCTCTAGTGAACATCCTTTGGTAAGTTTATATTTAGAAGTTATGAACTCTCCAAATAATGTCACCTGTCGCGCATGTTTGTTTACTCAATCCACATGGTCCACGGGCCCTACGACCATCCCATTCAACCCAAACTGTGACATGACCACATTGAGACAGTCTCAAGAAGATGAGAGAGTGAGAAACTAAATGTTTCTTGTCAAAACCTGTAATTGTCAATTGCCTGAGTTTATACCTTAGACGTGCTGTCAGAATGACAGAAGCAGAACACGTGCTTTCGTCTCAGTGAGAATCTCACGTCTTCTGTGAGAGGCCGAAACCGGGTTTATTTTGTTTCCTTCTTCCAGACAGTGCGTAGGCACGTTACTAGAGCCAAATCTCATGATCGTACTCCGCGCACGCACTCGCCGCCTAATGTTGGCCTAATGCTCGTTGCTGATAGTTTTTTAGCATTCCAAAACAATTACTGCCACAACAATGTATTGAAGCTTCAAAGCAACAAAAAGACAAAATGTAGCTTCAACCCATTTTGAGATGATCCCGAAATATGTGTTAATTTCCTTTTTTTCCCCTCTCTTTCAGAGCCCACAGAAGTGATGGACAGTCTCCTGATTTCTTCCCTTTACCTTTTACCTTTTGGGACTAAAATAGATTGGACTTTAGACGAAGCACTGATGCATTCTGGGAAGCCAAGTCCTTAACCAGAAGACCACAAACAATAAAAGCATGGGACAAACCAACCTGTTACTACCTACACACTTGATCAGAGCCGACCCAAATTTGGAAACGATGTTGTAAATAACATTTTATACGTTTTTTAACTTTTTCATTGGAGATTCGGGTCAAGAATCTCCTGTGATTGATTGATATATTTCATTTCAAACATGTTGGTGGCTGCGAGTAAAGTGTTATTCAATTTAAGGAGAGACAATTGTGTTTTTCCTTTCATAAAAAAGAAATCTGAAAATTCAAAATGACCTGCGCCCTTTAAGAAATCTGTCACAGCGTAAGGGAACAGCCAAGGGAGATTAAGAATGGAAATAACATATAAATACAGGAGCAAACGTCAATAGACAGTAATGGTCAACATGAATGTGCAAAGATACATTTTGGATTTTGAAAATGTTCTTGTTTGATTTTTGCATATTTTAATCCAAACAATTTAGCCTCATCATCTCATCCAAATGACAAAAAACTATATCAAAAGAAGCGTTTTTCTAAGTTTGTATTATCCATCTTTTATTTAGGGTTTTTACTGCTAGATCCAGACATCATCAAAATTATTGTAATTTTATTTACTCCAAAATACAATTGAATTTAATCCAACTGAGCCACACATTAATATGGTCTTTATGAACTCTCCACCTCATAAACGTGAGTCTCCAGAAGTTGTCAGAATAACAAAAAGGTCCACAGTAGAAATTTTATGTAATTTAAAAAAAAAAAAACTATACTATTTACTAAATTAAAAGCCCTGCAACCTAGACTTTGTAATTCTACTTTTAAAGCATTATCACAAAGATTAATAAGGTAAAAATGTGACTTAAGGCCATATATTTCCTGCTTCGCTGTCAAATTCAAATCAAACATTTATCTATTTGACGTAGTTTCTGATCCAGTGTTTTTGTAAATGGGCTCTATTTTATGTAAAGTTTCAACAGCATGTATTATTTGTTATTCATATCATGTACAGACTAAAGATGATTTATTTAAATTATTTCGATTTTTTATTTGTATTTTATTTTATTTCTTGTAAATCATACTTTTTTACGGTACCATGACTTTATTTGAACAAACTTTGGTTGTTCCCTGACGCCTGAAAAACAGACATTAAAATGTTCCCACTGAATCCTGTTGTTTCTTGTGTGCGTAAAAAAGTTACTTGTTGCAGAGCCTTATTTACATTAAGAAGCATCTATAAGATACGTTTACTTCAAATTCAGGCTCATAGGAATGTAGGAATTAATAAGAATTTAATATTGTAATGCATTAATATACCTTTCATTGTTATAGCAGACTGGACACACACACACACACTGCACATTCTTGCTCTGTCTGCTTGGTCTGTCTCTGCTCCCCCAACTTCTCTGTCTGGGTCAAGGGTCGCATCTCACGACCATAATATTATTAGGATGTCCTGGAAGGTAGAGCCTGGTACCAAGAGGTGCCAGAAAAGATCCACCTTCTTATGAATATTCATATTCTTTGTCCTGTGTGTGAGAAGCCCCCAGATGAGGAGCAGACGTCTGATGGGAACTTGAGGGACATGACATGCGTTTTAATCTGTTAGTTTTGTAATCGTAGAGAATAAATACTTTTATTTTAAAGACCATAATCTTGTCTTGTTATTCTCAGTAATTAGAACCAACAATTTGGGGGCGACGTCCGGGACTGAGAACTGGACTCGATTTGGTCGTGAGGTAAGTAGACTTCTTTTATCCAACTTCTCCCTCCTCCCGCCGCGGCAACATTTAAAGGTAAAGAGAAAACCTTTTCTATAAATTTCTCTGATTGAACTGTTTAAATTGTGGAGGAGGTATGTGTTGGATGTTGAATAGTCTGTCCCAAATTTATAGGACACTCGTAAATTTTCGAATAGACCCCAAAATACATTTTCTGGTGCGTAAATAGGGTCAGGGGATTTTTTGTTGTTTTTTGTTGTTACTTTTTCTGAAACATTTTTGAAAATTTTAAAGGACATTTTGGATTTTTTATTTTTTGCTGATTTTATAGTATTTATTTTTTAATAGTTTGCTATGTGGGATGTTTGATTTTTGCACTGCTGTTTAACAATTGTGGCAATGTTGGGATGTTTTGTCTTGTCTAAAGTATGTTACTATTGTTGAATGTTGAATGTGGGATAACAGATGTTGAATAAGTTAAAGGTGACTTTATTGAAATACTGCCTAAATTGATAAATTGAACTGGTTGTGGAATTAACCTGGGTCCAAACCCCGGATTGTTGTGTCAAGACTAGACGTTGAATAAAACACTGCGCAGTGTGAGAGAATAAAAGGATAGGGTCCTTAAAAAAGGAACGGGTCCTTAGAGAAAAGGACAGGGTTCTTAGCGTCCAAGAAGAAGTCGGGGACTTCGAGAAGTCGGGGACTTCCGGCCTACCGTAGACTGGTGATAAGAATCAGACGTGATTCTATCGTTGTGAGGTTTTAGTAAACCTTGGAGAATTGAGACCCTCCAGAAACTAGTTTAGAAGTCAAGGACTTAAGCGAAATGGACGAAGAATTCAACAGAGCAGACACAAAATTCCACGGAAAATTGGATAGAGAAATAAGAAAAAATAATAAAAGGAAAATCTTCTTGAAGGCAGAGATAGGGACAGTCAGGGAAAGGGGAAAAAAAGGTGGGGGCTTGGAGTAACTCGGAGGGCGGGGCGTTACCCCTCCCTTGAGGAGTTGAGGGCATTGTGTTGTGTACTTGTGTTGTGTATTTGTCTTGTGTACTTGTGCTGTGTACTTGTGCTGTGTACTTGTGCTGTGTGCTTGTGCGGTGAAATTGCTTTGACGATTTAGTGTAACATAAAATAATGATGAAGAAGAAAGCTATATAAGTCAAAAAGATAAACAATTTAAATATGCGATAGGAAACAATATATAGGTTATAAGATTCAAAATAAATGAATGAATACATAAATAAATAAATAAAATAAATAAACAACTAAATGAACAAATAAATAAATATAAGATTCAGAATAAATAAAAAAATATTGGATGATTGATTGGTTAATTGATTGGTTGTTTAGCTGATTGATTGATTGATTGATTCATTCATTCATTGATTGATTCATTCATTCATTCATTTTAAAAAGATTAAGAATCCTGACTCATGTGATAGGAAAAAATGGAATGGAGACATGAGAAGGACACCTCAGGTAAGTAACATGGGGAAGAGAAATGCTCTGGAGAAACGAAACTTAGACGAGAAGAAGAAAAACGGGAACACTGAGTGGATGAACATCAAAGGATGTTGGACCGAGAGCAAAAGGACCAAGTCAAAGATGAGACTGAAGAAATCAGTGACTAAGAAAAATGCCAAACAGGTAAGAAACAAAGGGGACACACGGAGACTGACTCATCAGAGGAGGAAGGATTCTTCTCGTCCTTCTCCTCCTCCAGTCAGGAAACACACAAGACTCTGACCCCGGACCAAAGATGGTCATTGAAAAAGTGGCTCAAAATACAGGGATGATGAGAAAAGCTTGAACACGAGTGAAGAAAGATAGTGGAAATCAAATAAGGAAAAGAGAAAGTCAGGTTGGACAGAACTAGAACCTACTATGCTCCAAATGCCTTTGATGGTGGACAGAAGTGGAGGTGTGGGAGGTTCTCAACCATCCCAATTCAAATATCTATAAACCATAGCTGAACCAAATTTAACGGGGCTAATAGTCTAACAGTCGGACACCAGCTGACAGCTGGAGATCTCAGGGGCATAATGGGTGAGTGCTGCAGTAGTTTTTAAACAATAATCAAAGAAACATATCCTGAGCCAGCCGTCAGCATTCCTCACACCAGGACTCCCACTGTTGGACCAGAAAAATGGTTCCAGAAGTGTTTAACTCAGTGAATAGATGAATAGACAGAGACACTCAATGAGATACTTAGGGAGGAAAATAATATGCATGACCGCAGTCATGGCAGCCCTTCCCCCGAATGTTAAAGAACATCTAAATATGAACTCTGACCTCATGGATGGTGATGACGCTTGGTTCAGGAGACACGTGGTGCACGCTTTGACTCAACACCGTAGTAAGGAAAAGGGTAACAAATCAGAGACACAGAAATTGCAGAAACAGTTATTAAACTTAAAAATAAAAGATCTAAAAGACAATGTAAATAAGAAGTAATCCTCCCTTAAAACATCAGTTTTAAGGGAGGATTCAGAGGAGGCTTTGGAGGAGCCCAAGGTGGAATAAGTCGTGGTCGAGGATTTCAGACTGATCAACAACGGGAGGAAGGAACATGCTAGCGCTGTGGATCCACTGACCGTTCGATGCGAGCCTGCCCACAACCGGCTCCTCACCGTGGAAGAGGAGGAGCCCCCACTGTGCACAGGCCCCGACCTGATGCACAACCAAATGCTGAGGCTCCCACAGTGGGCAGTTTTACACTGGCCATGAAGACAAGAAATACTATGGGCGTCCAGAGAGGCAGGAGCCATGTCAAGCAGAGCCTATGCTCCATGTGAAGGTGAAGGGACAAGCTGTATCTATGCTGGTGGACACCGGAGCCACGCACTCGTCCATCAACTTCCCCCTCCACCGCAACCAACTCTTTGAACTGTCACTCTCCTTGGTTGGTTTCTCTGGGACTCACTCATTTCTGCCATGGGCTTAACCTCTGCAGACTGACATTGAACCTGCTTGAACGCGATCTCCTGATGAAGACTGGAGCCACTATTTTATGCTCTGATAAAGGACTAATTGTTGCATTATTGCGCCCGCCTGACCGACATCACAGAAGGCGTGGCTGCACAGTATCTGGCATGGACACCCTGAATTGACACTCTGGCATCCTACCACGCACCACAGGACTCCCTCCATTGTACTCTGTTTCATGACAGGTCGAAAAATGAAGTATTTCAATCTAAATTTGATGTTAAAAATTTCCGTACACACTAAAACTATAGTAATTGTTAAAATGCTGGTGGGAAAAGAAGGTGTAGCTGCTTATTGTCAGCTGATCAAAGAACAATTGGATTGGTATGTCTGAGGGTAGCATGCCACACGTGTCCCTGGCTGTCTCACCGGCTCATCAGGTAAAAGATTTAGGACTAATGACTAAAAGACTAACGTTTGTTACTGATTGGCTCCTGTGTGCTGGAACTATCATCTAACGTGAACACTTCTAATCTGCCTGTACTTAAGAAGGACCTCTCTAAATTCTAAATTTAGTCTCATGACTTTAGGAAAATCAATTAACTGTACCCCCCCTACTCCCCCCCCCCCCCCCCCATTGCAGATACTGGAACCATCTCATACGTGCATCTCACTGTCTCCTGGGGTCCGACATGTTTTTGCTTTCACCCACAAGGGTGCAAAATTGCACTACACTAGATGGCCACAAGGGTTTAAATTAAGTCCTGGAATCTTTAACCAGGTGCTGAAGAAAGTGCTTTCTACCTTTCAGCTGCCAGAGAGTCATACTGATGCAGTATGTGGATGATTTCCTGCTGGCAGCTCTCACTGTCTCAACGTGTCTGTCCGCCACCAAAAATGTCTTGCTAAGGCTTCACAAGTGTGACTTTAAAATCTCTCAGTAGAAGCTACAATGCTGTAGGAGATCTGTGAACTTCTTAGGATGAACATGTCTAGTACAAGTAATTGTATTTATTCTGAATATAAAAACATGATTCTGACCCATCTTTAACCCATGACTGTGGACACATGCTCTCTTTTCTTAGCCTTTGTGGCTACAGCTGCCTGTTGAAGGGGTTTAGCGTCTTGTGCCCTTCTGTGTGTTCATGCATCGGAGAGAGATGACCAGGAGAAACGACTGTTCCAAGTAGAAAGGTTTATTGTCCTTATACAGAGGTTTCTAGAAATGTGCGACAACAGATATCTGGGTCTTGCCTAGGTCAGCGGAGCACACCAGACGTGTGTCTTACGAGCTGAAGCCAAGAGCAAGACAGAAGTTAAAAGACTATACAGTGTTATTAATGGTGAAGTAGGCGTGATCTTTCTCCGAGGCGGCGGGATGGATGAGTCATGAACTGGTTGCAATCCTAGTCCCGGATCTGGCCCGTATATGGAGGCGTTCCTCCGTCCACGGTGAGCCAACCTGCACAGATAAGACAAGGAGAGAAGGCCTCCCCCGCGCTTCCTCGGCCTGGGACCGAGCTGTGGATCAAGGCCATGTGTGTGTATATGTGTGTGAGTGTGTGTGTTTGAGTGTGTTTTAGTGTGTGTGTGTGTGTGTGTGTGTGTGTGTGTGTTGGTGTGTGTGTGTATATTTCCCTCTCTTGATCTCTGTCTCGGAGATCAAAAACAATGTGCAAGCAGTAGAAGGTAAAAGTCAACGTAAACGCAAAATCGAAAACATTTAATGATATAAACATAAAAAACATCATAAAAGGCCTACGCAAGCAAAATTAGTACAACTTTCAGAGCATGGCTTTAACCAACAAGAGACACATGAGGACACTGTCTTTATAACAAAGAGCCAATGTGAGAATCAGACCTTCCAATTAATTAACATGCCAAGAAACATTCACATTAGTTGTTTAAGCATTTTCACTCCAAAGCCACGTCGTCATGTTCCGCCACGGGAGCGGGTGGTTCAACGGGTAGCATAGCATACTGACCTCGTTGGTCCCGTTCACCCAGCGCCCTCTCTATGAGGCGTCCTAATACATGGAATACAACAGCAACCACAGAGGACCATGATGGCAGCAAAGACAGCAACAGACAGGAGTACAGCGGAAACCAGAGCTCTATATTTGCCAAAAACAGACAGCCATTCGTCAAATATTGTTGTCTCTACACCAGAGTGGTCTTTCATCTTTTTGTTCAGAGCCCTAAGTCCGTCAATAACTCGGGTCAATTTACCTCCAGGCTGAGTATTATTAGGGATGAATGTACAACAAGTGGAGGAGTTCAAGTATCTCGGGGTCTTGTTCACGAGTGAGGGAAGGATGGAGCGTGAGATCGACAGGCGGATCGGTGCAGCGGCTGCAGTGATGCAGTCGCTGCATCGGACTGTTGTGGTGAAGAGGGAGCTGAGCCGAAAGGCAAAGCTCTCTATTTACCGGTCGGTCTACGTCCCTACCCTCACCTATGGTCATGAGCTTTGGGTAGTGACCGAAAGAACAAGATCGCGGATACAAGCGGTCGAAATGAGTTTCCTCCGCCGTGTGGCTGGGCGCTCCCTTAGAGATAAGGTGAGGAGCTCGGCCACACGGGGGGAGCTCGGAGTAGAGCCGCTGCTCCTCCACGTCGAGAGGAGCCAGCTGAGGTGGCTCGGGCATCTGTTCCGGATGCCTCCTGGGCGCCTCCCTCGGGAGGTGTTTCAGGCATGTCCCACCGGGAAGAGGCCCCGGGGAAGACCCAGGACACGCTGGAGAGACTATGTCTCTCGGCTGGCCTGGGAACGCCTCGGGATCCCCCCGGAGGAGTTAGAGGAAGTGTCTGGAGAGAAGGAAGTCTGGGAGTCCCTGCTCAGACTGCTGCCCCCGCGACCCGGCCCCGGATAAAGCGGCAGAAGATGGATGGATGAATGTACACCACTGACTGCCAAAAATACCGCACACACCAGATTTTTCTGCCAGGAGCATGTCCAACGCAATTCTATTCTGGAATGCTATTAAAGAAGTTGCCTTCAGCTGTTCATGAACAGCTTCAAGGCCAGTCACAGTGTAGTTGCCCAATTTCTCTATGTTGTAATGGACGTAGTTACCCAAATGGCCAGGCTCTCAAACCCACTGGCTATCTGGTCAGCTAATTTATATTCACTCGGGACCCCCCTTGGTACGCCTATCGCGTCTATGTAAGTTGGATCATAAGTGTCCAGCCACGGAGCTAAGGGCTGTGCTGAGCGTCTCTGTCTGTGCCCAGTCCGAGTGTCGTCCAATGTGTCAAGCAGAGTCAGGCCTGTGTCCGAGGACAGAGGTTGAACCATTACAGGTAAGAGCAGCGATACCAGAGCACAACGTCCTGTGGCATTCTTCGGGAGCTGATCGAAAATACTGTCTCCTCCACACCAGATCCATAGATCAGCCCTGGGAATTGGAATAAAACGTGTGAAATTTTGGGTGTGTTGACACCAGCTCGCGTTGATCTAGCCGAGCTGCGGTCTGGAGCCGAAGATGTTGAAACAAGAGAAATTCTGCATCGCGACCATTTTATCAAATATGGGTTTGTTTTTTGTAATTTGTGTCACACGTATGTCAAATAGTAAGGAGTAGAATTTAGCGTTACGTCTGCGATGCACTGTGAGGAAACGACTGCCGGGACCACCCGCAACACTGGGCGCAGTGTACAGTCCTCGCAGGTGTAGTTGGCCGCCTGCTCTACCATCAAAAGCCAGTTATTATGTATTGCTGATATACCAGTATGTGTAAAAAACCATCCGTCAGTGGTAAGGGTCCTTTCTGTATTAGAGATTAACTTTGCTTTACAGTATGCGAGGTGTGTGTGGGCATTGTGTCTCTAGACATGTTTAGACGGCAAACAGTCACCGACCAATGAGGGGGTCTCGAGATGTATGGAGACAGGAAAAACGATTTGCATCCCGCCACCAACGCTGCGCCTGGTTTTTAATGTGATTAACAGTCCTTCTCTAGTCTTTGTGATAGAGAAGGTCTTCCGCATGGTACTGGCAGATTCAATTGAATAGGATGTCCAATCATGTCCCGTCTCTCCAATTAGTCCTCCCCACCCTGAGGTAGAAATAGAAGCATACCAATCATAATTTCCTTGATAACAGCTGCGTTTATTACTAACATCACAATTATCGTCCAGGGCCTTATAGGATATAAGCACGCTGGCAGACCATTCAAAGGTGCGCAAAAAAACTATTTCCCCCGCCTGGTGTCAGAATTTCCTTTACATATAGCATCTACTTGAGACCACGCAGATGTAGAACGTTTGCGCCTATTACTATGTCTTCCTGATTTAGGATCAGAACTCTGTCCCATAGTCTGAGTCAATCTGGGGTCATATGTCATACAGAGGTCAGAGTAACAGTAAATAACTCCTGTTGCGACTTTGTGAGGATATTTAGCATACAGTTTAAGTTTGGCTTCTAACGATTTTCTGTATGTCCCCAACAGTGTAGATGCATTTGTCGCCAGGTCAGGTTCAGCACCGCATTGTTGTTTCAGGATTGTTGTTTCCTCTTCAGTCAGAGTCATAGGTCTTGATCTAGTACCTTATATAGCACGGTTCCGTTGCACTCATATGCTTTCTGTATCTGCTTTCTGCTCGCTGTACTGCCATCACCGTCACTCTGGATACCTGCAAAATTTTCCTCATACCACAGCATGGTTATGACGTAAGCACATATTAAAATCACAACTGTAGCGCCTGCTACTTTCCCTCTCTTGGTCTGGGGAAGCCCCAGACTATCAAAAAGCCACATAATATGCGTCAAGAGAGGAACAAGCTTAGCAAAAATGTAATGGTAATAATAAAAAGAGTATAGATAAAAATAAGAAATGTTCAGTCAGTTGGTGAATTGTAAGGCCTCAGCATCGAATAATGATACCCCTTTGTGCCTCTGCCTTCCAGGCGAACAGCGGTGTTTGTGCGCGCTGTCACCCTGTGTGGACCAGTCCAGCGTGGTTCAGACCACTTGCGAGTGTATCTCTTCAGATACACCTGTGTCCAGTCATCTAGATCTTTTCCAGGGGGTTCAACTGGCGTGCTGTCCTTGATCTGTGAAGAGAAAGCAGAGGAAAAAAGCATGCAACATTCTCCAGTACTGAGCCAAAGACTGGCGATGTGGGGGGACCTCCTCTAAGGGCTGGACCGAGGAGGCCGGGCCAGGCATGAGTCTGCCTGTCCTGAGTTCAAAAGGAGAGAAACCTGTGGATCTGTTAAGTAAGTAAGTAAGAAAGTAAGTAAATTTGATTTGTATAGCACCTTTCACAGACAGAAGTCACAAAGTGCTTCACAAAACACAGAATAAAACGATAAAAACACAAAAGATTTACAGTGAGCAATACATATACAACAATGTACAGTAAAATCAGCCGCTAAAACAAATGAAATTAAAAGGCTTGACTAAATAAAAAGGTTTTAAGCTGACCCTTAAAAGCAATAACTGAGTCCAGTGACCGTAGGGAGAGCGGAAGATCGTTCCAGAGTTTGGGGGCAACAGCCTGGAAGGATCGGTCTCCTCTAGTCCGAAAACAGGTGCGAGGAACCAGCAACAGTTTCTGGTCCAAAGACCTTAGTGAGCGGAGAGGGAGTGTACGGTTTTATCAGATCGCTGATGTACGATGGGACCTGACCATTTAAAGCTTTAAAAGTCAGAATTCCTACACAGTTTGTCTTATTGACAACAGTGCCAGGGGCAGGGCCGTGACCCAGTCCATGCCTGTGTTAGCGCAGATTTTGGCCAGTTTCTCCTTCAAAGTTCGGTTCATACGCTCGACGGAACCTTGAGAAGACAGGTGATAGACACAACCGAACTTATGTTGAAGGCCGAGCGTGGCTTCAACAAGAAATGTGTCCCATTGTCTGATCTGATTTTAGCCGGAAACCCATGTGTAGGAATGTAATGATTTGTGAGTGCCTTTACCACTGAGATGGAGTCCTCCTTCTTGCAGGGGTAAGCCTCGGGCCACCCAGAAAACGTGTCCACAATGACTAGAAGGTATCGTTTTCCTTGTACAGGATTGATCATGTCAGTGTAATCAATCACGATCTCCGCACCTGGCCAGAGGGGTGGGTCAAATTGTCCTGGCAGTGGTTTCAGAGCGGTCCTAACATTGTACAATTGGCAGGTAGAACAGTTATTAGCATGTTGGTGGCAAATGTCTTTTATGCGTGGATGCCACCACATGGTCAATTTTGGAATCATGGCCCTAGGTCCAATATGTGCAGGTCCATGTGTTTCTTTTAGAATGCGCTCAAGGAAAGGCCCATCTGGGAGCACCGGCTGGCCAGAAGGGCCAGTCCAAAGGCCGTCAGATGTCCTCACCGCGCCTTTATGTTGCCAATAAGATTTTTGTTCAGGGGAGGTAGCATTTTGTAATGCAACCAGGTCGTCATGTGTAGGATTGTCTGGGAGGTCAGCAGGTACATTAGAAAGAACCATTTGCAATTTGGGGGTGTACCCAGCTGCCTGTTTTGCCGCTGCGTCCGCAGCATTGTTCCCCAGAGTGGTCAGTGAACTGCCTTTTGAGTGTCCAAGTACCTTAACGATTGCTACCTGGGAGGGGGTTTGCAAGGCAGTGTCCAGTCTTTGCATCAAGTCCATGTGAGCAATAGCTTCCCCTTTTGCGGTCCTGAAACAGTTTAGCTTCCAAGCAGCTAAGTCAAGCATTGCGGCCGAAACTGCGTAGGCGGAGTCAGAATAGATAGTTACAGGCTGTGCAGGTGCCGCCTCCAGCGCGAGGCAAATGGCCAACACCTCAGCAGCCTGGGCAGAAAGCTTGTCAGTCAGCAGAACAGTGGTCAGAGTATGAAACTCACCCCCCTTGTGCTCCACAACCGCAGCCGCGAGCTCCCCAGAGTGAGTTCTGAAACAACAGCCGTCAGTAAACAGAACCCTCCCGCGGGGGAGGGGAGAGGTGGACAGATCAGATCGTGGTCGCAAATCTTGTGCAACTGCTATTTCACAGGAGTGTTCGTCCATCGCCATGCCATCCGACATGTTGATGCCTGTGTGTTGGTAGGTTATATTTGGTGCAGTCAGAATTTTCAGCAGTCGTGTTTGTCTGAGAGACTAGATTGTGAAAGACGCAGATGCAACATAATAAGTCACAGAATCCTCTGTTAACACAACGAGTGGGTGAGACATCACCAAATGCGCTGTTTTCAGAATCACTTTGGCGAGTCCTGCCGCAAACCGCTTGCACGGTGGAGATCTCGCCTCCACTGCATCCAACGAGATGCTGCAGTACATGAGAACATCTCTTCGGCCTTTTGATTTATGAAACAGAACTGCATTTACCACAGATGGGGTCATAGAGGCGTCTAGATAGAATGGCTGAGTATAGTCAGGTGTGGCGAGTGCGGATGCATACGCCAGGTCCTGTACAAGAGTCACAAATGCCTGGTCGGCTTCGGCTGTCCAGTCCAGAGGAGAGGTCAGCTTAGAAATGTCTTTGTCTTTTGCCAAAAGTCTGAGGGGCGCAGTACGTTCTACATAAGCGGGTAAATAGTGTCGGCTGTAGCCACAAAGTCCCAGAAAAGCGAGCATTTCTCTTACTGTTTCTGGTCTTTTGTGTTTCAAGATGGAAGTCCTATGTTCAGCAGACATAGCAGAGCCATTAGCAGAGATTTTTCTGCCCAGAAAAGTCACCTCTCGCCTGCAGCACTCAGCTTCTTGCGAGAGGCCTTGAACCCAAGAGAGTGCAGTTTCACCAGCAAGCATTTAGTCGCCTCCAGACAGGTTTCTGCGGTCGGTGCAGCAAGCAGCATGTCATCTACATACATGAGTAGAACGCAGCCTTCAGGCAACACCACATCCTGCAGGAGAGACTTAAGACACTGGTTAAACAGACCAGGGGAGTTTTTGAACCCCTGTGCAGTTTCACACCTTTATATGTGAAGGCAAACAGATGTCTACTGTTTGGGTGTACTGGAATGCAAAAGAAAGCATTTGCTAAATCAATCGCTGTGAACCACTTGCAGTCAGGTGGGATAGTTGCTAACATTCTGTGTGGGTCAGGGACTGGTAGTGTGGGAGTCGTGGTCACGTCATTCACTGCTCGCAGGTCATGTGCCATCCTGTAGCTAGCGCCATCTGCCTTGAGCACCGGCCTTAGCGGGGTGTTCCAAGGCGAGTTGGACAGTTCCAGTACACCCACTCCCCACAGTCCAGTCAGTGTTTCTTCCATACCTTGATCTGCCTCTGGAGCCCAACGATACTGTGACCTGTAGACGCGAGCACCTGGAGCAACGTCGATGTCCACAGGCTGCACGGCCAAACAGGATCCCACATCGAAGGGCCCACTGGACCACAAGGCAGAGGGGAGAGTCTCCAGCATGTCCTGTGCCTTTTCGTGGTCTGTGCACTCACGTCCGTGGTACCTGGTCACACAAACATGCTCAAGAGTGGATGCGTTAATGGCAGGAGATAACAGTATTTTGTACATGTCTGTGGATGGAGAGTAAAGTACATTAGCCCGATCAAATTTTTGCCAGTCCTGAGCCTCCACTCCCCTTTATGTCATGGGGCCCAGCTGACGAGCCTCATGTCCTGGTGACAGGGCAAGAGAAATGTGCGGGACCGCAGTGTCAGTCATTTTGTACCATTTACTCTGTTCTGGTGTCAGGGTGCAGTGTGCTGCCACACCCTCAGGGCCTGCAAAAATGTGTTTGGATTTTAACGTCCACGTGTGACCATCAATTGCTTTGAATTTGTCCTCATAAATTGTGTCAGCATTTCTATCATAGAAAAGTGTGCAGTGCAAGGCATCGGGGGGTGGAAAATAGGGCTTCAAGGAGAGGAGCCAGGGTTTCCTCGACTGAAATTCGCGGAACACACCTCCCGTGGCAGGAGTCTCTGGTTCGAGTAGCGCCCAGTAGATATCCGCAGTGGGTGTTGGTTCTGGTTCTGCTTGCAACATCCACTGTCCAGAGCCAGAGGAATGACACCCCAACAACACCTCACCATTAGGAAATGTCACTGTGAGTCCCGGCAGGGTGCACAGGATGCTCGCCCCTGCCTTGATTAGAATATCTCGACCGAGCAGGTTGACAGGTGTTTGCGGTGAGTGGAAGGTGAGTGGAAGGAGTGGTCAAAAGTTTGTCCAGCCATCTCGAATGTCATTGGAACAGTTTTATGCAGATTTTGAGGGTTCCCAGAGAAGCCGACGAATGGTCATGGTTTCATTGGCCAGTGCAGAAGAGGGTAAGGAGCAGTTAATTGAAGAGCATGTGGCCCCCGTATCCACGAGGCCTAACATGTGTCTGCCTCCCACTCTGAAGGGGACCATGGCGGCTGCATCAGCCACTGGTCCTTGGTCTCCTGGGCACCCCTAGTTGTATTGTCCATGGCCTGGGTGATTCGGTGGACCAGACCACGGAGTAGCATGCCCCGCATTGGCGCCTCCCTGGTTTGGCCCCATCCTCTGATAGGCACCTCTGGAACCAGGAGGGCCTCTGCGCGGGCCTCCCTGCTGATAGTAATCATATTGCTGACCTTGATTTTGTGGACAGTCTCTGGCCCAGTGTCCGGGGTCATGACAGATGAAGCAACCGTCATTTGACGGTGGGTGCACACGAGGTGGCCCACGTCTTCCAGTGTATTCGCCCCTTCTCCTGCCCCGGCCTCCCGGTGCCTGCGCTTGCCACAACATTGGAGCTGGAGTTTCTGCGGGAAAGGGAACTACAGGCATTTCGTTAATTTCCTTTTTAATAGCTTTTTTGTCTTGTTTTTCTTGACTAGCTTCCTTGCGAGCCTGTGCCAATTGTAATTTAAGGAGTTGTTGTTTTAGATTATCAATCTCATTATCTCCTTTTTCTTCTCCTCATACAAATTACAATGGTGTACGAGGTGTCTTCTGAACCTGCCATCATCACTTGAGTGCAGTTTGAGTAATAGATCATTGGGTCACCTCCAGGGTACGGGAAGTTAGACGGGGCGGCTGTCACCGAGGCGGGGAACAGGTCAGTAATGGCTTGGAATAAATTATTTACATGTCCTTGTAAGGGGGTTGTGTCGGGTATCCGTGTGGTACCCGCCGCCGTTTCTATGTTGTGAGATTCTGTGGGTGTTGCGGTTACACTCATTGCCTGCCCAAAATCTCCCACGCAGGGTACGTGTCCCTTCATAGCCGTCACAAATTTTGTCCAGGACCACTATTAGCCATTTTTGGTAAGCGTTGCATTAGTCCAGACACATCTTATTTATTGTAGATACCATCCCTCCTCTTGAGACATGTGACTTACCATGGCTCAATATAGCTACGTATCTAAATACATTTTTGGTAGTTTTGTTTTCGTAGTTGTGATTGCGTAACCTGTTTGCGTTTTACTATATGTATATATATATGTATATATATATATATATTTATCACATGAGTCGGGATTCTTAATCTTGTTTTATTTTTTATTAAATAATTATTTACGTTTTATTTATTTGTCTGTTTATTTAATCATGTATTTATTTGTTCATTTATTTTGAATCTTATATTTATTTCAGTTGTTTGTTGTTTCATGTTGCACTGAATCATCAAAGTAAGTTCCTATGTTTGTGAATTCAATTCAATTGAATTTATTTTTGTAACGCACAAAATCACAACTTTTGTCTCTTGAGCGTGAATTCTGCTCATCGCCTCGTCTTTAGCTCTCAAGGGAGGGCTAAAGCTCCACCTTCCAGGTCCTCCTCGCCCCCACTTTTTTTCTCTTCATTCTCTCCCTGCTCTCTCTGTCTGAGCCTGTGTACGTGCATACTCCTCATGAACGCGCAAACTCTCCCCACCTTTGCTCAAACAGTACTTTCTACAACTTAAAGGGGACCTATAGTTTTTTTTTAAATTTATTTATTTTTACATCTATTGGCTAAATTGACCGCTATTTCATGCTACCCAAGCGTCTCTTGGCCACCTCAGCCGTTATTTTACGCTATTCTGTTTCTTGGCTATTACAGCCTTTAAATCACGCGATCACCAAAATCGTCTTATCTTATCAGCCACCATAGCTATCTATCCATTCTGGACAATCTCGCTTGAAGTGTCCTTTCTTTCCACAATGCCAACATTCATCTCTGTCTCGACTTTTTTCGCCTTTTCAAGCTTCTTCTTTGCCCTATGTCTTTCCATCCAACTCCCATTCGCAAACACTTTCTTCAGTTTAGTCACTTCCTGTACTGCCTTCATATCTCTCATGGGTATATTTTCTGCCAGCGCCTCCCAGTCCTCCGTCGGTTTTAATTTCATTTTACTCCATGCGCGTCTCATTCTTACAACTTCCTTGTCCTTTCTTTTCTGTTCTGTCTTTTCTGTTCTGTCCCACTCAATACCTGTACGTGTGAGTACATTTTTCCCCATTCAGGGTTTGTGTTTGTCCTGTTATGATCTGTGTCCGAGTTTGATGAGTTGTCAGAGTCCGAGTCGCGTCTGTCACCACCACCACACCCAAATTCTTCACATTCTCTGTCAAATTCGTGATCCATTTTTGTCTAAATTATCTGGTCGCTCTCATTTTCTTAGTTTAAAAATGTTGTGTATTTCGCCGAATACACAAATTAAATTACCTACTATCAGATTGGTGTCCTATGTACTCTGTTTTTCGTTCACCTCTACGGTGACTCAGGTTCCAACAGACGAAAACCCTCGTTTTTCTGGGGCTCCCCACGGTCCTATACGGTAAACCGAGTATTAACAACTACACGTCTATGGCGTTGTCAACCACGACAGGAGATAAACGTTATTCAACCATTTATTCAATCTTTAACACAACATCGTATTATAAATGGGTCACTTATTTCCACATTTCCCGTTTCTCCTTTTATTTAGTGTATCCAATGTGCAGAATTTGAATTTTTTAATAAACAGGTTTCTGCTTACCTTGTCGTTAGTGGGCACCCAAGAGAACCGATCAGGTGGAAATGTCCCCGACTTTACACCGAAAGTCCCGTGAAACTCGTCTCTTCACACAAAGTCACAATCCTCCCCTACTCACGGTCAGGGTCACCAAGTACTGAAGGGGTTTAGCGTCTTGTGCCCTTCTGTGTGTTCATGCATCGGAGAGAGATGACCAGGAGAAACGACTGTTCCAAGTAGAAAGGTTTATTGTCCTTATACAGAGGTTTCTAGAAATGTGCGACAACAGATATCTGGGTCTTGCCTAGGTCAGCGGAGCACACCAGACGTGTGTCTTACGAGCTGAAGCCAAGAGCAAGACAGAAGTTAAAAGACTATACAGTGTTATTAATGGTGAAGTAGGCGTGATCTTTCTCCGAGGCGGCGGGATGGATGAGTCATGAACTGGTTGCAATCCTAGTCCCGGATCTGGCCCGTATATGGAGGCGTTCGTCCGTCCACGGTGAGCCAACCTGCACAGATAAGACAAGGAGAGAAGGCCTCCCCCGCGCCTCCTCGGCCTGGGACCGAGCTGTGGATCAAGGCCATGTGTGTGTATATGTGTGTGAGTGTGTGTGTTTGAGTGTGTGTGTGTTAGTGTGAGTGTGTGTGTGCCTTCACTGTTCATACCCGACTATACGTCGTTCACTGCCTCTTTGCGTGCACTTATCTGTGAGAAACGGATGAAGAACACTGCCACTTTGGACTGGACTTAATTTTCTGTGGAGGGTGTCAACATGGCTGACAACCTCGACCTTCTCCTCATGACTGTGTTTCTCTTACTAAGACCTTGGCCAAGGCACAGTATGACCTCTCTTTTAAACCTCTGATTGAACACATAGTTTTCTTTACTGATGGCTGTTGTTTCAGGAAGCGCGATTGTCTGCTGCTGCTGCTCTTGTTCAAGCTGGGAGGAGATTTTTTTGTTGACTGGGGTTCTTACACGTGCACTCTCCAGGGTCCTGTTTGGTGACACACACGCTTACATTGCTTTTTTCAGGTGGGCTGGGTATTCCCCAGTCCAAGAGAGGGAGGTTGTTTTATGAAGTTATAGGTTGGTTTATGAAGTTGTAGGTTGGTTTATGTGGTTAGTTTATGCAGTCATAGTTTTAATAGGATGTAGAGTAGTAATAGGTATTCTTCTTTGGGACGCATTGGAAAACATTAGACATCAAACACATATAACACAGACTGACAGTATATTCTATGCAAGATTAGATTCAGTTCCAATACAATCGAACTGACTGGACACTTCCTAGAGAATTTTACGTAGGACTAGATTGGCTGTGAACCTTCAGACCAAAATTCCACTCTTTATATATATTACAAAGAGAATAATTATAAAATAATAATCAACAATTAAGAACTGAAGGGATTTTATGCTCCCCCCAGTTACAGACCACATTAATTAAAATCGTGAACTCCTAAATGAGTTCAAAAGAGGGAATGTAGGAATTAATAAGAATTTAATATTGTAATGCATTTATATACCTTTCATTGTTTTAGCAGACTGGACACACACACACACACACACACTGCACATTCTTGCTTGTTTCTGTCTCTGCTCCCCCAGCTTCTCTGTCTGGGTCAAGGGTCGCATCTCACGACCATATTGGGATGTCCTGGAAGGTAGAGCCTGGTACCAAGAGGTGCCAGAAAAGATCCACCTTCTTATGAATATTCATATTCTTTGTCCTGTGTGTGAGAATCCCCCAGATGAGGAGCAGATGTCTGATGGGAACTTAGAGGGACAGGACATGCGTTTTTAATCTGTTAGTTTTGTATTCGTAGGGAATAAATACTTTTATTATAACGACCAAATCTTGTCTTGTTATTCTCAGTAATTAGAACCAACAGGAAGAATCCTTCTTAGAAATACTTGTGACAGGTAAAGTACAGATTTGTTTTTATTATATTGTCGCACTAAAGATTTGTTTAAACAAAAAACAGGAGTGAATTTTATTTTATTTATTTAACCTTTATTTATCCAGGTCGGTTGATTGAGAACCAATTCTCATTTACAACCTTAAATGTGTGTTGACATAAGGAGAGTGTGGCTCAAGGTTTAACAGATGAAAATGATTCTTAACTGAAACACAGCTATTAGTCAAATAGAGGCACAAAATCTTCACATTTTTATCTTTTAGTTTATGTCACTAGATGGCAATGCTGTTCTCGACTCTGGAGGGGAGCAAGTAGGTGTAGGGCACTGGGAGCCCTGTGTTCCTCTCTGTGATGACTTCTTCCAGGTAAGACAGTTCAGCCTGAAAGTCCTTCATCATCTGCGTCACGGCCGGATCGTCGAAGCGCTCGTCAGAGAAAGAGCCCAAAGGTGTCTGCAGAGTCCAAGAACATAAGAAACTCGCCTGTTACACGAACACATTATGAAGAGCAATAGAGTCAACTACTGCGGCAGAAGTTGGACTAGAAAAGTGAAGACATTTAGTGTTGAATAAGAGTTCTGAAGTCTTTTTTCAAAGCTTTTCATTTGATTATCTTTTACAACCTGGTAGAAAATCTTTATTCCTTTTGTTATCCAGACCTTAAATCTCAAATCAAAACTTTGATCATAAACCAACCATCTCAACATTTTAAACTTTGTTTAGTTTTTATCTTTTGATTAGTTCTTTTTTTTCGTTCTTTTTTTTCGTTTGCTTCGTAATCACAGATTTTACCCAGTGATTTTCTACTTCCTCCAAGTGACTCAAGCATTGGTCATGTGGAAGTAAGACCTGCACAGGAAACTCCGGCACAACATCACTCTCAATATTTTCCTATTGAACTTAATTTTCGGGGTCACACCAGTAACAATGCTCTGATATTGAGCAGGAATAAAGTGATGTTTCTGGAGAGTTCCGGGATGATGGCAGCCTAGTTCGCACATGTCTGTCTGTCTGTCTGTGGTCGTATCCATGGAACATTTTCTTAACTATTTCCGTGCTGTTCCACAGTATGACATCAAACAAGGTACAAGCACAAGTTAAAGGTCACATCTATGGAGAGGCGAGCCCATTCACAGTAAGAATACATGTTTTCCCCCCCAATGAAACATGTTATTGAATAAAGTCCAGAGTTGTGTGTTCATTCAATGCCCGACAGAGGAACATTCCAAGCATATAAAAAACAGAAAGGTTACATAGTGCATATTTACAAGAACTTATAGGTTGCACAATACATTATAACATCATGTTGTAAGTTCTTAACTCATTAAATGAAAAATGCAATTCACCCCAAAAACATTCAGTCCCCCCAAAATGAACATAAATACAGTAATGTATGCACACAGACACTGCAAAAAGATACTAACCAGATCTGAGTATTTATCGGACAACAGCCAGATTATTGCAGCAAACTTGCTCGTGTCTCCAACGTTGGGAAGAGCGTCCAGGACAGTCTGCATGGTGGACTGGCCCTTGGTGGAGGGAGGAGGGCTGACCAGGAGCAAACTGGCATTCAGCAGCCAGGACGTATAGTCATACTGTAAAACATTATGGTTATATGAGTGTATATCATCATTCCTTCAGTGGTATTGCTAACGTTTGTGTCAAGAAACAATGGGCCTTGGACAGAGCACACTGGCGCGAGTATTAAAATGGACGTCTAACTCTGGAGTTACTATGAGTCTGAAAAGCAAGCTTGTACAATTTAACTGGCATAGAAGATCTGATAGAAGAACCAACCCTATAGTGCCCCCTGGTGGAAACGTTTGAGTGTTACAGTCAGAACTGCAAAAAGACTCAAGAGCTTATGTGAGATTTCAGGGCTTCCCTTCAGCCCCACAGCTATTATCCAATTTGATGACCTATGGAGGGGTCTGAAATGTTCAGGTGCATTTCCACTGTGAGAGATAGAATCTAAAAGAAAAACAGCTTCTGAACCAAATATTAACACTGATTTTCTCAGGTGTTCAAATACTTATTTGCCACAATTACATACAAATCAATTATTTTAAAAATCATACAATGTGATTTCCAGATAATTTAAGATTATGTCTATTACAGTGGAAATGCACCTGCAATGAACATTTCAGACCTCATTTCTAAGTTGAAGAACTTTGGCCTTCTCCTGCTCCTCTCTGAGGTCTTGGTATTTCTCTAGTTTCTCATGTTCCTTTTTCCGGATATATATATATATATATATATATATATATATATATATATATATATATATATATATATATATATATATATATATATATATATATATATATATATATATATATATATATACACACACACACATATATACATATATACAACTAGTTAAGTTTAATGATAATGAGCTAAAACAGTCACTTTTGTCTTTCTAAGAATAAACTCAGCATTTAAACTGAGCACTACTTGAGGCCACAGTCACAGAACAAACACAGTTTGAACAAGTTTAATTAAGGATGTATAAACCGTAAACAGGGACTGACCTGGCCACTGTTGACAGCAGCGTGTTGGGCCGAGGCAGTGAAGATCACCATGGTGATGAACTTGACCAGCTCCTGCACTGAGCTGAAGTTGTTTGGACAACCTGTAAATGGATCAGGCTGTAATCCATTTGAACGTATACCTGCTGTATAGAACATTACCTTTTTTGTAGTTTTTCCTTGCAGAGAGAGGTTCTAAGTAAAGATGATGCTCTGGAACCGTTCTCCATTTGCTTAAATATTAATCTGCTTCTCTGTTATTGATCAGTGACCGTTTCAGTAGCTCAATGGATGTACTGAAAATATATCTTCAGAATACTCATTCAGAGTAACTGTATTCTGGTACTGTTTCTTTCTTGTCTCTGGCATTCAGAATACTAATCACCGAATTAGTGAGGAAAATAGAAAACACAGCACTCATAGTGAGAATGTGGGGTTAACCTTATGACGAGCCCCTGTCAAGGGTGAACCCCGCCAAAGACCCAAAGTCACTGGGATAGTCCCCAATCACTCGTGACCCCTAACGGAAACAAGCAGTAGAAGATGAATGAATGTAACTAAATACATTTCCAAGTATTCATGCCTTCACTGGTTAAATAAATCATTTTGGAACGCCCTGTGAGGTACTGCTGTTTTTGATGTTTGGCTTTACAAAAATAAACTGAACCCACCTGATTTTGCGTTTGCCAAAAATCCATGGGTCCAAATCTCCTTGATCCAGTGCTGCAACTCGGCGTCATTCTGCACTTCTGTATTTGAGGGATAGTAGTGTCCCACCACAGCCTGTACGAAACTGGACACAATGAGAGGGAGGGGTTTATTCAGGCCCTGGACATGATCCAGCTTTTGTCAGAACTGGACTTGTGTGCTTTATGTGCTGTAGTCTGGAGAAGTGGCTCCCAACTGCTCAGGCTACGTTTTAGTATTTGGTTTGGTTTTGGTGCAAATGAAATAGTAAAAATCCAACACGTGGTTATCCATCCATCTTCTTCCACCCACCCCGGGTCGCGGGGGCAGCAGTCTAAGCAGGGACTCCCAGACTTAATTCTCCCCAGACACTTCGCCAACTCCTGTCTCCTGTCTCCTTGATGACAGGGCCACTCCTGAAGACCTTCTACGACTCTGTGGTGGCATCAGCCCTCCTGTACGGTGTGGCCTGCTGGAGCAGCAGCATCACAGAGAGGGAGAGGAAGAGGCTGGACAAGGTCATCAAGAAGTCCAGCTCCGTCCTGGGCTGCGCTCTGGACTCGGTGCAGGAGGTGGGGACAGAAGGGTCCTGGCTGAACTCACATCTATGCTGGACCATAAGTCTCACCCTCTGCAGGACACTCAGTGACAGACTGATCCATCCTCGCTGTGTGAAGGAGACGTTTCACAGGTCTTTCCTTCCTGCTGCTGTCAGACTTTACAACAAACACTGTTAGCACTGAACATGTGAACACGTGTCACTATACTGTCAAACCCAAGTGCAACACTTACATAATCATGTGCAATACTGACTTAATCATGTGCAATACTGACTTAATCATGTGCAATACTTACATAATCATACGCAATAATGTCATATTTATGTACAATAAATGTCAATCATATTGGTGCAATGTTCTCCGTCCATTCAACTGCTGTAAATAAGAGTGTTACTTTTGTTACTATTATTATTATTTATTTATTTTTGTTTACTTTTTATTAAGAATATAAGAGGTTTTTCAGAAGAGTTTTTATAAGAGCTTTTCTACTAAGAGTTTTTTTATTTTTTAAGTTTTCTATAAGTTATCTGTTCTTTTACTTCTGTACCTACTTTGTGTTGCAACATGGGAATTTCCCCATTTTGAGACAAATAAAGGCTTATCTTGTCTTATCTCTTGAACAAGACCCTGAGATATTTGAACTCCTCCACTTGAGGCAAGGACTCCCCACCCACCCGAAAAGTGCAAGCCATCTTTTTCCGGTTGAGAACCATGGCCTCGGATTTGGAGGTGCTGATTCTCATCCCAACCGCTTCACACTCGGCTGCAAACCGTCCCAGTGCATGCTGCAGGTCCGGGTTTGATGGAGCCATCAGGACAACATCGTCTGCAAACAGCAGAGATGAGATCCTTTGGTCCCCAAACCAGACACCCTGCGACCCCTGAATGTGCCTAGAAATTGCAACATGCACTGGGGACAGGTCTGACTTACTGCCGGCAATGCAAACACAGCTCGTACTACAGCCCTGAGCAAAGGGCCCCGGACCCCGTACACCCGGAGCACCCCCCAAAGGACACCCCGAGGGACGCGGTCAAAAGCCCATGCACAAAAGCACATGTGGACTGGTTGGGCAAACTCCCATGAACCCTTGAGCACCCGATGGAGGGTATAGAGCTGGTCCAGTTTTCCACGACCGGGACGAAAACCGCTCTGCTCCTCCTGAATCCGAGGTTCGACTATCAGTCGGATTCTCCTCTCCAGTGCCCTGGAATAGACCTTACCTGGGAGGCTGAGGAGTGTGATCCCTCTGTAGTTAGAACACACCTTCCGGTCCCTCTTCTTGAACAAAGGGACCACCACCCCTGTCTGCCAGTCCAGAGGCACTGTCCCCGACCGCCATGTGATGTTTCAGAAACGTGTCAGCCAAGACAACATCCAGGGACTTTAGGTACTGAGGGCGGATCTCATCCCCGGAGCCCTGCCACCGAGGAGTTTGCCAACAACCTCAGTGACTTCAGCTTGGGTGATGGATGAGCCAGCCTCTGAGTCCCCGATCTCTGCTTCCTCTTCGAAAAACGTGCCGGTGGGATTAAAGAGATCCTCAAAGTATTCCTTCCACTCTCCAACGACATCCCCAGTCAAGGTCAGCAGGTCTCCACCCGCACCGTAGACGGTGTTAGTGAAGCACTGCTTCCCCTTCCTGAGGCTCCGGACGGTTTGCCAGAATTTCTTCGGGGCCAACCGATAGTCCTCCTACATGGCCTCCCTGAACTCCTCCCAGCTCTGGGGTTTTTGCCTCTGCGACAGCACAAGCAGCAGCCCGCTTGGCTTGCCGATACCTGTCAATGACCTGAGGAGACCTACAAGCCAGAGTGGCCTGATAGGCCTCCTTCTTCAGTCTGACGACATCCCTTACTCCAGGTGTCCACCACCGGGTTCCGGGGTAGCCGCCGCGACAGACACCGGAGACCTTGCGACCACAGCTCCGAGCAGCCGAATCGACAATGGAGGTGGAGAACATGGTCCACTCGGACTCAATGTCCCCAGCCTCCCCTGGGATCTGGGAGAAGCTCTCCCGGAGGTGTGAGTTGAATACTCTCACAATGCGCTTGGGTCTGCCAACTCTATCTGGCTTCCTCCTCCGCCAGCGGATCCAACTCACCACCAGGTGGTGATTGGCTGACAGCTCTGCCCCTCTCTTCACCCGAGTGTCCAAGACACGCGGCCGGAGGTCAGATGACGCGACAACAAAGTCGATCATTGAGCTCTGGTCAAGGGTGTCCTGGTGCCACGTGCATTGATGGACACCCTTGTGCTTGAACATGGTGTTTGTACTGGACAATCCACTGAAGTCCAATAACTGAACACCGCTCGGGTTCAGATCGGGAAAGCCGTTCTTCCCGATCACCCCTCTCTAGGTGTAACTGTCATTGCCCATGTGGACGTTGAAGTCCTCCAGTAGAACAACGGAGTCTCCGGTCGGTGCACTGTCCAGTACCCCTCCCAAGGACTCCAAGAAGCCCGGCTACTCTGCACTGCAGTTCGGACCTTAGGCCGAAACAACAGTGAGAGACCTGTCCCCCACCCGAAGGCGAAGACCCTCTCGCCCACCGGGGTGAACTCCAACACGTGGGGCTGAGCTGAGGGGCTATAAGCAAGCCCACACCAGCCCGCCGCCTCTCCATCTAAGAAGAAGCAGAACCCAATCTACTACAGATCTGAGAGTGTTTGGGATGTGGTCACTCTCTCACATCATCAATACAAGATCAACTGGTGAAAAATAATGCAACACTGGATGAAATAAATCTTATAATATTTCAGACGTTTATTGAAACTATGCCACAGCGAAAGTGTGCCATAATCAAAGCTAAAGAGCCTGTGACCCTTTTTTTTAGACGCGCGGTGAATATTAGACAATCAGAAACAATCGGTGATGTTACAACTGATAGGATGGAAGATTAAATAGAAAACAACTGTGGTGTTTCTTTTAGCTCAAATCTGATGATTACAAATCGCTCTCTACTCTAGTTGAACAGCTCTGCATCTGCCCAGAGGAACTGTCTTGTCTTGTCTCCTCCTGAGTGGTTCTGGTCCCACAGTCTCAAATTGAAGCGCATCATGGGATTAGGCTCTCTCCTTCACTGTGGTTCACCCCGAGGTTTCACTTTCTCCGAAAGACTTTTGTAGTTATTCCTTGCCAAGAAGGAGGGTCTAAGGACATTTGCTATTTTCCGATAAATATTGTTTAATCGTTCTTTCACTGTCGCCCTTCGAGGTGAAAACTGCTGTTGTGATTTTCTCAACATAAATATAATTGAAATGAAATAAAACTAATTAATTAAAATGTAAGTATTAGTGCTTCATGTAGCCTACACTGTTTAATCCCTGTCCCCAATGACACAGAATGAAAGTACACAAAAGTTTTGAAAGCACCTGTTTATAATGGCCCAAAGCTTGAGGCCATCATCTCTGTAGTAGAAGTTTGGCACAGAGTCCAGTCCTCTGGAGGTGATGTTCTCCGGCAGACAGAGGGCGTTGTAGGTCAACTCTGACAGTTTCCGCCTCATCACCTCCACACATCCTTTGTTCCCCAGAGAGGTCTGCACAATAGTTAAGGATGACCCTCAGAACAGCCATATCCACTAGTTCAAAAAACTAGAGAGGGATATTTGAGAAATGGAAATCTCACCATCTCAAAAATGTTTTCATGCAAAATCGTCAGTGATTCAACGTTCATCGGGATAGTTCCATGAAAGTGTGGAATGAGGAGCTGCAGATTCAGAGACAAAATTAGTTTCTACAATTTCCACCCCAAAATGCACCACTAAAATCCAATGTTAAGCTGATGAAGTGTCCACAAGAGTCCAGCTTAGGACCTCTACCCAGAAGTCTTACCCTATTCACTGACTATTTGTCATAGTTTTTTACTCTAACGCCAATATAGTGACACCTTTTTATTGTATGCTGCATTTTTATCATCAGTTGAATTAGTCCACTGTTTATGATAGGTTATTTAAGGTGATAAAGAATAATAAGAAGAAAATGAGTTGTGTTTAAAACACAAAAACATCAGACAGGTAACATGCACAATGATGTAAATATAGCATATGAAGTCAGCATTAGTCTTAGTAGTTTGTGTGTGTCGCCGTGAGTCTGGTTAAAGGTGCCATATCATGCTTTTTTTCACGTTTCGTAGTCTATCCTAAGTGTATAATTGATAATAATAAGGGTTGTGCAACACCCATAACATAATAGTTAAGAAATGTCACCCATACCTTGGACCCCCTCACCAACCCGGAAATGCAAACGGCTTGGTTTGATATTCGCCCCCACCCTTGCGAAGAGCGATCTGGCTCCCCCGCCCAACCCGTGACGTAGTCTCAGAGAGAGCGTGTGTGCCCCGCCCACCCCGGAGACGGAGGGGGTGTAAACAAACTAACTCAATAAGCACGTTTCCGATTCTAGCGGCGGTGTCATACGTTGCCGCCCCTTGACCGTCACTTGTTGCGTTCCTTTGCACTGATAGAGCGTGGAAAGTGATCTCAAACGTACATTATGGAGCCCCCAGTGCTTTCAGAGTCCACAAACTCCTTGGATGAGCTACACAGAGGTCGATATTTAGAAAAGCTGCGATCAATCAACTCGGATCCATATTTTATGCCTAAATCACGACTCTTCCAGATATCTCCAAGCCCACTGGTCCCATGGTTCACAAGTCCCAATTTTGATCAAAGGCTCTACGCCTGAATAAAACGTATTATTCTACAGCGTTTATGCTCCGGAGCTCCAGCGCAGGCAGGCGGTGCGTGAGTCTGCATGTCCGGGGTTCAGCGCACCTCCACCGGGCTGAACAGCTGTCAGCTCCGCCGCGGGCCGCTCCCGCCGCGCGAGTGAGTGACCGATAGAGCTTCAGATCAACAAAGAGTCTACTTTAATTTACAGCGTGCGCAGAAAAGATATATCTATAGATCTATATATATATATATATAAAAGTCTATGTCCATTGCGCTCTTATTTCCGGGTTTTTCGGTATCGGATAGAACTTCTCTCCGTTTATTTTCCCGGTTGCTCCATCAACTGCCACGTAAACCTTCACCATTGTGATAATAGTAAAGAGTGTGATATCATGAATGAAGTTTTGGGCCTCTTTGAGCCGTGTTTAACTTAAATAGCCCCCCTTCCCCCCTCAGCGCGGAGCCGGGGGGAAGGGGGCGGAGGGGGGTGGAGAGGGGGGAGGGTGAGGGAGGATGGTGACTCGTGCTTGCCCTTATGACGCTGTCTTGCACCCACCCCCCGTCAGTTTGGAGATTCGAGGAAAGGAGATAGTCTGTACTATAGCTAAAAACTGCGGGAATCAATCAAAAACACACTCTGGGTACATATATGAAGCACAAATAGCAATGTAAGAAAGTTAAAAGCTCTGAAAAGTCGATTTTGCATGTTATGGGACCTTTAAGATTAACCAAAGTCTGTTATGGTAAAGGTTAGAAAAAGGGTTTGGGGTTGTTTGGGGTTAAATAAAACATGAACTGCACATGCACGGTAAGCTACCTTATAAATACATAATAGTTGTCAAATAAATCCTCTAATAATATTTAAAACTCTTTTACATGTTGGAATTTATGATAGGTCTCGGTTATACTTCGGTAGAAGTGTTTCATAATCTTTTTTTTATTGTTTGTTTCCTATGAGGGACCTGAGAAAAGAGGTAAGTTGTGTCAGGGTCCTCTTCCACCCAGTGTTCTCGGCCCTGCAGCCGTGGAGGCTGCAGGGCCGAGAACACTGGGTGGATGTCTGCAGCCAGATTCCTCTCGAAATGTTTGAAAAATCAATTTTCTCCTTATCAGGGCTGTTTTTACACTCGGGTTAACCCGGGCTAGAGCCAGAATAAGCTCCATTCCTAAGTGTGGCAGTTGTTAAATTATATTATTTTCTCTGTATTACAATGTGTGATAGAGTGTTTTGATGATGAGAGGAGAGTAACAGCCTTCAAACATTTCACTGGCTTTACATTGGATTTCTTCAAAACAAAACAAATGAGTTGATTATTAAATGATTTAACGAGTGGGGGATGTACCTTGTACATGGGGTGCACTGTTGGGAGGTTGTGCAACGTGGCTATGAAAAAGACCTCCTCCAGCAAGTGTGTGTTCATCAGGTGATGGACAGGCTGGTGTTCCATTACAACTGTATTATTTATGAACATCTTGGCCAGCAGCCAATCGCTCTCGGAATCACTGGGCAGGAAGATTGGGTTGTCCTCTGCTGGCAGTTGATGCAGCTGCAGTCACCAGAAATAAAGCCATGTGGATGTTTGAACAGTGTAAATGAATGCCACACACACAATTTATAGTTAAATACAATTATTTTATGCTGTTATGTACTGTAACTATAACTGTAAGGGAACAGTGTACCTGGATTGCGATGGGCTTGAGCTGCTCGTCTGAGTTCAGATAGAACAGACAGAAGCCGGGAGTCACATGCAGAGTTCTGCCATTGTATGTCCTCGAGGTGATTCCCTCAAACACCTTTGCATCGTACAAGAAGATGTTTCCTGCCTATGGATCGCACACAGTAACAGCCCAGGCTCAGACTTGTCAGAATAAGTGTACTTTAAGCTCAGACAGTTTAACATTGCTGCACATTGGTGTAATAACAATGACCAGATATGTTTTAATAATTCTTTGTAAGAGCTTTTGGATAAAAGTTGTTCAACCAGAAACAACAAGAATATAATACTTTATTGAATGGATAAAGTGGATGTTTTCACCAAACCAAAGGTTGAGTGCTGTAGTTGTGTAGGGATACTTAATTATTGGCTCCATACTGTGATACTGATCAATGGCCAATATAGTAACTTGTGTTTTATCAGTACCTTTACCGCAGCCTGCAGGGAGTGAGCACCATCTAGAAAAGGCTGCACCATCTCGTTGGTAACAGGAAAGTTCGGTGGAAGCTGTTGACAGCGCTGGATCACCATTGGGTTGTAGCCGTTTAAAAACTGTGAGCCGTAGAAGTCATCGTCTCTCCAGTGATCCGCCACGTATTCTGCAAGAGGAGAGCTGAGCAAGTGCTTTCACAGAGAGCGCAGAGACAAGAGCACACAATACCTGACAAGGGTGTCTTCTTAAACCTGAAGATTTTCCTCATGTCCTCCTCCTTCTCCCATCGCTCTTCTGATCCCACCAAATCCTTGATCTTCAGTTCAAGTCCTCTGCCATTTCAGAGAGAGAATCGTCAGAATAGCCAGAGCGCCCTGCAATGTGCGCAGGTGTAAAGTTCCTGACTCAGTTGAGGGAGTGCTCCTACATGTATACATCAACTCCATCCCACACATCCTATGTCATCGCCCGACTGTGCCTACAACGGGCGTAAAATAAAACATTCAAAATCCCTCTGGTCACGGTAAAAAAATGTGTATACATCTTGTATACAATATGTTATTGTCATGCCACCACAATCAAAGCACAATGATGTCATTTTATAAAAGCCATGCTACTAGGTCCATTCCATTTGCCTTGTGCATTGGCTGGGCCCATAGACTCACATAAGGACTTTATTGAGGTTGATCTCAGCACCCCTAATTGATGATATCTGCAGTTCCGATGGAAGTTCTTCTAGAGTCTTAAAATGAGATCTGTGAGGCAGTCCCTCCTCAAACACCACAAACCTGCACAAAAACAAGGGCAAGTACATGTCAATGAATTATAGAGGTATTACGGTCAAGATCTGGTTCTGGTCAAGTTCTGCAACTGGCCTGATCCTGGTTAGGTCTGGTTCATGATTCATTCTAGCCTGATTATGGTCTTGGTCTGGTGCTGCAGGAACACTCTTCTGGTTGTGGTTCTTTCCAACCCTGGTCTTGTTATGTGTGCTTTGGTTCTGGTCCTGGTATGGGTTTGGTCAGGTACTAGTCTGGTTCTGGTGTACTTTTTGTCTTGGGCTAGGACTGACCTGTAGTTCTCCTTCCCCTCTTTCACCTCCCGTTGGCGATGCTCTTTTAGAACCGGGTGGTTCTCTTCCAACAACTTTGTGGCTTTAAAATAAAAACATCCAAATATACACGTTTATCATTATCATTTTTGTAACATAACAGCACACATAGTTCAACAAAATGTAGCAAAACAATTGTTCTAGAACTAAACGTCATCATCCCCAGATTGTGTTAGTATTTTTGTGTATTAGAAACGTGTTGTTGACACGTTGAGATGCTAATTGCTCAACTATTAACCTCAGAGTTGGTAATTTAATCTCTGCAAACTGACCTTGAGCAAAACAATTTTAACACTTTGTGGATCAGATCCTGGCTCAAATCTGCAGAACGGTCCAGATGTACTCCTGACCAGGCCCAGTTAGGGTTTACTAATAGTATGCTAATGATGAGGTACAATCATTTTAGATGTGTGGGTACATTTGGGGTGGAATATGGGTTTTTCTTCAGGAATAGAACTTTGTTAAAGAATCTTCAATCCAAAGGCCACTCGGTTAGAAGGCCGGTGTGGATTTTAAACTTATTTCCAGGTTGTCACGTGGCAGGTTAACATTCTGCTGGTTAAATCACATTGATGTCTGATAAAGATGACACAAAGATGACACAACAGCGTCTTCAAAGGTGGGCAGAAGGCTTGCGAGCAACAACTGGCCTAATTAACGCTGCTGCTTATCGCTCTCGTCTGCGTCACATGCGCTCAATAGAAACTGGACCATGTTAGTTATTCCCACCCAAAAAATGTCTAAGTACAGTGTCCAGTGGAGGATAGGTAGGTGTAGGAGCCATATTTTGGTTTTGGTGCACGCGCTTAGATACGAGCACGACTCTGCTGTGTTTGGGGGCGGCGCTCAGGTGTGTGTGCGTAAGGTGAATTAGTGAGAGCGCTCACCTGCGTTTATTGGCTTGGATAATGGAGGCGGGATGAGCACGAGGAAGGAGACTTCTGTTGACCGTTTTCGTTCTCGTTTTTGTTTATATTATCGTCACGTTACGTTTTGTTACCGTTATCATTTTGCTATTCATTCGCGGCTGTAGTGTAATTCAAGCATCAATGTAAGGAACATAAATACTTATAGCATGTACACATCTCACACTAGTTCTATTATCATTTAAGGTTAATGTACACTTTATCGTCCCTGTAGGGAAATTCCTTCCATGTCACTGGGGCATCTCCTCAGGAGCTGTGGTCGCTCCAGTGCAGCGCCCTGCGACCCATCTCAAGATCTTGTGCTAGGCCTGGTCAGGACTGCAGCTGGATGATTTACCTATTGTGCATGTTTGTTTTGGGTTGATGTCGGAAACCAGAGAGTCCAGAAGAAACCCATCCAGATACGGGGAGAAACATGCAAAATCTAAACTGTGCTGGATCCAGTGGTCAGAAAAGCACTGTGAGAAATGTGTACATTTCACACAGTGCTTTTTGTGATTGGTTCCAGTCCCACCTGAAGGCCCTAAATGTCATATGTTTGGCTCGTAAAACCACCATATCCATGGTGTGAACTGCAAACGAATCAGCGGGAGCCAAACAAGATGGATTCTCAAGAGTTTGTGAATTCTAAAAAAATGTGAGAATTCGTCTTGCTGGCAAGGTTAGTTCTTTATCATTTATGGAATTAATCTATCTCCATGGAAAAAGTTCCAAAGTACGATTTTTTTAACGTTCTAGTTCCACAGAAAATTACATTGCGAAAGTAACATACAGTAACTTCAAGTACAAGCAGTAGGCTTGTACACAAAGTACATAGTTTTACTCCAGTACAAATGTTCACTTTCCACCACTGTGTGCAGACGCAAGTCAAATGAAGACATTTGTAGATGCAGATACCAATAGCTGACCTTTGGCCTCACGCAGCTCCACCAGCTCCCCTCTGGAGATCCAGCGGTAGCAGGGAAACAGCAATGTGGCGCCCTCTGGAGTGCACACCCGCACACTGCGGCAGTACCACTCGTTCTCAGGTAACAGTATCACAGCCTCTTTGTCCAGTCGCACGAGGAGCAGAGTGCCCAGGGAGGAGGGCGTTTTCACACTGTATGTTCTTTTCTATAACACAACATTACTACTGACATTTCATAATAGATTATCTTTACTGAACCAGAAAAGTTTTAGTGCCATTTTCAGTGAAGAAATTCATTCACAAACTAGGTTAGGTGCAACATAAATTACACATAATAATTAAGGAGGACTCCAGGAAACATTGTTGATCCTTTGTCCATGATTTCATACAGAAATGTGTCATTTTAAATCAAATGACCATGGTAGCTCTTAAAAGAATCATCCTTGTGGATTTGTTCATATTCACGTTTCATAGCATGCATTTTATAACAATGACATGTGTGTATACTTACATGGCCCACTCCAAAGTCCCTGCCCCACCCGTTCAGCTCGGTCTTCTTGCTCTGGCCCTTGGTCCCCATCAAGGTCACCGAGATGTGGTCCCAGGTCCTGGCCTCTGCCATGTCTCCAGTGCTCACCTCTACCTGATACTCAGCCATGTTCTTTTACACCACCAACTGCTTCAACTCACCTTCAAAAGAACATGCACCTTTTGAGCAGCAGACAAAAGCGATCACATACTCTTTCACATAGTGGTAACATAGTAGAACATAGTGGCCATTTAATAATGGGACTCAAGGGTCCTTAAGGTAACCAACTTGACTTTAAAAATATATATAAATCTATTCCGTTCAATTCACCAACATTTTTCATTGGAAAATGTTGACATACAATAGGCTCTAATAAAGTTAGCTCAAGTTATCTACTTCACAGAGTGCTTAGAGTTTGCTTTTTTTGAAAAAATGCCTAATAAACTAAAGCACAAGTATCTTATATACAGAGTTTATACATGTATGAGTAGATAAAGATATCTGAGTTTGGAAAGTAGAAAAAAACAATTTTAAAATGGGGACATTGAGGGTCCTGAAGGTCACCAGAGGTTAAATCATTTTTTTGTTTAATGGATTGTCAAGAATCAAAAAAAGCTCGGTCTACTGTCAGTCCATATATCTCTCAACAGCAGCTTTACTCCTCTTATATTTACCACACAAAAAAGGAAAACATCAGAGGTATTTTAGGGAAACTAGGCCCTCTTTTAAGTCAACCCAAATATCTAGTTTAGAACAGAAGAAGGAGAGAGTGGGACTTACGTGTTGACTCTTGAGGAGCAGCAGATCATGTGAAGTTCTGGTGAGTTTCTTCAACACTTATACTCATCCTCTCCTCAGCCCCCACCCCGAAAACACGTCAAGACAAGCAAATTTATTCTGCATTCCAATGTAGGTACTTTGTCATATTGTATACTGTTGTGCAACTCATCATGTGTCTATAGAACAGTGTTCTCGCTGGGCTGAAGTTTGAGGATGGCGGTGGGACACCTAAAAATTTCCTCGATATGGAAAGCCTATATGATCACACTCCGCCACTTAGGAGCAGCGTATCGTGGCGCTCGGTGCTGGGCGGCGCGGGCGAGGAGCGCCCTAAAATGCCCGCAGCGCGCGCACGGTTATCTTAATACCTGGCGGTTTCTCTTCAGCATGGCGGGTGCCGGCGGCAGCATAGTGGGCCGCCATGCCAAAAGCCCTCAGCTGGGGTAAAAGTTACGTAAAAGCATTTCAGACACAGAACATCAAACTAACAGTATGATGGTGGTAGTGGTGAACTTGTGATGGGGCTGTTTTGCTGCTTCAGGATCTGGAAGACTTGCTGTGATAAATGGAATCATAGATTCTGCTGTCGACCAAAACACGAGCAAGTCCACTTCTGAATGACAAACAAAATGAAGACTTTAGAATGGCCTAGTCAAAGTCCTGATCTGAATCCTTTTGAGATGTTTGGCATGATCTTAAAAAGGAGGTTCATGATCGAAAACCCTGAAAGATGAGTGGGACAAAATTCCTCCTCAGCACTTAAATCTACTCAGTGCAAGTTACTGCAAAAGCTTGATGGCAGTTATTGCAGCTAAAAGTGGCTCAACCAGTTATTAGGTTTAGGGGCGATTACATTTTCACACAGGGCCATGTAGGTTTTCAGGTTTTCCCTTAATAATAAAAACCTTCATTTAAAAACTGCATTTTGTGTTTCAAACATGCAATAAAATAAGAAATCAGGAAGGGGGCAAACACACCACTGTGTTCACGCCAGATTGATATGTGTATCACTCTGAACTGTATTGTTATTTCACAATATCTTTAGGTTAGTTTTATCTTGTTTGTTTTGTCCCTCGCTGTGTGTGCATGCAGTTTCCCTGCTGCACTTTTATTCATTCATTCTTTTGCCTCGGTTAATATGAGGCAGGTTAATGTCAAATAAAATCAGTTTGTAGCTTACAGTGGCCCTGATAAGCCCAAGCATCTGTACGAGTCTTCAACTAAACCCAGCCCATGGTTCACTGCCTGCACCCCGCGATAGAGAGAAAAAGGGTGAGAAGGGTGACACCTAAAAGGAGCTCAGAGAAGTGACTGCAGGGAAAGAGGAGTGATGTAAAGTTTGTCCAAGGCTCTAAACTGAGAGAAAGCACTAAAGTGCTGTGAAGCTGGTATCAGTGATACATTTGTAGTGAGTATACACAGATCCAGCCGCACTTCTGGAGGGTTTACTGCATGTACCTGTGTATCACGTATCATCACTGCTGTGCATGAATGAAAACATCTACTTTTTGGAGAACCATCTTTTTCTTTTATTATGACAAAGCTTTTTTTCTGCTCCCATTGCATGGATTTGATGTGAACACACATCCACTGGCAGCAGTGGAATGAACCATTGAAGAAAAAACTAGTGTAATGGGCTGTAGTGTGTGTGTGTGTGTGTGTGTGTCTATCCTATTGTGCGCCCGCGGCCAGCCTCTGTCGCTTTAAGCAGAGTGATAGTGTTTTAAATATTATTTAGCCGTTTCAAAAACTGTTTAGTTTTAACCTTTTGTTTGATAACCCCATTAAATTGTTAAACTTTACACTGAGTCTGCCTCTCCTTTGACCACCTGCAACACTATCTATTGGTTTTAAATTGTATTTTAAAAGGTGGCTTTAAAAGGTTTGCATGTTGGCAAAGGCAGTAAGCGCTCTTGCCTCCCAAGAAGGAGATAATGGGTTCAATTCCCGGACCAGACCAACATCACATGATCTCTCTGGGTGGAGTCTGCATGTCCTCCCCGTGTTACCCCGGTTTTGAAATGTGCCACACTCATGTCAATTTCACAACAAAGTCTGTTCCTTTTCTTATTTTTTATGTCCAGCATCCTCAAAGGATCGCTCATAAAGATATTATATTATAGTATTGAAGTTATAGAAATGGACAAGGGAAATGGCCCCAGAGTCTGACCTTTTGGGACCAGGCTGATGCCAAGACTTAACTCTAAAAGGAGGGCTTTGATTCAGGGTAAACTCTGGGGCCTGTTCCCTATTCCTTTTGGCCCTTGTGGGGCCAGGCTTGTGCCAAAACTTAGCCCAGAAAGGAGGACTTTCATACAGGCTAGACTCTTGAGACTCTGGCCTGGTGACAGGTCTTATCCCAAAAGGGGTTTTGATACAGGTTAGACTCTGGAGGACTTCCGTGGTCCTTTTGATCATTTTAGGTGCAAGCTGGTACCAAGATGTTGCCCAGAAAGGGGGGCTTTGAGTCAATCTAAAATATTAAGAAAGAAATCACAAGACGTACCATCACGACAGTCACAAGTCGACTACTGAGCACACCAAATTCCCTGCAGCACGAATCATATGGGTCTAATGTGTGTTTTGACCTCCGGCGAACCCCTGAGGTGGACTCACCGAACCCCTGGGGTTCGATCGAACCCAGGTTAAGAACCACTGCCTTAGTGTAATGATATTTTGCCTGTCTATCATAAATAAACCCTGCTTTCACAGCAACATTCATCACAGCAACAGGTGAACCCTATGTTTGGAGAACGAGGGAAAAGTCTTGCTGCTTAAATATCTTATAAAGTAGATTGATTTGCATAAAAATGTCCAATGTTCATGTGACCAATGTAGGATATTAAATATATCCTATGTGTGTTCAAATGCATCGAGGAGAAAAGCACCAGGAATCAGGAAGTTAAAGTAAGTATTTATTTCCTGCCCAGTACAATTATAAAGGCAGATCTGATTATTCTTTATTCCAGCATAGTTTAATACATTATTATTCTTTACCAACAAGTCAACAATGCACATGTGGCAGTAGGCCCTCATTAACGCTGTAGCGTCCAGTCGAATTGAGAAGGCCAGAACTGATGGTTAAATGTCTTTTGTTGCTTCCTTTCCAACCAACGTAAGAGCTAGACAGAATAAAATGAAAAACAATTACATTTTGGCCTTAAATCACCGTGTTTCTAGCTCATTACATTAGTACCATATTTTCACAACATATTCGTCCATTAAACATTTCAAATATCTCATAAATACAATCGTTTTAACTACGGCCGTGGCTGGAGAGCCGCGGCGCGGTCAAATAGCCACGCAGTTTCAGGGACCGCGGCATTTCCCTTATAGCCTCATGGCTAACCCTAACCCTAACCCTAACCTTAACCCTAACCTTAACCCTAACCCTAACCTTAACCCTAACCTTAACCCTAACCTTAACCCTAACCCTAACCTTAACCCTAACCTTAACCCTAACCTTAACCCTAACCTTAACCCTAACCCTAACCTTAACCCTAACCTTAACCCTAACCTTAACCCTAACCCTAACCCTAACCTTAACCCTAACCTTAACCCTAACCCTAACCTTAACCCTAACCTTAACCCTAACCTTAACCCTAACCCTAACCCTAACCCTAACCCTAACCTTAACCCTAACCTTAACCCTAACCTTAACCCTAACCTTAACCTTAACCCTAACCTTAACCCTAACCTTAACCCTAACCCTAACCTTAACCCTAATCTTAACCCTAATCTTAACCCTAATCTTAACCTTTTTTACCGTTGTTCAATTTACTTTTCGTCTCTTCCTTAATGTCAAGTAGACTTCCGTTTCACGATCACTTCCAGTTACACAGGAAGTTACCAAAATAAAGCAAAACCTTACCATAAAACATAAACGTGTCAAATTGACCTTTACAAACGCTGACAGCCTATGGCCTGTGACCTGGGCCTTTAAAAGGAGGCGTCCTCACCTGCGCTGGCCCTTCTCGCCTCTGACGTCACCCGCCACATGGGAGCAGTGCAAGCGGCACGAGGACCGGAGCATTCGTTCTGATCGCCCCAAAAACACCCCAAAGTTTAGGTTTAAAGCCAGCGATCACAACAGCGTGTTAACCAGGTTGGTTTGCGCATCGTGCGCTCACCAAACCCTGCTCCAACCTTGTATGACTCGTGCCGCACGCTCCCCAGGTTTAATGCCCCGGTAAGCTGTCTCGCTTCCATAGATTTATATTGTAATCAAACTCGCTCTAATTTAGCACTGTTTGTAGTGCGTGACGTCACGTGCAGGCTTTGTGCGCCGGGATTCCTCCCAGTCGCGGCGCGCATAGTGCACAGATTCGAGCACCGGTATGTATCTTTTCCTCTCTCCCTCGCTTGTTGCGCTCGGTTCTGGACATTCATATATGAGTTAATTTCCCAAATATTGTACATTCTAGGATTGGTAACTCCGCGGGTCTCTCCTTCGACCCCAAACCCAGAACTTCCCTCCAAGTGCCCTTGGTGGGTTCGGGCACGTTCGCACCGGCCCCATTCTACATTGACAGACTGTAACATATCAACGTGTGGAGTTTTTGAGTGTCGGCTCTGGCCCCCAGCTGGACTGTGGGACTGTACCGGGTCCCAGGCCTGCTGCTAAGGACCAGCGCCACCTCCTGGTAGGGTAATTGGGCTAAGTGCCTTAGGGACAATCTGGGCTGCTGTTTTACTTTTGTTATTTCTGTGAATCGTGTTTAAATGTGTCTACTGTTTTAGAGGTGTGAATGTGTGAATGAGAGTAGTGGTAGTTTTATTAGTAAAAATACAAATATTTTATTTATTCTGTCCTTAAATTTAATAAATTGTAAGCTTTCCTATATCTGAGTCTCCTGGTCCACTCAAAGAATTTGCACTTGCCTTTACCTGTGTATATGTCCCTGGCACCAATCCATTGTGGCGTTGTTGGAAACTAATACAGTAAATACTTATTAATTTAACCCATAAATTGGAATTCATGTGGAAGACATCCATCCAAACAGAATATCCCTATCGTAGCCACGACACAGATTCCCTGGACGGCCGGAACATGACTTTTTAGTAAGTGGAGTCTTATTTGCTATTGTGGCAGCGTCTTCAGCGGGCGCCTCACTGCTCGTCATGCCACATTTGGCGTTGTTGGCAGGATAATTGCTTTAAATTGGAGGCCTTGTTCAGTTTCATTAGCCTAACGTATATGTCATGTGACTTTGTCAGTGTGTCATCTTTAAGACCTGTCGTATTTATCCTATTTGTGATTATTGTGTATTTTGCATGCTTGTTTTGAGTGTTTTTGCTTTACTTTGAAGATGTTGTATATTTTAAAGATTGTAAATGGGGTACTAATGACATGGTTATCTGACTGACACTTATACAAGTTGTTTAAAGGTTTAAGTCATTGTAACCAGTTACAAGAAATGTATTTCTTTTTAAAAGGCGAGGCACGGCGGTGTGTACTGGCGGGAGCGTACGAGTCAGCGATGGCATAGTGGGAGGAAGGATGCCTTACTTTCCCAGAGCGTTTAAGGCGCAGCCGTTGTTCACCTGTGTGGTCAGTGAGTACAAGCCGTGTACAGCAGGTCGGCCAAGTGTCTTAACTTTCATTGGACAGTCAACCTTCAGGGTTCCCTATCGGCCCTCCAGGGTGGTACAATAGGGTGATTGTTCCTTTGCGTCGTTTCCAGTGCTGGCCACTGTTTGTTTTAATGTCGCTCCGAAGTGTGGCCTACCTAGTGGCTCATATCCACCTAGGCCAGCTTAACTTAGGCCTTTTGGCAGTGAAGCCTAAGGTTTCTTTTGAATGTGGAAGATTGTGTATAATGGCCACTTCCAATTGTCTAAAATACTTGGTTGCGCGCAACATTATGTGTGTAAGTATGTGTGCTTTAGTTGTCGTCGGGACGCCGGCAAAACTTTGGGGGGATGAACGTGGCATTATGGGGTTGTGTCAAAATTCGCCATCCAGTAGGTGGTGCGAAAGCGTATAAAAGCGCCTCGTCTTCACTCTCTCACTGCGGCTCGTGCATTTCCGGTCCTGTGTACGCCCTGTCCTCGCTTCGCCAGGTAGTATTCACTCTGTTACAAAACTAACCACCTTAGTCTATCGCTTAATGCGTGTATTGTTTTAGTGCCGCTGCGTGGCTTAGCCCTGTCGCACACCGCTTCATCGCGCTCGTTGTCCGTCGCTTTGGTGGCTGGCACATCTTGAGAAGCTGGGGTCCGATGTGTCGTAGCTGGCTATGATGCGGTCAGCAATCACCCGTCAAGGGTGTGCGCTCACGAGCCGTTACAGAAAGTAGGTGCTGCCTCGGTACAATATATGTGTTTGAGCTAATTCTACCTTTTCACAAAGCTTCGGGGTTGAGCCACCGGCCCGTCGCTGCCTTGCCTTTATGCCTTGTCTTTACTCCTTTACTGCAATGCCTTGTCTTAACAAAAGTTAATATATATTCATAATAAATTAATGTAACTCATCTGAATGGCCTCATTTTTTAATCAATAGTATGAACCTGTGTGCCTTATGTTAATATGGTCCTGGGCCCATTAATGTCCAGGTGGCGTTGTTGGTATTTTTAAAATGTGTATCAGAGAGCGTCTTCAGCGTTGCGCCTCACCGCTCGTCATGCCACTCTATTGCGGTCGGCAGCCCTATGTTAAGGATTACGTACACAGGATGGCGGCGCCCAGAATAAGGTGAATAGCAGCTTGGTTGTGTGGGCAGTTATATTCTGATCTAGCTATCTCCGCATCAAAAACACTGCTAAACGATCAGTTGAAACTGTATAGTCACGTCACAGGTAGAAGTCCTCGTCTCCTGTGCTGCTACAAGTCCATAAATTATTGCCAGAAAGAATCTGAGCATAGATATTAACACGTTGCTTAAATGCTAGTGTTTTAAAATACAACTTAAAACCAATAGATAGTGTTGCAGGTGGTCAAAGGAGAGGCAGACACAGTGTAAAGTTTAACAATTTAATGGGGTTATCAAACAAAAGGTTAAAACTAAACGGTTTTTGAAACGGCTAAATAATATTTAAAACACTATCACTCTGCTTAAAGCGACAGAGGCTGGCCGCGGGCGCACAATAGGATAGACACACACACACACACACACACACTACAGCCCATTACACTAGTTTTTTCTTCAATGGTTCATTCCCACTGCTGCCAGTGGATGTGTGTTCACATCAAATCCATGCAATGGGAGCAGAAAAAAAGCTTTGTCATAATAAAAGAAAAAGATGGTTCTCCAAAAAGTAGATGTTTTCATTCATGCACAGCAGTGATGATACGTGATACACAGGTACATGCAGTAAACCCTCCAGAAGTGCGGCTGGATCTGTGTATACTCACTACAAATGTATCACTGATACCAGCTTCACAGCACTTTAGTGCTTTCTCTCAGTTTAGAGCCTTGGACAAACTTTACATCACTCCTCTTTCCCTGCAGTCACTTCTCTGAGCTCCTTTTAGGTGTCACCCTTCTCACCCTTTTTCTCTCTATCGCGGGGTACAGGCAGTGAACCATGGGCTGGGTTTAGTTGAAGACTCGTACAGATGCTTGGGCTTATCAGGGCCACTGTAAGCTACAAACTGATTTTATTTGACATTAACCTGCCTCATATTAACCGAGGCAAAAGAATGAATGAATAAAAGTGCAGCAGGGAAACTGCATGCACACACAGCGAGGGACAAAACAAACAAGATAAAACTAACCTAAAGATATTGTGAAATAACAATACAGTTCAGAGTGATACACATATCAATCTGGCGTGAACACAGTGGTGTGTTTGCCCCCTTCCTGATTTCTTATTTTATTGCATGTTTGAAACACAAAATGCAGTTTTTAAATGAAGGTTTTTATTATTAAGGGAAAACCTGAAAACCTACATGGCCCTGTGTGAAAATGTAATCGCCCCTAAACCTAATAACTGGTTGAGCCACTTTTAGCTGCAATAACTGCCATCAAGCTTTTGCAGTAACTTGCACTGAGTAGATTTAAGTGCTGAGGAGGAATTTTGTCCCACTCATCTTTCAGGGTTTTCGATCATGAACCTCCTTTTTAAGATCATGCCAAACATCTCAAAAGGATTCAGATCAGGACTTTGACTAGGCCATTCTAAAGTCTTCATTTTGTTTGTCATTCAGAAGTGGACTTGCTCGTGTTTTGGTCGACAGCAGAATCTATGATTCCATTTATCACAGCAAGTCTTCCAGATCCTGAAGCAGCAAAACAGCCCCATCACAAGTTCACCACTACCACCATCATACTGTTAGTTTGATGTTCTGTGTCTGAAATGCTTTTACGTAACTTTTACCCCAGCTGAGGGCTTTTGGCATGGCGGCCCACTATGCTGCCGCCGGCACCCGCCATGCTGAAGAGAAACCGCCAGGTATTAAGATAACCGTGCGCGCGCTGCGGGCATTTTAGGGCGCTCCTCGCCCGCGCCGCCCGGCACCGAGCGCCACGATACGCTGCTCCTAAGTGGCGGAGTGTGATCATATAGGCTTTCCATATCGAGGAAATTTTTAGGTGTCCCACCGCCATCCTCAAACTTCAGCCCAGCGAGAACACTGTTCTATAGACACATGATGAGTTGCACAACAGTATACAATATGACAAAGTACCTACATTGGAATGCAGAATAAATTTGCTTGTCTTGACGTGTTTTCGGGGTGGGGGCTGAGGAGAGGATGAGTATAAGTGTTGAAGAAACTCACCAGAACTTCACATGATCTGCTGCTCCTCAAGAGTCAACACGTAAGTCCCACTCTCTCCTTCTTCTGTTCTAAACTAGATATTTGGGTTGACTTAAAAGAGGGCCTAGTTTCCCTAAAATACCTCTGATGTTTTCCTTTTTTGTGTGGTAAATATAAGAGGAGTAAAGCTGCTGTTGAGAGATATATGGACTGACAGTAGACCGAGCTTTTTTTGATTCTTGACAATCCATTAAACAAAAAAATGATTTAACCTCTGGTGACCTTCAGGACCCTCAATGTCCCCATTTTAAAATTGTTTTTTTCTACTTTCCAAACTCAGATATCTTTATCTACTCATACATGTATAAACTCTGTATATAAGATACTTGTGCTTTAGTTTATTAGGCATTTTTTCAAAAAAAGCAAACTCTAAGCACTCTGTGAAGTAGATAACTTGAGCTAACTTTATTAGAGCCTATTGTATGTCAACATTTTCCAATGAAAAATGTTGGTGAATTGAACGGAATAGATTTATATATATTTTTAAAGTCAAGTTGGTTACCTTAAGGACCCTTGAGTCCCATTATTAAATGGCCACTATGTTCTACTATGTTACCACTATGTGAAAGAGTATGTGATCGCTTTTGTCTGCTGCTCAAAAGGTGCATGTTCTTTTGAAGGTGAGTTGAAGCAGTTGGTGGTGTAAAAGAACATGGCTGAGTATCAGGTAGAGGTGAGCACTGGAGACATGGCAGAGGCCAGGACCTGGGACCACATCTCGGTGACCTTGATGGGGACCAAGGGCCAGAGCAAGAAGACCGAGCTGAACGGGTGGGGCAGGGACTTTGGAGTGGGCCATGTAAGTATACACACATGTCATTGTTATAAAATGCATGCTATGAAACGTGAATATGAACAAATCCACAAGGATGATTCTTTTAAGAGCTACCATGGTCATTTGATTTAAAATGACACATTTCTGTATGAAATCATGGACAAAGGATCAACAATGTTTCCTGGAGTCCTCCTTAATTATTATGTGTAATTTATGTTGCACCTAACCTAGTTTGTGAATGAATTTCTTCACTGAAAATGGCACTAAAACTTTTCTGGTTCAGTAAAGATAATCTATTATGAAATGTCAGTAGTAATGTTGTGTTATAGAAAAGAACATACAGTGTGAAAACGCCCTCCTCCCTGGGCACTCTGCTCCTCGTGCGACTGGACAAAGAGGCTGTGATACTGTTACCTGAGAACGAGTGGTACTGCCGCAGTGTGCGGGTGTGCACTCCAGAGGGCGCCACATTGCTGTTTCCCTGCTACCGCTGGATCTCCAGAGGGGAGCTGGTGGAGCTGCGTGAGGCCAAAGGTCAGCTATTGGTATCTGCATCTACAAATGTCTTCATTTGACTTGCGTCTGCACACAGTGGTGGAAAGTGAACATTTGTACTGGAGTAAAACTATGTACTTTGTGTACAAGCCTACTGCTTGTACTTGAAGTTACTGTATGTTACTTTCGCAATGTAATTTTCTGTGGAACTAGAACGTTAAAAAAATCGTACTTTGGAACTTTTTCCATGGAGATAGATTAATTCCATAAATGATAAAGAACTAACCTTGCCAGCAAGACGAATTCTCACATTTTTTTAGAATTCACAAACTCTTGAGAATCCATCTTGTTTGGCTCCCGCTGATTCGTTTGCAGTTCACACCATGGATATGGTGGTTTTACGAGCCAAACATATGACATTTAGGGCCTTCAGGTGGGACTGGAACCAATCACAAAAAGCACTGTGTGAAATGTACACATTTCTCACAGTGCTTTTCTGACCACTGGATCCAGCACAGTTTAGATTTTGCATGTTTCTCCCCGTATCTGGATGGGTTTCTTCTGGACTCTCTGGTTTCCGACATCAACCCAAAACAAACATGCACAATAGGTAAATCATCCAGCTGCAGTCCTGACCAGGCCTAGCACAAGATCTTGAGATGGGTCGCAGGGCGCTGCACTGGAGCGACCACAGCTCCTGAGGAGATGCCCCAGTGACATGGAAGGAATTTCCCTACAGGGACGATAAAGTGTACATTAACCTTAAATGATAATAGAACTAGTGTGAGATGTGTACATGCTATAAGTATTTATGTTCCTTACATTGATGCTTGAATTACACTACAGCCGCGAATGAATAGCAAAATGATAACGGTAACAAAACGTAACGTGACGATAATATAAACAAAAACGAGAACGAAAACGGTCAACAGAAGTCTCCTTCCTCGTGCTCATCCCGCCTCCATTATCCAAGCCAATAAACGCAGGTGAGCGCTCTCACTAATTCACCTTACGCACACACACCTGAGCGCCGCCCCCAAACACAGCAGAGTCGTGCTCGTATCTAAGCGCGTGCACCAAAACCAAAATATGGCTCCTACACCTACCTATCCTCCACTGGACACTGTACTTAGACATTTTTTGGGTGGGAATAACTAACATGGTCCAGTTTCTATTGAGCGCATGTGACGCAGACGAGAGCGATAAGCAGCAGCGTTAATTAGGCCAGTTGTTGCTCGCAAGCCTTCTGCCCACCTTTGAAGACGCTGTTGTGTCATCTTTGTGTCATCTTTATCAGACATCAATGTGATTTAACCAGCAGAATGTTAACCTGCCACGTGACAACCTGGAAATAAGTTTAAAATCCACACCGGCCTTCTAACCGAGTGGCCTTTGGATTGAAGATTCTTTAACAAAGTTCTATTCCTGAAGAAAAACCCATATTCCACCCCAAATGTACCCACACATCTAAAATGATTGTACCTCATCATTAGCATACTATTAGTAAACCCTAACTGGGCCTGGTCAGGAGTACATCTGGACCGTTCTGCAGATTTGAGCCAGGATCTGATCCACAAAGTGTTAAAATTGTTTTGCTCAAGGTCAGTTTGCAGAGATTAAATTACCAACTCTGAGGTTAATAGTTGAGCAATTAGCATCTCAACGTGTCAACAACACGTTTCTAATACACAAAAATACTAACACAATCTGGGGATGATGACGTTTAGTTCTAGAACAATTGTTTTGCTACATTTTGTTGAACTATGTGTGCTGTTATGTTACAAAAATGATAATGATAAACGTGTATATTTGGATGTTTTTATTTTAAAGCCACAAAGTTGTTGGAAGAGAACCACCCGGTTCTAAAAGAGCATCGCCAACGGGAGGTGAAAGAGGGGAAGGAGAACTACAGGTCAGTCCTAGCCCAAGACAAAAAGTACACCAGAACCAGACTAGTACCTGACCAAACCCATACCAGGACCAGAACCAAAGCACACATAACAAGACCAGGGTTGGAAAGAACCACAACCAGAAGAGTGTTCCTGCAGCACCAGACCAAGACCATAATCAGGCTAGAATGAATCATGAACCAGACCTAACCAGGATCAGGCCAGTTGCAGAACTTGACCAGAACCAGATCTTGACCGTAATACCTCTATAATTCATTGACATGTACTTGCCCTTGTTTTTGTGCAGGTTTGTGGTGTTTGAGGAGGGACTGCCTCACAGATCTCATTTTAAGACTCTAGAAGAACTTCCATCGGAACTGCAGATATCATCAATTAGGGGTGCTGAGATCAACCTCAATAAAGTCCTTATGTGAGTCTATGGGCCCAGCCAATGCACAAGGCAAATGGAATGGACCTAGTAGCATGGCTTTTATAAAATGACATCATTGTGCTTTGATTGTGGTGGCATGACAATAACATATTGTATACAAGATGTATACACATTTTTTTACCGTGACCAGAGGGATTTTGAATGTTTTATTTTACGCCCGTTGTAGGCACAGTCGGGCGATGACATAGGATGTGTGGGATGGAGTTGATGTATACATGTAGGAGCACTCCCTCAACTGAGTCAGGAACTTTACACCTGCGCACATTGCAGGGCGCTCTGGCTATTCTGACGATTCTCTCTCTGAAATGGCAGAGGACTTGAACTGAAGATCAAGGATTTGGTGGGATCAGAAGAGCGATGGGAGAAGGAGGAGGACATGAGGAAAATCTTCAGGTTTAAGAAGACACCCTTGTCAGGTATTGTGTGCTCTTGTCTCTGCGCTCTCTGTGAAAGCACTTGCTCAGCTCTCCTCTTGCAGAATACGTGGCGGATCACTGGAGAGACGATGACTTCTACGGCTCACAGTTTTTAAACGGCTACAACCCAATGGTGATCCAGCGCTGTCAACAGCTTCCACCGAACTTTCCTGTTACCAACGAGATGGTGCAGCCTTTTCTAGATGGTGCTCACTCCCTGCAGGCTGCGGTAAAGGTACTGATAAAACACAAGTTACTATATTGGCCATTGATCAGTATCACAGTATGGAGCCAATAATTAAGTATCCCTACACAACTACAGCACTCAACCTTTGGTTTGGTGAAAACATCCACTTTATCCATTCAATAAAGTATTATATTCTTGTTGTTTCTGGTTGAACAACTTTTATCCAAAAGCTCTTACAAAGAATTATTAAAACATATCTGGTCATTGTTATTACACCAATGTGCAGCAATGTTAAACTGTCTGAGCTTAAAGTACACTTATTCTGACAAGTCTGAGCCTGGGCTGTTACTGTGTGCGATCCATAGGCAGGAAACATCTTCTTGTACGATGCAAAGGTGTTTGAGGGAATCACCTCGAGGACATACAATGGCAGAACTCTGCATGTGACTCCCGGCTTCTGTCTGTTCTATCTGAACTCAGACGAGCAGCTCAAGCCCATCGCAATCCAGGTACACTGTTCCCTTACAGTTATAGTTACAGTACATAACAGCATAAAATAATTGTATTTAACTATAAATTGTGTGTGTGGCATTCATTTACACTGTTCAAACATCCACATGGCTTTATTTCTGGTGACTGCAGCTGCATCAACTGCCAGCAGAGGACAACCCAATCTTCCTGCCCAGTGATTCCGAGAGCGATTGGCTGCTGGCCAAGATGTTCATAAATAATACAGTTGTAATGGAACACCAGCCTGTCCATCACCTGATGAACACACACTTGCTGGAGGAGGTCTTTTTCATAGCCACGTTGCACAACCTCCCAACAGTGCACCCCATGTACAAGGTACATCCCCCACTCGTTAAATCATTTAATAATCAACTCATTTGTTTTGTTTTGAAGAAATCCAATGTAAAGCCAGTGAAATGTTTGAAGGCTGTTACTCTCCTCTCATCATCAAAACACTCTATCACACATTGTAATACAGAGAAAATAATATAATTTAACAACTGCCACACTTAGGAATGGAGCTTATTCTGGCTCTAGCCCGGGTTAACCCGAGTGTAAAAACAGCCCTGATAAGGAGAAAATTGATTTTTCAAACATTTCGAGAGGAATCTGGCTGCAGACATCCACCCAGTGTTCTCGGCCCTGCAGCCTCCACGGCTGCAGGGCCGAGAACACTGGGTGGAAGAGGACCCTGACACAACTTACCTCTTTTCTCAGGTCCCTCATAGGAAACAAACAATAAAAAAAAGATTATGAAACACTTCTACCGAAGTATAACCGAGACCTATCATAAATTCCAACATGTAAAAGAGTTTTAAATATTATTAGAGGATTTATTTGACAACTATTATGTATTTATAAGGTAGCTTACCGTGCATGTGCAGTTCATGTTTTATTTAACCCCAAACAACCCCAAACCCTTTTTCTAACCTTTACCATAACAGACTTTGGTTAATCTTAAAGGTCCCATAACATGCAAAATCGACTTTTCAGAGCTTTTAACTTTCTTACATTGCTATTTGTGCTTCATATATGTACCCAGAGTGTGTTTTTGATTGATTCCCGCAGTTTTTAGCTATAGTACAGACTATCTCCTTTCCTCGAATCTCCAAACTGACGGGGGGTGGGTGCAAGACAGCGTCATAAGGGCAAGCACGAGTCACCATCCTCCCTCACCCTCCCCCCTCTCCACCCCCCTCCGCCCCCTTCCCCCCGGCTCCGCGCTGAGGGGGGAAGGGGGGCTATTTAAGTTAAACACGGCTCAAAGAGGCCCAAAACTTCATTCATGATATCACACTCTTTACTATTATCACAATGGTGAAGGTTTACGTGGCAGTTGATGGAGCAACCGGGAAAATAAACGGAGAGAAGTTCTATCCGATACCGAAAAACCCGGAAATAAGAGCGCAATGGACATAGACTTTTATATATATATATATATAGATCTATAGATATATCTTTTCTGCGCACGCTGTAAATTAAAGTAGACTCTTTGTTGATCTGAAGCTCTATCGGTCACTCACTCGCGCGGCGGGAGCGGCCCGCGGCGGAGCTGACAGCTGTTCAGCCCGGTGGAGGTGCGCTGAACCCCGGACATGCAGACTCACGCACCGCCTGCCTGCGCTGGAGCTCCGGAGCATAAACGCTGTAGAATAATACGTTTTATTCAGGCGTAGAGCCTTTGATCAAAATTGGGACTTGTGAACCATGGGACCAGTGGGCTTGGAGATATCTGGAAGAGTCGTGATTTAGGCATAAAATATGGATCCGAGTTGATTGATCGCAGCTTTTCTAAATATCGACCTCTGTGTAGCTCATCCAAGGAGTTTGTGGACTCTGAAAGCACTGGGGGCTCCATAATGTACGTTTGAGATCACTTTCCACGCTCTATCAGTGCAAAGGAACGCAACAAGTGACGGTCAAGGGGCGGCAACGTATGACACCGCCGCTAGAATCGGAAACGTGCTTATTGAGTTAGTTTGTTTACACCCCCTCCGTCTCCGGGGTGGGCGGGGCACACACGCTCTCTCTGAGACTACGTCACGGGTTGGGCGGGGGAGCCAGATCGCTCTTCGCAAGGGTGGGGGCGAATATCAAACCAAGCCGTTTGCATTTCCGGGTTGGTGAGGGGGTCCAAGGTATGGGTGACATTTCTTAACTATTATGTTATGGGTGTTGCACAACCCTTATTATTATCAATTATACACTTAGGATAGACTACGAAACGTGAAAAAAAGCATGATATGGCACCTTTAACCAGACTCACGGCGACACACACAAACTACTAAGACTAATGCTGACTTCATATGCTATATTTACATCATTGTGCATGTTACCTGTCTGATGTTTTTGTGTTTTAAACACAACTCATTTTCTTCTTATTATTCTTTATCACCTTAAATAACCTATCATAAACAGTGGACTAATTCAACTGATGATAAAAATGCAGCATACAATAAAAAGGTGTCACTATATTGGCGTTAGAGTAAAAAACTATGACAAATAGTCAGTGAATAGGGTAAGACTTCTGGGTAGAGGTCCTAAGCTGGACTCTTGTGGACACTTCATCAGCTTAACATTGGATTTTAGTGGTGCATTTTGGGGTGGAAATTGTAGAAACTAATTTTGTCTCTGAATCTGCAGCTCCTCATTCCACACTTTCATGGAACTATCCCGATGAACGTTGAATCACTGACGATTTTGCATGAAAACATTTTTGAGATGGTGAGATTTCCATTTCTCAAATATCCCTCTCTAGTTTTTTGAACTAGTGGATATGGCTGTTCTGAGGGTCATCCTTAACTATTGTGCAGACCTCTCTGGGGAACAAAGGATGTGTGGAGGTGATGAGGCGGAAACTGTCAGAGTTGACCTACAACGCCCTCTGTCTGCCGGAGAACATCACCTCCAGAGGACTGGACTCTGTGCCAAACTTCTACTACAGAGATGATGGCCTCAAGCTTTGGGCCATTATAAACAGGTGCTTTCAAAACTTTTGTGTACTTTCATTCTGTGTCATTGGGGACAGGGATTAAACAGTGTAGGCTACATGAAGCACTAATACTTACATTTTAATTAATTAGTTTTATTTCATTTCAATTATATTTATGTTGAGAAAATCACAACAGCAGTTTTCACCTCGAAGGGCGACAGTGAAAGAACGATTAAACAATATTTATCGGAAAATAGCAAATGTCCTTAGACCCTCCTTCTTGGCAAGGAATAACTACAAAAGTCTTTCGGAGAAAGTGAAACCTCGGGGTGAACCACAGTGAAGGAGAGAGCCTAATCCCATGATGCGCTTCAATTTGAGACTGTGGGACCAGAACCACTCAGGAGGAGACAAGACAAGACAGTTCCTCTGGGCAGATGCAGAGCTGTTCAACTAGAGTAGAGAGCGATTTGTAATCATCAGATTTGAGCTAAAAGAAACACCACAGTTGTTTTCTATTTAATCTTCCATCCTATCAGTTGTAACATCACCGATTGTTTCTGATTGTCTAATATTCACCGCGCGTCTAAAAAAAAGGGTCACAGGCTCTTTAGCTTTGATTATGGCACACTTTCGCTGTGGCATAGTTTCAATAAACGTCTGAAATATTATAAGATTTATTTCATCCAGTGTTGCATTATTTTTCACCAGTTGATCTTGTATTGATGATGTGAGAGAGTGACCACATCCCAAACACTCTCAGATCTGTAGTAGATTGGGTTCTGCTTCTTCTTAGATGGAGAGGCGGCGGGCTGGTGTGGGCTTGCTTATAGCCCCTCAGCTCAGCCCCACGTGTTGGAGTTCACCCCGGTGGGCGAGAGGGTCTTCGCCTTCGGGTGGGGGACAGGTCTCTCACTGTTGTTTCGGCCTAAGGTCCGAACTGCAGTGCAGAGTAGCCGGGCTTCTTGGAGTCCTTGGGAGGGGTACTGGACAGTGCACCGACCGGAGACTCCGTTGTTCTACTGGAGGACTTCAACGTCCACATGGGCAATGACAGTTACACCTAGAGAGGGGTGATCGGGAAGAACGGCTTTCCCGATCTGAACCCGAGCGGTGTTCAGTTATTGGACTTCAGTGGATTGTCCAGTACAAACACCATGTTCAAGCACAAGGGTGTCCATCAATGCACGTGGCACCAGGACACCCTTGACCAGAGCTCAATGATCGACTTTGTTGTCGCGTCATCTGACCTCCGGCCGCGTGTCTTGGACACTCGGGTGAAGAGAGGGGCAGAGCTGTCAGCCAATCACCACCTGGTGGTGAGTTGGATCCGCTGGCGGAGGAGGAAGCCAGATAGAGTTGGCAGACCCAAGCGCATTGTGAGAGTATTCAACTCACACCTCCGGGAGAGCTTCTCCCAGATCCCAGGGGAGGCTGGGGACATTGAGTCCGAGTGGACCATGTTCTCCACCTCCATTGTCGATTCGGCTGCTCGGAGCTGTGGTCGCAAGGTCTCCGGTGTCTGTCGCGGCGGCTACCCCGGAACCCGGTGGTGGACACCTGGAGTAAGGGATGTCGTCAGACTGAAGAAGGAGGCCTATCAGGCCACTCTGGCTTGTAGGTCTCCTCAGGTCATTGACAGGTATCGGCAAGCCAAGCGGGCTGCTGCTTGTGCTGTCGCAGAGGCAAAAACCCCAGAGCTGGGAGGAGTTCAGGGAGGCCATGTAGGAGGACTATCGGTTGGCCCCGAAGAAATTCTGGCAAACCGTCCGGAGCCTCAGGAAGGGGAAGCAGTGCTTCACTAACACCGTCTACGGTGCGGGTGGAGACCTGCTGACCTTGACTGGGGATGTCGTTGGAGAGTGGAAGGAATACTTTGAGGATCTCTTTAATCCCACCGGCACGTTTTTCGAAGAGGAAGCAGAGATCGGGGACTCAGAGGCTGGCTCATCCATCACCCAAGCTGAAGTCACTGAGGTTGTTGGCAAACTCCTCGGTGGCAGGGCTCCGGGGATGAGATCCGCCCTCAGTACCTAAAGTCCCTGGATGTTGTCTTGGCTGACACGTTTCTGAAACATCACATGGCGGTCGGGGACAGTGCCTCTGGACTGGCAGACAGGGGTGGTGGTCCCTTTGTTCAAGAAGAGGGACCGGAAGGTGTGTTCTAACTACAGAGGGATCACACTCCTCAGCCTCCCAGGTAAGGTCTATTCCAGGGCACTGGAGAGGAGAATCCGACTGATAGTCGAACCTCGGATTCAGGAGGAGCAGAGCGGTTTTCGTCCCGGTCGTGGAAAACTGGACCAGCTCTATACCCTCCATCGGGTGCTCAAGGGTTCATGGGAGTTTGCCCAACCAGTCCACATGTGCTTTTGTGCATGGGCTTTTGACCGCGTCCCTCGGGGTGTCCTTTGGGGGGTGCTCCGGGTGTACGGGGTCCGGGGCCCTTTGCTCAGGGCTGTAGTACGAGCTGTGTTTGCATTGCCGGCAGTAAGTCAGACCTGTCCCCAGTGCATGTTGCAATTTCTAGGCACATTCAGGGGTCGCAGGGTGTCTGGTTTGGGGACCAAAGGATCTCATCTCTGCTGTTTGCAGACGATGTTGTCCTGATGGCTCCATCAAACCCGGACCTGCAGCATGCACTGGGACGGTTTGCAGCCGAGTGTGAAGCGGTTGGGATGAGAATCAGCACCTCCAAATCCGAGGCCATGGTTCTCAACCGGAAAAAGATGGCTTGCACTTTTCGGGTGGGTGGGGAGTCCTTGCCTCAAGTGGAGGAGTTCAAATATCTCAGGGTCTTGTTCAAGAGATAAGACAAGATAAGCCTTTATTTGTCTCAAAATGGGGAAATTCCCATGTTGCAACACAAAGTAGGTACAGAAGTAAAAGAACAGATAACTTATAGAAAACTTAAAAAATAAAAAAACTCTTAGTAGAAAAGCTCTTATAAAAACTCTTCTGAAAAACCTCTTATATTCTTAATAAAAAGTAAACAAAAATAAATAAATAATAATAATAGTAACAAAAGTAACACTCTTATTTACAGCAGTTGAATGGACGGAGAACATTGCACCAATATGATTGACATTTATTGTACATAAATATGACATTATTGCGTATGATTATGTAAGTATTGCACATGATTAAGTCAGTATTGCACATGATTAAGTCAGTATTGCACATGATTATGTAAGTGTTGCACTTGGGTTTGACAGTATAGTGACACGTGTTCACATGTTCAGTGCTAACAGTGTTTGTTGTAAAGTCTGACAGCAGCAGGAAGGAAAGACCTGTGAAACGTCTCCTTCACACAGCGAGGATGGATCAGTCTGTCACTGAGTGTCCTGCAGAGGGTGAGACTCATGGTCCAGCATAGATGTGAGTTCAGCCAGGACCCTTCTGTCCCCACCTCCTGCACCGAGTCCAGAGCGCAGCCCAGGACGGAGCTGGACTTCTTGATGACCTTGTCCAGCCTCTTCCTCTCCCTCTCTGTGATGCTGCTGCTCCAGCAGGCCACACCGTACAGGAGGGCTGATGCCACCACAGAGTCGTAGAAGGTCTTCAGGAGTGGCCCTGTCATCAAGGAGACAGGAGACAGGAGTTGGCGAAGTGTCTGGGGAGAATTAAGTCTGGGAGTCCCTGCTTAGACTGCTGCCCCCGCGACCCGGGGTGGGTGGAAGAAGATGGATGGATAACCACGTGTTGGATTTTTACTATTTCATTTGCACCAAAACCAAACCAAATACTAAAACGTAGCCTGAGCAGTTGGGAGCCACTTCTCCAGACTACAGCACATAAAGCACACAAGTCCAGTTCTGACAAAAGCTGGATCATGTCCAGGGCCTGAATAAACCCCTCCCTCTCATTGTGTCCAGTTTCGTACAGGCTGTGGTGGGACACTACTATCCCTCAAATACAGAAGTGCAGAATGACGCCGAGTTGCAGCACTGGATCAAGGAGATTTGGACCCATGGATTTTTGGCAAACGCAAAATCAGGTGGGTTCAGTTTATTTTTGTAAAGCCAAACATCAAAAACAGCAGTACCTCACAGGGCGTTCCAAAATGATTTATTTAACCAGTGAAGGCATGAATACTTGGAAATGTATTTAGTTACATTCATTCATCTTCTACTGCTTGTTTCCGTTAGGGGTCACGAGTGATTGGGGACTATCCCAGTGACTTTGGGTCTTAGGCGGGGTTCACCCTTGACAGGGGCTCGTCATAAGGTTAACCCCATTTAGTTACAGAATACCCAATATCTGCATTCAAATGTATTTTGTATTTTGTACAGAGAGAGAAAAAACACACATTCTCTCTATGAGTGCTGTGTTTTCTATTTTTCTCACTAATTCGGTGATTAGTATTCTGAATGCCAGAGACAAGAAAGAAACAGTACCAGAATACAGTTACTCTGAATGAGTATTCTGAAGATATATTTTCAGTACATACATTGAGCTACTTCCAAAACTAGATTTAACCAACAGAAAACTAGGAAATCAAACAATGAAATAGTCCCTGATCAATAACAGAGAAGCAGATTAATATTTAAGCAAATGGAGAACGGTTCCAGAGCATCATCTTTACTTAGACCCTCTCTCTGCAAGGAAAAACTACAAAAGGGGTTATGTTCTATACAGCAGGTTCAAATGGATTACAGCCTGATCCATTTACAGGTTGTCCAAACAACTTCAGCTAAACTTGTTCAAACTGTGTTTGTTCTGTGACTGTGGCCTCAAGTAGTGCTCAGTTTAAATGTATATGTATATGTATATGTATATGTATATATATATGTATATATATATATATATATATATATATATATATATATATATATATATATATATATATATATATATATATATATATATATATATATATATATATGTATATATATATATATATATATATATATATATATATATATATATATATATGTATATATATATATATATATATATATATATATATATATATATATATATATATATATATATATATATATATATATATATGCAGAGAGTGTGTCTGACACTCGGACCTGCAGTGTGGGGGCGCCCCAGGGCACTGTCCTCGCGCCCTTTCTCTTGACCCTTTACACTGCAGACTTCAGACATTACACGGACAGCTGTGTCCTGCAGAAGTTCTCTGACGACTCTGCCATCATCGGACTCATCACGGACGACGATGACGCGGAGTACAGAGGACTGGCGCAGGACTTTGTGGACTGGTGTCAGCGGAACCACCTCCTCATCAACGCGGGGAAGACCAAGGAGATGGTGGTGGACTTCCGCAGAGGCCACCCCACTGCCCCCTCACCAGTGAACATCCAGGGACGGGACATTGAGAGAGTGGACTCATACAAGTACCTGGGTGTTCATCTGAACCACAAACTGGATTGGACTCATAACACAGACGCACTGTACAGGAAGAGCCAGAGTCGGCTCTACCTCCTGAGGAGACTCCGGTCTTTTGGAGTGACAGGGCCACTCCTGAAGACCTTCTACGACTCTGTGGTGGCATCAGCCCTCCTGTACGGTGTGGCCTGCTGGAGCAGCAGCATCACAGAGAGGGAGAGGAGGAAGCTGGACAGAGTCATCAAGAAGTCCAGCTCCGTCCTGGGCTGTGCTCTGGACTCGGTGCAGGAGGTGGGGGACAGGAGGGTCCTGGCTAGATTCACATCTATGCTGGACCATGAGTGTCGCTCCCAGCAGGACACTCTCTCCGCTCTGGAGAGCAGCTTCAGTGAAAGACTGATCCACCCTCGCTGTGTGAAGGAAAGGTTTCGCAGGTCTTTCCTTCCTGCTGCTGTCAGACTTTATAACAAAAACTGTTAGCACTGAACACTCGCAATACTGACCTAACCATGTGCAATTCTGTCATTTGTGCAATTGCTGTTGGAATTAATGTGCAATTACTGTGAAATTCATGTGCAGTCTATGTGCTGTCGTGACACATATTCATGTGCAATTACTGTCAGGATCACATGCAATGGTATTTATTTATTTATTTGTCTATGGGAGTTTTTGTTTATAGGAGATCTTCTACTGAAAGTGTTTTTCAGACTTCCTATAAGTGATCTGTTCTTCTGTATCTACCTCTGTATCTACCTGCGTTGCACCAATGAAATTTCCCCATGTGGGACAATAAAGGAATATCTCATCTTATCTCATCTTATCTAAAATCTTTTATACATGTCATTTCAGAAGCATTTCTGTTTCAGTTCTGTTTCGGAATAATCTGACTTTTTTACTCACACAAGAAACAACAGGATTCAGTGGGAACATTTTAATCTCTGTTTTTCAGGCGTCAGGGAACAGCAACATCCCATCATTTCCCCCATTGAGTTCAACCATTGTTCAAATAAAGTTATGGTACCGTAAAAAAGTATGATTTACAAGAAATAAAATAAAATACAAATAAAAAATCTAAATAATTTAAATAAATCATCTTTAGTCTGTACATGATATGAATAACAATACATGCTGTTGAAACTTTACATAAAATAGAGCCCATTTACAAAAACACTGGATCAGAAACTACGTCAAATAAATAAATGTTTGATTTGAATTGGACAGCGAAGCAGGAAATATATGGCCTTAATTAAGTCACATTTTTACCTTATTAATCTTTAGTAGAAAAAGCTTCAGTTGTAGTCATCTGGACTCAGTTTAGAAAAAATAGAAGTTTCGACTCTCATCCAAGAGTCATCGTCAATAAAAGAATTTAGGTCGAGAACTCCGATATTTGTACTATTCTGTGGTAAGTCAACTCAAACAACTCTTTCCGCTTCAGGAAGGCTCCTCCCAATGGGCTGGACTTACCACAGAACAGTACAAATATCGGAGTTCCCGGCCTAAATTCTTTTATTGACAATGACTCTTGGATGAGAGTCGAAACGTCTATTTTTTCCAAACAGAGTCCAGATGACTACAACTGAAGCTTTTTCTACAATGGAACACGTCTGGATGAATGAGGGATTACACCGATTTATTCATCTTTGTGATAATGCTTTAAAAGTAGAATTACAAAGTCTAGGTTACAGGGCTTTTAATAAATCTAACTTAGTATAATTTTCATCACGTTTATGAGGTGGAGAGTTCATAAAGACCATATTAATGTGTGGCTCAGTTGGATTAAATTCAATTATATTTTGGAGTAAATAAAATTACAATAATTTTGATGATGTCTGGATCTAGCAGTAAAAACCCTAAATAAAAGATGGATAATACAAACTTAGAAAAACGCTTCTTTTGATATATATATTTTTTTGTCATTTGGATGAGATGATGAGGCTAAATTGTTTGGATTAAAATATGCAAAAATCAAACAAGAACATTTTCAAAATCCAAAATGTATCTTTGCACATTCATGTTGACCATTACTGTCTATTGACGTTTGCTCCTGTATTTACATGTTATTTCCATTCTTAATCTCCCTTGGCTGTTCCCTTACGCTGTGACAGATTTCTTAAAGGGCGCAGGTCATTTGGAATTTTCAGATTTTTTTTTTTTTTATGAAAGGAAAAACACAGTTGTCCCTCCTTAAATTGAATAACACTTCACTCGCAGCCACCAACATGTAACATGTTTGAAATGAAATAAATCAATCAATCACAGGAGATTCTTGACCCGAATCTCCAATGAAAAAGTTAAAAAACGTATAAAAATGTTATTTACAACATCGTTTCCAAATTTGGGTCGGCTCTGATCAAGTGTGTAGGTAGTAACAGGTTGGTTTGTCCCATGCTTTTATTGTTTGTGGTCTTCTGGTTAAGGACTCGGCTTCCCAGAATGCATCAGTGCTTCGTCTAAAGTCCAATCTATTTTAGTCCCAAAAAGTAAAAGGTAAAGGGAAGAAATCAGGACTGTCCATCACTTCTGTGGGCTCTGAAAGAGAGGGAAAAAAAGGAAATTAACACATATTTAGTTGCCAACAGGAAAGCACAAAAAACACTGGAAAATAAACACTAATTATAATAATATTAATTCAGAAGTAACACAAAACTCACTATGTGCATTAAAGGTACAGTGTGTGTTCTGGTGACATTGGAACATTTGAATCATGCATAGGTTGGGCTATAAGAAGCATTATACGTATAATTTACTAAGCTACTATAAAACATTTTACCAACAATAGACTTTAACTGCAACTTTAAGCAAAAGTGGAGAAAAATATTAACTAATATCAAAAGAAAAAGTGACTTTAAGAAATACATACAGCAGTGAAAAAGACAGTGGAGAGATGGAGGTTTTAATATGAAACTTAATACGTATAAATACTAAACTATTCTACGTCAAATAAATCTTAAACTTGGAGCGCTCACAGGAACCTAGTGAGCGCTCCACCTACTGGCAGTAAAGGGAATTACAAAGGGGAGGTAAGCAAACCTAGCGTGTCCCCTGTGATCCCCAATTTAAATCTGTCGAATTTGCTTCAAAATGCAACACTGGTCTCTTACTATGGCCACACGTACGTGAACAAACTACATCTAATATGCTACTGATTTCTTTTATCTTATAAATGTTCTATTTTGTGTAAAATATGAGCTCAAGTTTGTGAAAAACACAACATTTAACTCCTAATAAAGTGAACAAATGGATAAGTCCAGAGAAAGGTCAATGCCAAATGACCTTAGAGTAATGATATTTTGCCTGTCTCTCATAAATAAACCTGATGAAACTTTCTTAACAAATTATATTTAACTTAAATGACTGGTGAAGTAAAGCTACATCTGACAGATAATATTTTCACTCTCGACGCAGTTGTAATAAATGCAATTTGAAAGTATTGTAGAATTGTATAACTGCTCAGAACGAGATGAACAGCACAGACGTTCTCGCAGCGCTACGTATAACGTCACAAATCCGGGAAGATTTTTTAACTGAGTGCTTTCTGGGGCACAGGTGGGAGAAGACCCCGTAACAGGATCAAACTAACGTAAATTAATCTAAATACAACTCCAGGGTTGTTTTTGATGAGACAGTGTTATAATATGGTTAAAAAGCTAAAAAAATACATTAAAAAAAGGTACATTTAGCTTGAATATGTGTCATTCAGGTTATAGTTACGAATACTTATTTAACATTGACAAATCTAAAAAAGTGCAAGTTTGATTCAAGAGTTAAGAACATATTCGTTTTTTGATAGAAACAAATGAATTCCAACAATGAGGCGTGAAAAGACTGGAGAAAGTGACTACAAACTACTGCTACTTTAGAAAGACAGCAATGGAAAGAGTTTAGCATCCAAAAAGAGAAGAAGGGAAAGTGTGTCTAAAAGGACTCGAGGACGGGACAGGGGGGACGGGGGGAAGAGGTAGGAGGGGTTTAGTGCTGGGGTCACAGGACTTACTCCGAGTGGGCACAGAGTTCAGAGACACTGTTGGTCTCAGAAACGGGGAGGACAGTGGAGCCAAACGAGGCCAAGATGGAGGAGAGGATGTCCAGGGAGGGGCCTGGGAGGTAACAAGCTGTTTTAAAGGGTTACATGGCAACGACTTTACACAGTGTCTGGACGTGCTGGGGGGAGGAGGGAGTCAACTATGGATCAAAATATACAATCAGCTAAAGAGATATTCTTGTATGTACTTTTTGTATGTCTCTTCGTGATTCTGATGTTATAATTAATGGTATAATTAATCTACACTTTTTTTTTTTACAATGACTTATCTTTTCTTCTTCTGAGAGGGTCACGCTTCACTGGGATTGGGTGAATCTACCTGTCACTCTCACTCGGCGCATAACGGAGGCCAGCGGTGGAAAGTAACAAAGTACAAAAGTAAAAGTACTGTACTTTTATTTTGCTTCATTACATTTTAGAGTAGGTATATATACTTTCTACTTCCCTACAAGTACTTTTATATGGTTTGATGCTTTTGTTGTTGTTGTGTTTTTGGATGTTCACCGTGACATCCTGCTTTAAAGTTCTGAGATCAAGCCTCAACTTTTATCAAACGTAAATATGAGGTAATTATTCATTCAAATTGCTACGCTTGACCTAAAATCAGCACAATTCTTTATCAAAATCACCACATTTAACGCTTCAACGGTTCTCAAAATCTGTGAGGAATACTTTTTACTTTCTACACTTCATGTACATTTTTAGAAAACGTTTTGGTTCCTATGGTATCTGTAGTTTGACTTAAAGTGCACATGGTCGTCTGTGTGCTCAATACTTATTATAGTTTTACATCAGTCAAGTGGCAATCTGTGAAGTAAGAAATGACAAATAAAAGGAATTAGAGGTCTAAACCTAAAATCCCTCTTGACTATTTCAACAGTAATTGGACAAATTGAATGTGTTATTAAGTATTATTTTGGCCCACATCTGCCGCTCATGTAAAACCATTATAAACGTCACCAAAATTGTCAAACTGGAAAAAACTAGGCCCTTTTTTTTTAACGTAAAATCATAAATGTTCACTATGTTTAAGTGAAATTATGATGGTGAATAATAATGCCTGATAATACCTTTATTTTGTTAAAAAAGTCGTAAATTGTCGCAGCATTTTGGATCGTCACTTTTTGATGACATGAGTAGAAGAATTCTGTTTTAGAATGAAGCACTACTTTCTGTAATCTTTCTTCACAAACTGCAAACTGACTATTGTAAAACTCTGATAAATATATTCACCCCTGGCCTGTACTCACATGGTGGGGGAGGCTGGTCCTGCTCCTCTGTGATGGGAGGAGGGGGCGACGCAGACAGGGGGGGCTCTGGATGGGACGTCTGTCTGGGGGGCAGCGTCCTCAGCCACTCCCTGCTCTGGTCCAGCCCCTCCCTGGACCTACTGCTCGTCACGGTGCCCCCCAGATGCTCCCGGGATGCCGTGTGCCTCCTGCTCAGCCCGCCCAGGTACCCGTCCACCACCAAGTCCTCCTTAGAGGCGTGGTGGTTGTCCAGCCTGTCCCGGGAGGCCGACAAATTCTCCCTGGACGACCGTTCCAACCCAAGGCTCCCCAAAGTGTTGTGGCCCATGTTGAGCTCGCGTCTTCGGGGCAGCAGATCCAAATTGTCCCTGGACCCCCTTGAGTCCAGCCTGTCCCGGGATCCGCCCACAGTCTGTCGCCCTAAAGGGTCCCGGGACAGCTGCCTCCGAGCCAGGGAGTCCAAGTGCTCCCTGGAAGAGTAGCGGGAGGCCGGTTGGGATAAAGAGCCGGTGTTGGCGGCGTTGGCCGTGGCGGCGGAGTACATGCGGCCGTAGGAGGCTGCCGGAACGCCGCGGTGGCCCAGTGTGGAGGTGCGGTACCAGTTCAGCTCGCTCGGGACGCGGCCCATCGACGACAGGCCCTGGAGAGCGGGAGGGCAGCCCAAGCGGTTCTTCAAGATCCCTGAGAAGAGCAAACGTCATGATGAGTGAGGTATTTAGAGCTCAGGTTCTGTAGTGGTCGTCTTAAAGGACAAGTATTATGCAGTATTTGTCTCGTCATTGGCCTTTAAACAGGCTCTTGAGTACCTCGGCTTCTGCAGCTCACGTTTTCCAACTCAATTACAAGAATCACACATGACTTGACAACAAATGACGATACGAGGCGGGCGTTTCCCACATCAGGAATTGAGTTAGAGCGCCATCTATTGTGAGCCCGCACTCAGAAATCCAGACTGCACATGTTCGGTGGACTGAGAACTACCGGGCGCAGCTAGTCGTGATTGAATTGTTGACGTGATTTCAGGCAGAAAGGCTCAGAATGAGTCAGGCAATGATTTATGGACTTAAAAACGGCACAGAAGATCTCGGAGCGCTACATATGACGTCACAGGCTCAGGATTCATCAAACAAGCGTGAATAAAATAAAATACAACGCCAGGTAAGTTTTTAGGTGAGGGAACATTATGACACGGTTGTAGGCTTAAGGAAGTCAATTCTGTACAAAATGTGTCTTTTGAAATATAAAGTTGGCAGTTCATACTTGTATAACGTGATCGAGAGCAGATTTTTACAGTTGGTACATTTCAATCAAGTAACTTTGCTTATGAGGCAGCGGATGGCTTGAAGGTCAGTGTGTAGGGAGCAGAAAGGCAGCCCCGCTTGAACGTAATGGAAAGTAAAGTGTTTTGAGCATCTTGACAAACGCTATATAAATCCTTAAGTCTTTATCGACGTTCCACTTTTAGGTTGTGTAATAAAGCTGTGCCAAAACCACTTGTGTTGATGTTATTAGTCGAGAGGAGCTGGGACAAACATGTACTGTGTGTCCCGTTTTATATTTGTCCAGAGTATTGGGGTTTTCCAGTGAAACGTGGTGATTAAAAGCTCCGGTTCACTCACGTCTTCAGGGAAATAAGCCGGCTCTATATCTGAGGTTATTGTTCAGAACAATGCGGTTGGCCAAGGAGGACGAAAGACTTTACACTGACACAGAGATTATGATAGGTACAGCAAGAGCCATGAAAAAATGTGTAATGAACAGATTAAAACCATAAGAAAATTAGGAAATTGTTCAAAGTAAACAGTCTTGGTTTAGACTTGGGTTAAGTCTATTTTAATTTTTTATCATATGGCATTTAAATAGTTTTTCCTTTTGACTTATATAGGTTGTTTTATCATTGTTTTATGTTGCACTGAATCACCAAAGCAAGCTCCTATGTTTGTGAATTCTGCTCATTGACAATGGCAATAAACCATTTCTGAGTCTGATTCTGAAAAATGGTTTAGTCCCATGTCCTGGTTGAACTTGAACTTATATTGAATTTAAAAAAAATGAAGCTGTTGAACCAATAACAACATACACAAAATGGCTTCAAAACTAGCCAAAGCTGAAATACAGAGACACAGAGAAATAAAGCGTAAACATATTTTACATTTTATATCAAAATTGAACTGTACTGGATTCATTTTGTACAAGTTTGACTGGAAGTAAATTGAACAAAGCTTAAAGCAACACTGCATGTCACCTGCATGAAGCCATGGAACTAGAAAGCTACAGCCATAGTTCAGAACATTCTCCCTGGAGATGAATATGGAGTACATCCTCCAGCGCAAGTACAAGTCAGGCAGGGCACTTTCAATGCAATAAAATCAACCAAACAAACAAATATGCTTTTATTTAAGTCTACTTTCTGACTAAAATGATACACAGTGAGGCTTTAAGAGCAACTGTTTAGTCCCTTTCTCCTTCCTGCTGTTACTGTCAAATGCACTCCTTCATCTTGATGTTTCAGCTGTGCCGTAATCCTCCTCCTCATCTTTACTACTCTCTCTCAGTGCTTAGAGCAGTGCTTCTCAAACCGTGGTACCTGCACCACTGATGGGTGGTACTCGGATTCCTCAGCAAATGCATTCAATTGTAAAAGACAGCTTCAGCCCTAAAGTAAAGCCTGGTTTTTGACCCATGATTTAGTCCTGGTTTAGCCTTGGTTTAGCCCCAGAGGCCAAATATTTCAGAATATTTGTACTTCTGTGAAAAGTTTTACAGTCGCTGGTCTCATCTTCGTTGATGGGTTTAATTTTAAGCGGTTGCACAAATGTGAATGTCACCACATCGGCCTCGCAGGGTTCGCCTCCTGGTCTCGACTGTTGGCCGCATGTCTCAATACTCACTCTCTCATCATTTCACTACCGCTGTCGTGTCCAATACAGCCTTCAGGCCAGAAAATACAACAAAAAAGGTTATTTCCCTCACATATCTATCATTGCCCACTCATCCTAAGGCAGGTTTTGAAAAGTCTTGATGGGTCCAGACCTTTTCGATGCCTGTGTCCCTGCGTCGCGCTCTCGTCTCCACTGGTTAAAGCTGCCTCCATGTTGTTGTTTGCCGCATCGGACCCCAGGGGGCGCTCCGAGCCCCACTTCTGCATGGAGTCTGTCTGCTCCCCCGCTGGCCAATAGGAGAGCAGGTCGTTCCCATCCAGGTCTATAACAAAACCAGGACTTAGGACTTGGCTGGACTTCATGATGATGATGATGATGACTGGATGATACGAAAAGGCTGAGGACTGAACCAGGACTAGATCAAACGTGAACCAGGACGAAGGACAGACACGGACCATGTAAAACCAAGACTAAACCTGGTCTAAAACAGGACTAAAGGAAAAGGAAGTTAAGCTGAAATAAACTGCCTTGAGCGCTGTTCTATTGATTGGTTACATTCCTGACCCCTTGTGGCTGCAGTTTGACCATCAACTTTTGCTTTTTGAGTTGTATTATTCAGACAAAAATTACACTAGTAATAATGAATACATTTCTTGGACTGACAAAAACTAAACCAGGACTTTCACAAAACATGGCTAAATCTGGAGTACAAATGAAAAAGCCCAAATAAACAAAGTTAAAGGGTCTCTACCAATGTTTTTTTTCATGTAATAAAGTAAATTGTGTTTTGCCCCATTTCAGATGCATTGTAGAAGCAGCTCCAAGTGTGAAAATGAGACCGCTGTGTGCTGTCTGCATCTAATTATAGAGCGTTTTATTCTCTGTGAAGCAGGAAGTGTGCTGTTAGCATGCTAGCTGTGGCGACGGCAGAACCCACCAGACCAGACCAGACCACAGGACCAGGACCAGGACCAGGACCAGGACCAGGAACAGGACAATACCAGAACCAGGTCAGGACCAGACCAGGACCAGTACGAAGACCAGACCAGGACCAGACCAGTACTAGACCAGGACCAGACCAGGATCAGTGCCAGACCAGGATCAGTATCAGACCAGGACCAGGACCAGGACCAGACCAGGACCAGACCAAGATCAGGACCAGACCAGGACCAGACCAGGACTAGTACGAAGACCAGACCAGGACCAGACCAGTACTAGACCAGGACCAGTACGAAGACCAGACCAGGACCAGACCAGTACTAGACCAGGACCAGACCAGGATCAGTACCAGACCAGGACCAGACCAGGACCAGACCAGGACCAGACCAGGATCAGTGCCAGACCAGGATCAGTACCAGACCAGGACCAGACCAGGACCAGGACCAGGACCAGGACTAGGACCAGGACCAGACCAGGATCAGTGCCAGACCAGGATCAGTACCAGACCAGGACCAGACCAGGATCAGTGCCAGACCAGGATCAGTACCAGACCAGGACCAGACCAAGATCAGGACCAGACCAAGATCAGGACCAGGACCAGGACCAGGACTAGGACCAGGACCAGACCAGACCAGGACCAGACCAGGACCAGACCAGGACCAGACCAGGACCAGACCAGGACCAGACCAGGACCAGACCAGGATCAGTACCAGACCAGGATCAGTACCAGACCAGGACCAGACCAGGACCAGGACCAGGACCAGGACTAGGACCAGGACCAGACCAGGATCAGTGCCAGACCAGGATCAGTACCAGACCAGGACCAGACCAGGATCAGTGCCAGACCAGGATCAGTACCAGACCAGGACCAGACCAAGATCAGGACCAGACCAAGATCAGGACCAGGACCAGGACCAGGACTAGGACCAGGACCAGACCAGGACCAGACCAGGACCAGACCAGGACCAGGACTAGGACCAGGACCAGACCAGGACCAGACCAGGACCAGACCAGGACCAGACCAGGACCAGACCAAGACCAGACCAGGACCAGGGCTAAATCTTAGAGTTCATCTTGGATATCTGAGTATGATACTTAAAAATGTCATTAGTCTCAGTCGGCTGTCAGTCAAAACAGACGCATTGATCCGAACTGACCTTGGCCTTTGTATATGTGTATTGACCACAGTGTCACATGACATCCCGCTGAAGTCACATGACACAGCTGCAGCATGAGCCCAGTATTGATCACTGTGTGGATTTATTGACATTGACTGCCTGACAACAGACCTTCAACAGTCAATCAAAACAGGTCATTCTCACAAATTACTACAACTACTACAACTACTACTACTACAACTACAAAAACTACTAAAACTTCTACAACTACTACATATACTACAACTACTACATATACTACATATACTATGACTACTACAACTGCTACAAAAACTACTACAACTACTACAACTATACTACTACAACCACTACAAAAACTACTACAACTTCTACAACTACTACGACAACTACAACAACTTCTACAACTTCTACATCTACTACATATACTACAACTACTACATATACTACAACTAGTACATATACTACAACTACTACAACTACTACATATACTATGACTACTAAAACTGCTACAAAAACTACTACAACTTCTACAACTACTACATATACTACAACTACAACAACTACTGTGCATGTTTGTTTTTTCGCAGGTGTATCAGATAATTTGAGGGGAAAACATTTTCTCTTATTTTGTTATATATTCAAATGTACATTATTTTGTTTTGTATGTAGGGGTGGTTAAGTGGTCCGAGGCCAAGAACCAAAAATGATTCTATTTTATGATGAATTTTCATAAAACATATGCAACTTGCTGTATATTTGTGCATTTATGACGTAGCATTCCTATTACGGTAACCCCTGCTGTCTCAGATACTGTCCCCTTCACATACTGTCCCATTCAGATACTGTCCCCTTCACCTTCACATACTGTCCCATTCAGATACTGCAAATGTTTCAGGGACATAATCATCAAATCTGATATGAGGCCAAGAGCCGCATTCTGATTGGCCAAGAGCTCACGGGTTCACCACCCCTGTGTATTGCTATGTCCCTGTGTTTTACTATGAAAACATAGAGCCAAGAAAGCATCAAGTAGAAGTAACAAGACAAATATAAAATATTTAGAACAAGGGTTTATGCATGTTTTAGGCTGTTACTGGCCCTGCCCCCTTCAACCGGACCCTGGAAATTGTGCCGATTGGGGACCGCTGATGTAAACGTGTAAAAAGTCCATTCACACATTTACCTTTGGTGCCGTTGTGGGCGGGTTCAGTGAGAAGCATCTCTCCCTGATTAGTCCGTTTGAATCTCCTTTGGATCCGCCCCCTCAGTCGGACGTTGTCGTCGCTCTCTGAGGACGGAATGGACAGGCTGTGGTCTTCATCCATCGAAAGGTCTGAGTCTGAGTCCGACTCCTCACCTGAGAAAACACATTTATGACATGTGCCGAAACTAAGATAAAACTGGATTTCTGTATTTGTTCATTACACAAATATAAACTGCCATGTTTTCAGTTTCTTCCTTGTTTTATTGAGTGGTGGTAATATTATTTACTAATCAAACATTTTGTGTGTCTCATGTCTCAACATCCGCGAATATCCTCTTTAGACACAGCTCCTGTCTTTCCATATCTTCACAATCCCTCCTCTGTAAAACCATCTCAATCTGGAAACTAGACTAATCTCGGCGTAGTTGTCTTGTGACCTTTACCTCCATCTCGGTGAAACATGGCCACGTCCAGGTCTGTAGCTCCCGTGTGGCCGATGGTCTGGTCTAAAGTTTTTCGTGCCAGAAGGTTTTCTCTGTGGAACGTAATAAAACATATTAATTTAATAACCTATGTATTCACAGGCAGGCAGTGGTCCATATATTTGTCTGGAGGGACATTAATGTTGCTCTGAATACATCTAACATTGTTACTTCAAATAGTCCTCATCTGCTGCTCCCTGGCCCAATGAACTTTGAGTCCACTGAAGAGTGGAAGAATCATGACCACAGCCTCAAGCATATTACATTCTTCAAACCATTAATGACATTCTAGATGCATTAGGATATATCTATAAAAGTATTTATTATATCTTAAAAAGCATATGACATGTTGGACTACACAGTGCGCCAAAACACAATGAACAAGATTCAATTTAAGATTTCACAGTTTTTCTCCAGTTTTGACCATTTTTGTGATGTTTATAATGTTACCATATTGTAAACAAGGGCCAAAGCCATATAAATAAAACAATAGTTAGAATGTCCTGATGACACCTTCTGTTTGTCAAATGATAATGTGAATTGTTTCTACATTTTCGATGGGATTGTTTTAGTTCTCAGCACTACCTGCAATGTTTCAACTTATTTTACAAATTTTCTCCACAAATTGCCACATTACTGATGTTAAACTATGATCCGAATCAGAATCAGAAAAGGTTTATTGCCATTGTCAGTGAATAAAAACAAGATTCACAAACTAGGAACAAAGTAAACAAAGTCATATGCTCTTTAACAAATGTCACATGGCATTGCTATACAATACGATGTGATACAGTGACCACAATTATGTTCCTTTCTATGGCAAATGTACCTGGCTGAGCTGACAGAGGAGACAGTGGAGGTGCCCAGGGTGATTTTGTGCAGACCACTCTGTTCCAGGAGAGAGGCGTTGTGATAGGGGTTCTGCGTCTAAGAGAGGGAGAAGACGAGAAGTGAACCTCCACACAAACACGTAATTACTGTATCGTCCAAAACCTTTAAGATGTGGAAACAAGCTGAATGCGTAGACCCTTGATCGTCATGGCAGGTTCCATAGCAAAATAAACATTAATTCTGGCAACTGGACAAAGGTTTTTAGAGTGAAGAGAACTGGTGAGTCACGGCCTTGTCTCACTAAGGGCTTAAACGATTGTGCAACTGTGACTCAGGTGACAGTTCACACCTTCAGCGTCGAGCTAAATACTTCACTAACAGCTGATGCTCCCGACTGTAAAGAAGTAGTTTGTGTTAGTTTCAGTGAGTTTCCCTTCAGACAGATAAGGCAGACTCAGCATTTCTGTCAGAGGAATTGAAGAAACTACTTGGATGAGTAGCGAAACATCTTTACCCTGACACTTTTAAACGTGCACTAAATCCCCTGCTTGTCCCAAAATATATCGCTTTACCTGAAATGTTCAGATTTATTTTTCATTTATTCAATTCTAGTTGTTTTTATTGCCAAAGAAATACTTTGTTGGGGGCCCACCTGCTTGTTTTGTGTAATATTTCAGGCAAAACCCCAACGTCTTCAAGGAGAATAGTTGTGAGGTTTCAGACTCTACACATGAAACTTGTAGAAACCGTACATAACGTAACTTTAATGCAGACATTTAAACCATATTTGATTTAAAAACGAATCAAATATGGTTAACTATATACGTTTAGCTCAATCAACGTTGTACCATACACTATGAGTAATTAAGTTGAATAAATAACTACATTATATGATTATTTTAATGACTAGGCTTCTCTTAATCTCCATACGTCTGCTACATCCACATGTATGTATTTCTTTGCCTTTTTTGCTTGTCCTCTTGTCCATTACATATCTCCATTTAGCCTTAAGGGCCTTCTCCCTGACCTATTTTAAAGCGTACCCACCTCTTTGCTTTAAAATGCATATATCCAACCTTTTCTTACCTCTGAAAACCACTAATTTTGTCCCCAGGGCCGATGTTAACCCTTCACGGTTCAACTAAAAACATACGCTTTTTAACCCTGCTTTCTCCCCAGATGAGCCCCATCCAGTATGACGTAACGTGGGGATAGTAATAAACATACAGAGAGTGTTGTCTTGAACCAGGATCATCTTGACTTTGAGTAAATCATACATTTTTAATAAAAGTATTTATAAATTGGACAAGAATTGAGCAGTGTGTCTTCGCACTAAAGGTTTAAACTACTTCCTTACTCTCTTTCTCTGCCTTTTTAACATAAACTAAAATTTGTAGAAAACAGAAGAAATAGATGGTTGCAATTGTAAATAGGGTAGACAAATATTACCAATAACTGAATTGCCATAGAATTGCATAATACTTAGTTCTCTAATATTACAGTATCTTTACATGGGTTTCAGTTTTCTGTGTATAGGTGACATGGTGAGGACTTGAGCCCATTCAAAATATATCATATTTAATTTATATAATTTTTTTTTAAATTTCTATTCAAAAGTGCTTGAGTTTCATCACTCAAAAACCCATGGATATAAAAGTGTGGCACAAGCGACTCAGTAACCAAAGTGGCTAAAGAAGTGACCACCAGTGGAATATAAATTGTATTTAAATATGAATAATATGTATATACTCACAGTGTTTTGTGGTGGTCGAGGCGGCTCCTCTCCTGGGCTCTTCTTCCCCAGACCCATGGCTCTCCAGGCCTCCTGCACCTCTGTATTAAATACTGTGAAGACCAGGAGGACACACACGCCCTGGAACAACAGCAGAACATGGGTGAACCTTTAAACAGGACCAACACAGAGCTAAATATGGATCAAACCAGATTCAAACCAGATTCAAACCAGGTTCAAACCAGGTTCAAAACAAGATAAAACCAGGCTCAAACCAAGATAAAACCAAGATGAAACCAGGATCAAACAAGACTCAAACCAGGCTCAAACCTGAATAAAACCAGACACAAACCAGGCTCAAACCAGGATAAAACCAGGCTCAAACCAGGATCAAACCAGGATCAAACCAGGCTCAAACCAGGATCAAACCAGGATCAAACCAGGCTCAACTCAAACCAGGCTCAAACCAGGATCAAACCAGGATCAAACCAGGATCAAACCAGGCTCAAACCAGGCTCAAACCAGGCTCAAACCAGGCTCAAACCAGGCTCAAACCAGGCTCAAACCAGGCTCAAACCAGGCTCAAACCAGGCTCAAACCAGGATCAAACCAGGCTCAACTCAAACCAGGCTCAAACCAGGCTCAAACCAGGCTCAAACCAGGCTCAAACCAGGATCAAACCAGGTTCAAACCAGGATCAAACCAGGATCAAACCAGGCTCAAACCAGGCTCAAACCAGGCTCAAACCAGGCTCAACTCAAACCAGGCTCAAACCAGGATCAACTCAAACCAGGATCAAACCAGGATCAAACCAGACACAAACCAGGCTCATGCCAGGATAAAACCAGGCTCAAACCTGGATAAAACCAGACACAAACCAGGCTCATGCCAGGATTAAAACCAGGCTCAAACCTGGATAAAACCAGACACAAACCAGGTTCATGCCAGGATCAAACCAGGCTCAAACCAGGATCAAACCAGGCTCAAATCAGGCTAAAACCAGGCTCAAACCAGGATAAAACCAGGCTCAAACCAAATAATAAACCCGGCTGCTAGCGTTCTTTCACATTAGTTTTTCACGTTAGTTTTTGTAATACTGTACCAATTGTTTGTTTTTTTGTAATACTGTACCAATTGTAATAGCATTCTTACCTTTTTGTTTAAAGTTTTATACTGACTATTAAAAATGGTTACAATTCAGTTTTTGTGACCAAGTAATTTCCCGTGTGGGGTCTAAAGCACGACTAAACTGGAACTAAACACGGTCCGCATAATCCAAGCACGACTCTCGGAATGAGCCGGACTACTAAACCTAAATACTAAAGCAGAACCAAACCTCGAGGGAGAGCTGGAGAGAACAGTTACCTGTAGAAGGCAGAGCAGGTTGAAGATGTAGTAAAAGACCAGTATGCTGTTGTTCACCGCCATGAGCCCACAGAACCAGGAGGAGGAGGCCACGAGCAGCAGCAGGAACGAGCTGCGGATCGTTGCTCTGAATGGGGCACAATGTGCTATCATAAATTTGGAATATAAACTACTTAGTGTACACATATTCTTTCCCATAACACAATTTCTATCCTCATTTGTATTGAAGATAGTGTTGTCGCTGTACTCAAACTCAAGATCCTTCAAAAACTGTTCAGCAAAGGTCAAATTCTGTCCAGTTTATTCGATTTATTTTGTATTGGAAAATGTTTTGTGTCGAATAGTATCTGATTTTCGATACTTTTGACAGCTCTAATGTTTATTGTCAAGTCTAAGAACTAATCCGAGCGTAGTTACAATGTAGATATATGGGACAGCGCGGGTAAATGTCAGTCAGCAATGCTCAATGGGAGACCGAGATCTGAAGGGACTTTGAGCCAAAACCACAGCGAGGTCTTGTGTTTGGTCCAGTTTAAAATGTCATATTGTTTTTACAGCACGTGTGAGTACGTGATCAGGGCATAAACATAAGGTAATGTCACTGAGACGGAGATCAGAGAGAATAGTGATGCGTGATTCCCCTGCTGTTGCTGTATTTGCAATGTTTGTGACTAGATTTACCTTCGGGGGAATATTTCAGGCCATCACAAAGACATGGATGAAACAAACTGAGTCGACAATGAAGGACTGGACCCGCATTGACTTGAATGTGGGACAATTTATGCTGTTTTTAATGTATTTTTTTAAACGTCTTGTGCCATTATTACTTATGACCATTATATTCTATCTTTTATGTTTTGTTCAAATAAAAGAAAGTTCACATTTTAAACACGTCACAGGAGAATTGATTTTCCAAAATAGTAAAATAGGCCTATAAACTGACAAACCAGCAAAATAATCTTGTGCATTTAAGCAGATTTTATGGAGAATAAGAGACTATTTAGTTGTTTGTGGTGGCAAATGATGGCATGTCAAATATTGCAGCCTTTGCTAATTGCTAATTCTTCATTTGTAGCTCTAATAAGAAGGCTTTTAATGACTCCTTCCTGTTTTGAAGGACTTTTTCATTTTCAAAAGATATAATATTTTGATTTAAATGAACCAGGTGACTTAATGAAACCATCTTTTGCTCTGGATCCCACCAGGACAATCTCTATAACAATAAAATACCTTCATAACATGTTCACAAAAGTACTTGAATGAATAATCGATGAATTACACGCACATGACTGGCAGTTTCTTAGTCTCCTTCTGACTGGAGTTGCAGGACATCTTGGCTACGATCATGAAGATGGCTCCGTTCATCTGGAAGAGAAGACGGCGAGACACAGAAAGATGAAAGAACATTCGATCAGACTGGACTGGTCCTACAGCGACTGCGGCTCACCAGGACGACGATGGCGATTGGTCCGGCGAAGCTCCAGATCAGTTTGTCGTAGAGGGACACCCAGCAGAAGTCCGGGTTGCCGTAGCCCTCGGGGTCCAGCCCCACGGACAGACCTGCAGGTGGGACATGCACAGACCACAACGGGCTCAGAAACTAGGCCGTAAACTGACAGGAGATACAAGAGAAACGCAACACGGGTCGATAAGGAACGAAAACGGTGCAGCTTCTGTTCTGTCGGAAAATGTTACAAACCAACAAGTGAAAGTTTGAAGTTCCATGGGCTGTGACTTCTGAGGGACACAGCACAACTTCCCCATAAATAAGCTGTTTCATATGATATTTAAAAGGACCAGAACCTGATTTTGAACCATGACAGAGAAACAGCTGTCTGGAATAGTCACATGCAGCTGTTGACAGATCGCCTTTCTGTTTTCACGTTGGAACTTATAGCGATACGGTTGGCGTTGGAATGGGCGGAATCTGCTTTGCAGTGTTGCGGCATTGTGGTGGCCTCTGACAGCCTTTCTGCATTGCAAAGCATTAAATCTGGGAAATCGGATTGCAGACAGGATGTGTTGAATGGCATCTTCTGTCTGATGCTCTCCCTGTCCAGGAAGGATGTGAGGGTTTCCTTCATTTGGGTCCCTGCGCATGTGGGGGTGGATGGTAACGAAATGGCTGATGCACTGGCTAAACGTTCCCTTCGGCGGCCATCAATTGATGTGGCGGTTGAGTTAAGCAAATCTGAAATCAAGCCTGTTATCAAGAGTCATGTGGTCGGCCTTTGGCAGGAATTTTGGAGCCACTGTGTTACTGGACGGCATCTCTATCACATACAGGGTAGTGTGGGTCCTTGCGGGTCTATGGGCAGGAACGCGTGGGAGGAAAGGGCCTTCGCCCGCATGAGGATTGGCCATACTGGACTCAATTGGTCACTGAGTAGGATAGGCAAACATCCGACCGGTCTGTGTGGTCACTGTCGGGTGCCAGAGACTGTCGAGCATGTGCTGATTTGCTGTGAGGCTTATGATAGGGAAAGGGCCGGGTTGGCCTTGTGGTTTCGGAATAATGGGCGGGAGTTCAATCTGCGGAACGTTCTGGCGATCCAGTCACAGGGTTTGTGTCAGGCTGTGGTTGCTTACTTATGTAGCACAGGGCTGGGTAAACGTTTATAGAGGTGGGGGGTGGTGGAGACTGAGCCGAGGATGAGGAGCAAGAGGATGTTCTAACGCGCTTGGACTTCATGGGCCTAGAAACGCCAAAGTGATGGAAGAAGGACTTCTAAAGGATAAAACGACAAAGACGTCCCATGACCTCATGGGCTTTGTAAAACAACAAAGACGTCCCATGATCTCATGGGCTTTGTACTTCCAAAGCACCGAACGTCAAAGAGGGCGAGGAAGGTGAAGAAGAGTCTCCCTGGAATAAAGCCGGTTGGTCTCTGACACAACAACTATTCTAGTCACAAAAACACATCATGACCTCATGGGCTTTGTAACGCCAAAGCGATGGGAGGAGTACTTTTACGGACTACGACAGAGTCTGAGGACTACGAAACGTCTGAGGAATAAAGTCTGGCGGTAATGCAACACTTGGATGCCAACCGCCATAAAACAACAACAACAACAACAACAACAACAACAACAACAACAACAACAAAGGCGACATCAGTGGACATATTAAAGCCTATAGAATGAAGCCTGAAGAATAAAGCTGTACGGTGGAAGCACCGAACGTCAAAGAAGGAGAGGAAGATGAAGAAGAGTCTCCCTGGAATAAAGCCGGTCACAAAGACATATCATGACCTCATGGGCTTTGTAACACCAAAGCAATGGAAGGAGTACTTTTACGGACTACGACAGAGTCTGAGGACTACGACAAAGTCTGAGGAATAAAGTCTGGCGGTAATGCAACACTTGGATGCCAACCGCCATAAAACAACAACAACAACAACAACAACAGGATGCCAACCGCCATAAAACAACAACAACAACAACAATAACAACAACAACAACATGAGTCTGAGGACTACGAAACGTCTGAGGAATAAAGTCTGGCGGTAATGCAACACTCGGATGCCAACCGCCATTAAACAACAACAACAACAACAACAACAACAACAACAACATGGTTCTGATCCAACTGATTGGATAAAATTCTCCACCTTTTCCTTATGGTTCTCATTCAAATGTTTGGACAATATAATGTAGTCTCCCATTTTTTCATTTAAACAAATAGCTGCTTGTATCACCGACTGCAGGAGTAAAAAAGTGGCTTCCTGAAGTAGTAGGAATAAAAATCCTGAAAAATGTTGCCTCTGCTAGTACCAATTATGAAAATAGATTGGAGTTCTGCCTTTTGGACAAATACTATTGCAAATACGACATCAACCAACATAAAAAAATAATTTACAATTATATCTAAGTTGAAAATATTGACTTTCAAAGCATTTCAAATCCTATTCCAGCAACATCCAACCGCTGCTCGTGGGGCCCCAGTGCATCTGTGTCTGGAGAGGAGACAACTGTAACTTTGTGTACAATGTAAGCCTATTTTTGTTCTTATCTTTTTAAAATCTTACAGCCTATTGTTACTTTTTATCCCGTAGCAGATTTAAATTGTTTCTCTTTTTGACCTCTATAGGTTGTTTTATCGTTGTTCATTGTTTTATGTTGCACGGAATCACCAGAGCAAATTCCTTTGTTTGTGAATTCTGTTCAATGACAATGGCAATAAACTGATTCTGATAGCAGTGGACTTGTAAGATGATGTTGGACTTTCCTGTCCTTGACTTGTGACTTGAGGCAAAAGACTTGACATTTTAATACCAACCACTCTCACAGGCAGTGTGTACCAGTGCCTGCAAGGGGGAAATGTCAAGACCGAGAATTTTATTGTTATGGTAGTTCATTCCACATTTACAGTACACAAGGAGAAGGAAAAAATCCCAGCACTGTATCAGATATATTTTCTTTTAAACAGACCAGTGCAGCGGTCTCTCATTCCAACACATGTTTCCAATTATTTGAGCTTTCCCCTCAAAAAATATTTGAGTTGGAGGACAGTAAAAGCCGTTACGATCTGGCAATGGGCCCACAGAACAGTAGACGGAGACAAGGGGGACATATCTGCTTTCAAGGACCTTACCCGTGATTATGGCAGGAACTCCCCAGCCGATGGCGTAGTAGAAGCGCATGGCTCCGAAGTTGATGTTTCGCTGCTCAGTTTGCATTCTGTAGATGTGAAGGCCCTCCACGAACATCCAGGCAAACGTCGACATGAAGAAGTAATGCAGTAGTATGGCCACCACTGTGCACAGGAACTGGAGACGAGGATATACACGTTAACGGCAACACACGGTCGACTATAACGTTCATTATTATGCCCGCGCTACGTTCTCGAAACAGAAACTGACAAAACTGTTTAAATGTTGTACTTCTTCTACAACAACAACAACAACAACAACAACAGTAAAGTTTGAATCCAAGCTGTAGAGAGTGCAGTATTTAGTTTTTTCTTTATTTTTATGACTATTTACATTGTGGATTCTCACTGAAGGCATCAAAACTATAAACTAACTTGTGTAATGTACTCAACAAAAAGTGTGACATAACGCAAAACATATTACGTATTTTAGATTCTTCTTCTTAAAAAAAAGCTAAAAATGTCATTGCTACATATAATAATTCCATATATATTTTACATCATATATTTCATGTCTTCAATATTTATATAGAAAGTTGAAAAAAACATTGAATGAGAAGTTTATTTTGCAGGTATTAAATGTACTGTATATAAAAACAGTGTGCAGTACACAACACATCTACGAGTATTGACAAACTGCAATATGAGCTGCTAAACTATGACAACAATCACATGCACATACGGTTATGTTTCTTCTTTCAGCCCGTGAAGGTGTAAAACATTGCACTCCATAGGTAGGTTGCGTTTACTAAATAATTAGATCATCATAGGTGGTGCCTAAATAACTTCAGTTGTCGTTCGTGATTGGGTCCACAAACTTTATATTATTTTATATTTATATTAATATTAATCCGCAATCTGCTGCGTTTTGACACTTAAACAGATCATTCTACCGTAGAATTCTGACCTGTTCTAAAGCTCAACAACAGGAACGCTTCACATTTATCACTAATACCAGCTTCCTCTCCTCAAGTTGAGATGTTTCAGAGGGAGAATTAATGCAATGTAAATGAAAAAAAAATAAAACGTTCAATCCTGTGAAGTCTGTATCGGTGATAAATGAGCGTAGCTGTTTGATATGTTGTGATTGATGCCTCTATAAGCAGTTTAAAACGGAACGACGTGGCACGAGCCCGACCTAGTGCCGATATTCCCCCCGGTGAAGTCCAGCTCTCTCTCACCTGCTGCTCGGTTTGGTTGACCCCGAGCATGAACACCAGCTCGGAGAGGAGCATGGCCGCCGCGGTGTTGCAGTGGATGCTCCGGGTGTTGGACTTGAGCCGCAGGCAGGACAGCGCCAGGACGGTCATCAGCAGACACAGCATGGACAGGCACAGGGACGAGTACGAGACCAGAGCCAGGATTTCCAGATCTCCCTCCAACTGCTGCTCAACAGAAAGGAAAACAAATGTACATATATATAAATCGACCTGGCCGATGTTTTTTTTTTTTTTTAGCATGTTCACACTTTGGTTTGGTCCTAGTTTGAGTCCAGTTTCTGTCTAGTTTCTTTCTAACTGACACCTGAACACATATGTAAACTGTTGGACATCTGTCTGAACACCACTTACTTTCAATTCCGGGGACAATTTTACTGACAGATTCATGGCTGTGCCATGGGCTTGCCCGTCTCTCCCATAGTGGCCAACCTGTACATGGAGCACTTTGAGAAGAAGGCACTGGCCTCTTTCTCAGGCATAGCCCCAAAACTGTGGCTCCGCTATGTCGATGATACTTTTGTAAGAATCAAGAAACAAGAGCTGGAAACCTTCTCTGATCACTGCTGTGGACCCACATATCAGGTTTACAAGAGAAGACGCTAAGGAGAATCGCTTGGCCTTTCTTGATTGTTCCACGATCAGAGGAGAGGACGGGAAACTCCAAATAGAAGTATATAGGAAACCTACACACACGGACCAGTATCTGCTCTTTGGTTCCAACCACCCACTACAGCACAAGCTGGGTGTGATCAGAACCTTACAACACAGAGCTCAAGGTGTGCCCACCAGCTCAGAGGGCAAGAAGAAAGAGGAAAAACATGTCCGAAATGCCCTCTCAGCCTGTGGTTACCCCGCTTGGGCTCTCAACAGAGTGAAGAGAACCAAGAAGCAGGACAAAAGGGAAACTGAACAGAGAAGGAAGGGTGTCTCTATCCCTTATGTGTCTGGCCTGTCGGAAAAACTGCAGAGAATTTTTAGACAACACGAAGTCCCTGTTTATTTTAAACCAGGAAACACTTCAAGACAAAAACTGGTTCATCCTAAGGACAAGTTGCCGACTCAAAAACAGAGCAATGTAGTTTATTCGATCCAATGCAGTGAAGAAAGCTGTAAAGAACGTTACATAGGTGAGACAAAACAGCCTCTGCACAAGAGGCTTTATCAGCACAGAATAAATACTAGTTCAGGTCCACAGAGTGCCGTGCATCTCCATCTTGAAGCCTCTAATCACTCGTTTGAAGACGGTGAGGTGAAGGTTTTAAGCAGGGAGAAAAGATGGTTTGAAAGAGGAGTTAACGAAGCTATTTTTGTTAAAAAAGAAAGACCTTCTTTAAACAGAAATGGAGGGTTAAGATTCAATCTTCCTGGTATCTATAATGGGTTACTGAACCCCTGGAAAGGTAGAGGACCAGGACCAGGACATTTAGATGTTAATCAGGTACTCAGGGTGGTTGAGCCAGGGTCTCACAAAGACAAAGAGGATTCTAACAGCCCATTAAAATTCTGAATAGGCTAGCTCGGTAGATACAAGGGGGGAGTTTCTGTTGAAACAAACAACTCTTTCTACTTCAGGAAGGCTCCTCCCAATGGGCGGGTCTTACCACAGAACAGTATTAATATCGGAGTTCTCGATCATAATCCTTTTATTGACAATGACTCTTGGATGAGAGTCGAAACGTCTATTTTTTCTAACTGAGTCCAGATGACTACAACTGAAGCTTTTTCTACTATGTCCAGTTTCTTTGGTTTGGTCCTAGTTTGAGTCCAGTTTCTTTGGTTTGGTCCTAGTTTGAGTCCAGTTTCTTTGGTTTGGTTCAAGTTTGAGTCCAGTTTCTTTGGTTTGGTCCTAGTTTGAGTCCAGTTTCTTTGGTTTGGTCCTAGTTTGAGTCCAGTTTCTTTGGTTTGGTTCAAGTTTGAGTCCAGTTTCTTTGGTTTGGTCCTAGTTTGAGTCCAGTTTCTTTGGTTTGGTTCAAGTTTGAGTCCAGTTTCTTTGGTTTGGTTCAAGTTTGAGTCCAGTTTCTTTGGTTTGGTTCTAGTTTGAGTCCTGGTTTAGTCGAGGTCTAACTCAGGCTTGGTTCCAGGTTTAGCCCCAGTTTACCCCCAGTTTTGATGTGATTTTGTTTTTAGTCAAGAAATTAGTGCTGCGTCATGTGATCAAATTTGCAAACGTTTCACACAAAGTACCACTAAAAATAATATTAAGCTTTCCGAGTACCATAAGATCTAAACTTTATCTCACTTTATCAGGGCTGAATCAGGTCTGAAATGAGACAAGACAGTTCTCTTTAATACAGTAAGTCATTGTGTTGAGAAGCATCCAGTCTTGACAAGAGGCAAAGGAAACACGCTGTGATTTGGCCCCAAACATAAATTGCTACACAATATCTTCCATCTACTCAAAATTACATGTTTACTTTCACCAATTGGATAAAACCAGTATAAGCGACCTCAAACCTCCACCAAGACAACTTCTACATGTCTTCTAATATCATCAAAAACTTTTTGTATTAACCCCTCTTTCGCCAATTAAATGCAAACGTACATTTTCCTTACAAGTAAAACTTCTGCTCACAAAGTTATTTTAGGAAGGCAAATCTGAGGAAGCCAAGTCCCAGAAAATGTGCTATGATGGTTTCAGGAGGCAGAAGCAGCATGAGATGAGAAAAGTGAAAATGGCTTAGTGAATAAAACATCCTGCCAGAATGACACTCAGAAGGGGATGAAATGTGGAGAGGAGAAAGTTGGAATAAAATAAGGTCAGGAGATGGGTGAAGAAATACAAGTTTATATTCCAACTGAACAGAAGTAAGGGTGGTTCAATGAGGATTTAGAAGGTTAATCACAGAAGATTGCAGGGTGGGTCGACCAATCAGAGAAACACATGGTGCGTTTGTGGTATGAAAATGGAAAAAAGATGAAGCGATTTAGTGTAACTGAAGGCGTTTACATATACACATATATACACAATAACCCGGTTGGGATCTGGTTTTCCATGTTAACAGTAATCGGGTTATGACAGTATCGTTGTCCTGAGAAGAAAGGCCGCACAACTACAAGACTGAGGCTATCAAATAAAAGATGCATTTGTATATCATTATTTTAAGTTTTTTAAGTTTTCATTACAGTATCTTATAGATATTTGGACTCTTCTCCTGATTTTAGCCAGGACTAGTCTATTGTGCTCGTCTCTTTGCAAAAACACTGCGATTTATGGCTTTCAACTTCTGGTTTATCATAACATTTTGAGGACTTTTCGCCATTCGTCAATAGATATAATATTTAGTTTAGAATTGTTGATTACCATGTCAACGGTCCTGATTTTCCATCACTCTGAAACCCAAGGATAAACTCGGAGCAAGGGCTGCAACGATGAATCACCTAATTATGACTGGTCGACTATAAGAAATAATTGTATTTTGATCACCGTGACAAAGATCCGGGTGAAACAAAACAGAAAAAGCAGGTATGAATATAAAAGATAACAACATTTGTATGAAACATTGACTTGATGTTGAAGAACTGCTGATTTACCAGTGGTAGTTTAACAGATTTAGCCAAACAAAGCTTGCACTCAGCATCAGCCGTTTCCTGTTTATTGACGTTTATATTACATTGCCACGTCTCACAGCTTGTAATGCCTCGTGATTTCAGAGTATGATTCAGGTACGATTTAGATTTGATTTATTAAAAAAACATATGTTGAGTTGTGAACGAACAGATTTATCCAAACAAAGCTAGCACACGTTAGCATCAGCTGTTTCCTGTTTATCGACGCGCAGCAGTCACCACGTCTCACAGCGACACAAACTTGTAATTGCTGAACTTCTTTTTGCGAATTGCTGAGCTCTGCCTCGTGATTTGAGTATAATTCAGGAACGATTTAAATGTATTTATTAAGAAAACATACGCTAAGTCGTGAGTGACGTGGAAGACCGGGCCCCGACATATTCCGAACTGCTCTAGCGTGAACCGGCCCGGGGGTCAGCGGATGCGTGGCTGTTCTTTGGCTATAATCGTTGACTCTGGAGAGTTACTGACCTCTCTGTGTGAGCTGTCCATGAGCACTCCGAACGTGCCCAGCCTGTGGCACTGGCATCGGACGTGCGACGTGTTTCTGTAGACCACCGCGCAGTCCCTCACCGTCCAGCAGCCTCCCGAGTCCGACCTGAGGGGAGGAAGTGAGAGTCAGGGAAACGCATTGCTCTCGCTCGCTGGGTTTAGCGTTGTAGTGCGTTGAAGCTCGCACCGTCTGCTTTGGTGAGTGAGGAAACAACGGCGAAAAATAACAGCGAAAAAAGGATGTGAAATGTCTTGTTTTGTCATTGATCGAATATTGGTTAACACACAACAAACAAACTAACATGTGTAGGGTTTTGGAATTGTTCACATTTTGATCAAATCGAAATCAGTACTTTGAAACGGTCAATTATAATATGTCGGGTTTTTAATTGGCAGGTCTACACTCAGTAAAAGCATACGGCACAGTTCAGACTTTGGAATCCTTTTTTTTTTAACAGTGTTGTCTTCTTTACGCTCATAAAATATTTATATTTTCATTTCTTATTATTCTTATTATTATTTAGGATTTAAAAAAAAAAAAAGATAAATATATAAGAATATTTTCTTCTTACTATATTTTTTTGCTATAAATAATAATAATAAAAATCCTATTAAAAATCACTGACAGGTTGTGAACTTTGATGTTTAGTATAGGTTTATGACAGATAATTAACTTGATTTCTATACATATGCTCCATTGTAGGGATGGACCGATATGGATTTGTTTGTTTTTTAGCCGATACCGATATCTGATATTTGGCTACCTGCTGTAACATTTGGACAATATTTGCCGATACCGATTTTAAAATTCATGGCAAGGCACACAAATCTATTTCAAGTTCAAGTAACGCTCACAAATAAACTTTCCACTTAAACAAAATAAATAAATAAACTGAATATATCTGTGAATAAATATATAATACACCGGGAAAACAATATTTAAACTTTTTTTTCCTTTTTATCCGGCCAATACGAATACCTAAAGTGATTGATCTTCCGTCCATTGTAAGTGCGCGGCCACAACACAGCCGAGGTGACGGTCGTAATAATATGTAGTGTCAGCGTTACTCACGAGGAGCTGTGGTTCCATTGCACACACAGGGGCTTGCTGCGGTTGGCCGTCTCCAGCAGCTTGAACTCCAGCACCACGGGCTGGTCCAGGGGTCCGCTCACAAACGACTGGTTGTTGAAGACCGAGACAGTGACCACGGGTGAGTTCATGACCGGGTGGCGGGGCAATCTGAAGAATACCAAAGAAAGAATGTGAAAAAAAAATAAAAGCAGGACTACGAGATCAAGCCAGAACTAAACCAAAGCAGGACAATGAGATCAAGCCAGAACTAAACCAAAGCAGGACAATGAGATCAAGCCAGAACTAAACCAAAAGCAGGACTACGAGATCAAGCCAGAACTAAACCAAAGCTAAATAAAGAACAAACCAGACGCTAGTTCCAATTTAAGTCCAGCACAGTGCAGTGTCTGTTTTCGATGCCACAGTGGTATGAATTTATTTATTTATCGGATCTCTGTTAGTGCTTACAAAAGAAAAAGACTGCTTTACATAATCAGAAAAACATAGGGAAATACTTTTTGTTTTTAATGGCACGTCACTGTATCGCGACGGAATCTTTAATTTCCTTGATTCTGGCAGAGAAAAACAGTGTCAGACATCACCACCGACTGACCTTAACTTTACTTTTATGTGGTTTTGCTCAGGTCTGTCTTTATTCATTTACAGCGTGAACTACAGTTGTGGGACGCATTAAAAGTTTCTTCCAGCAGATTTACTTTTTACTTTAACTCCACGACACGACTGTGAATGCATGACTTGTTGAATACTAAGAGGAGAAAGCATTTATAAAGAGGAAAAGAGATTTGATGAGAAAATTAGACATCAAGTCTCAAAGAGGCGAAGCTGTATAAATAAAGGATTAATAAATGTAAGCGGAGGAGAGGAGGTGTGGCCCTGTATTTCTGTGAGTCCTCTACAGGCAAAGTCTGAACATAATCACCATTCACCACAGTGTTAACCATAAAACCTTTTGTTAGAATGAGATCTTTTATAAGTGCGATTGCCAGCTCGTCATCTTTTTATTGTCTAACGTACTGGAATGTGGGAAATTGCCAAACTGCAGATGAGACGGAGTTGGTCTAAATGAGGTGTTAGGATCATGCAAGAGTGAGAATGAACTAACAAACTAAACCAGGACTAAACTCAGGATTAAAGGAGCACTGCATACATGACTACTAGGATTGTATAAAAATAGATTAACTAAAAAAATATGATTAAAAGACTAACTCCCTCGATCCGCGGCTAAACCAGGACCAAACTGTAGTTAAACTAAGGCTGACCCAGGACTAAACTAGGACTAAGCAATCTAAGTACCAGATTACTAAACTCCCAAACATACAAATATTTCAGTGTTTCACTGCGTTCGTTTCACTCCTGACCTTTAAAATGGCACTTAAGCCCAATTAGGTGGCACTTTTATTACTTTATTAGAGTTCAATTTGTGTGTTTTTTTTTCATGTGCGCCTGTGTTGCAGAGGAGAGGTGAACGGGACATTAGCGCTCCTGTTAGTTAATCTAATTTACTAAGTGGTTTGGCGTTTTGCCGTGTTGTTGTAAGCGGCGGAGGAAAGGAAACGCGCTAAACAACCACAACCTGTCGGCGTTAAAGGGCCAGCGTCCCCATAATCGTAAATAGGTTATTCAATATAAAAGAGAAGGCTTTTATTTTCTCTAAGATTTCATTCATAATCACTGCAATAATGGGGCCTGTATAACACTCAGTATAGGCCATAGGCTAGCTCTCAGAAAGGGCCTAGAAAATGTCCCAGGGTCCAGGGAAATACTTTTTGTTATGGTTTCTATGAAGTGAAATAGTTAAACTTCTTCTCCCAAAAGTTCCTCAAGCGGGAACTTTGCACTTAGTGGGTAAATTGTCTGTTGAAGTTAGGAAATGTACGAAAATATGCAAATATTAGCCTCCTATGGCATTTTTCACTAAATTTATCTCAGAAAGTGAAAGGGTCACACACGTAGGCTTTAAACGAGGTGTAATAGTTCTTTTAATATGCTGTTTGTGCTGTGCTCCTCTCGGTCGAGGTGAGAAGGAGCTGTGGACCTGATCAGAAGCTCCTCTGTGCAGAAGATGCTGCTGCAGCATGTTCAGACCATGATAATTGTTTGGCAAGAAACATGCAATACTTTCCTTATATTTCTATTTGGATCAGTTGGTTGGATGTATAAAGTTATTAGAGCAGAATGGATTTATAAATAAGTGCTTTGTGGATAAACATGACATTTCATACATTTTTGTATCCAGAGTAAAACCATTACCCATTTGGTACATTTTTAAGACCCTTTTTTCAAAAATGTATCAAGATACATATCGTAATGAGGGAATTGTATCAGAATATACAAGTATCGGGATACATATTGTATCTGTATCGGGATATGTATCGTATCGCAAGGGTCTTGGCAATACCCAGCCCTACTCACCATGGGTTTTTTGACTCACCAATTTTTCACATACTACATTTCAGATTCGACTTCATTAGGCCCCTTAACTGATACTAATAACAAAATGTTAAAATAAGTTCAACATTCTTCATAATAAGTTCCAAATTCTTTAATAATAAAAAATATCCCAATGTACACAAATTCAATAATCAAACAGTTAATATCACGAGCTCCACAATAGGCTACTAGTAGAAAATAGTTTAATTATGCATAACCATCATACTATCAAATAAAAACTGTATCTGGACAAATTGTGATCAAGGAGATGGTTTCCTCGGCAAAATCGGATGTTATCGAGATGAAGACAGTGGGAACTTCAGGACTGAAGCCCTTAGGAATGACATGTTCCTGTTGTACCTGCAGTTGGGCCCGACTACTTTCAATGTTCATGATACCGTCTAATGATGAAGATTATTCAGTATCTTCAGTACATGAGATGAACCTGTGAGATGTCCAACTGTTAGTGCAGGGGCCAGTGATTTTGGTGTTTGTTTATAGCCATCAGAAGCAAGATAGACTATATCTTGGCATATGGACAGAAGCTTGAGTTCAATCTGGCCTGACACACTGTAATTCGCCCAAAGTAGGATCTTCTGATGCTCCCACTATCCAGGCAGGGAGGTTAAAAAGGTCTTGAGGCACATATTGATGACATTAAACTCCTCAGAAGTAGGAGGCCACGCCCACTGAACACCTGGCTTTTGTTTAACAGCAGAGTACAGTGTGTGGAGGAGGTCTCTTGGCTCCTTGTCTAGTCCTGAAGTCACATGCTCTGGGCTTAAAGGGACATTGTCTGTTCCTGAAGATCCTAAGTCACTTTCTGATGCAGAGTCTAAATCATCTAAAACAGTCCCAGTTGAAAGTGTTTCAACAAACACAAGTTCACTCTTATTCCTCATAGTTGGCCGATGAAAGGTCCTTGAGTGGGCCTTGACCTGGGAATTATCTGAAGTCAATATATGTTTTTTTCTTTGAAATCTCATTCACCAGCATTCCACGGAATTATTGTACATCACACTTACCGATACTTTTCAATGACAGGAATGACCAGCTCAAATCATAGATTCAAGCGGAGTATCCTCAGATTACCTTTCATCAGCCAACTAGTCCTGAAGTTCCCACTATCTTCATCTCGGATAACATTGATTTTGCCGAGGAAACCATCTCCTTGATCACAATTTGTCCGGATACAGTTTTTATTTGATAGTATGATGGTTATGCATAATTAAACTATTTTCTGCTAGTAGCCTATTGTGGAGCTCGTTATATTAACTGTTTGATTATTGAATTTGCATACATTGGGATATTTTTATTATTAAAGAGTTTGGAACTTATTGTAAAGAATTTTGAACTTATTTTAACATTTAGTTATTAGTGTCAGTTAAAGGCGGTATGGACGATTTTTCGGCGATTTGAGAACGCAGGTGGAAGTCTGCATGCGCACTCCCCCGTGTGGACTGATACAACACACACGTGCGTTTGTTTATTAGCGCAACGGAGCGCATCGCATCGCTCGTCTCCCGTAGATTTCTGTCCACTTCTGCGTCAGCTCGAACTGTCTTTCTCCGACTTCATTTTGCCCCGTACACTGAGGGAACTATATTATGATAGATCCATGCGCTTAGGCACGCGGAAACGTGGGGACGAGCCTGATGCGGCTGCAGGTGAGCGGTAGGTGCGTTTTATGATTGATATGTGGCAGGACAAATGATTTATCCACGCCACGAGGAAATATGATAAAAAAATTTGCTGAAAAAAATCGTCCATACCACCTTTAAGGGGCCTAATGAAGTCGAATCTGAAATGTAGTATGTGAAAAATTGGTGAGTCAAAAAAACCCATTGTGAGTAGGGCTGGGTATTGCCAAGACCCTTGCGATACGATACATATCCCGATACAGATACAATATGTATCCCGATACTTGTATATTCTGATACAATTCCATCATTACGATATGTATCTTGATACATTTTTGAAAAAAGGGTCTTAAAAATGTACCAAATGGGTAATGGTTTTACTCTGGATACAAAAATGTATGAAATGTCATGTTTATCCACAAAGCACTTATTTATAAATCCATTCTGCTCTAATAACTTGATACATCCAACCAACTGATCCAAATAAGGAACACATTCGAGTAAAGTATTGCATGTTTCTTGCCAAACAATTATCATGGTCTGAACATGCTGCAGCAGCATCTTCTGCACAGAGGAGCTTCACAAAACTTAAAAAAAACAAAAACAAAAAAAAAACTTTTTTTTTTTTAAATAAAAAAAATATCGATACTGTGACTCAGTATTGATATGGAGTCCGTGACGACATATCGCCGTATCGATATTTTGAACACAACCCTAATGGTGAGCTTGTTTCAATATGAGATCATTTTGAAATTATGGCTTTTTTAACATATGACTAATTTAAGACTACCACTCCCATCGACCTGATATTTCACATATCAAATATTCATTGTATTGTCTGTCTATGTGCCAAAAATGAAGAGTGTGACCCTTTTACTTTCTGAGATAAATTTTGTGAAAAATGCCATAAGAGGCTAATATTTGCATATTTTCGTACATTTCCTAACTTCAAAAGACAATTTACCCACTAACTGCAAAGTTCCCGCTTGAGGAACTTTTGGTGGAAGAAGTTTAACTATTTTACTTCATAGAAACCATAACAAAAAGTATTTCCCAGGACCCTGGGACGGAACGACAAGTTACAGAAGCTAGCCGATGGCCTAGTAGGGCCACTGCATTTCTAATCTCAAGGCTAAAGTAAACCTGAAGCCAAACTGAAGTTCTACAAGTCAATACGGACGGATTGAGCCTAAATCAAAACTAAACTAGGCTTAAACCAGGTCTAAACCAGATCTAGACCCCAGCCCCCTCTCACCTGACGCCTCTCCTGTCTGTGTGGTACTTTGGGGGCAGAGCGGCTCCCAGACCCTTGTAGATGAGCAGGATGACGATGGTGAACGGAGGCTCGGACAGAGACACAGAGCGACGGGCCGCGATGCTGTATTCTCGCGTCTGATTGGCCGAGACGCCGGCTGGGCCTGGGTTTGTGGGAGACGAGGCTGGGAAAGGTAACAAAGAGGATAGTTACTACAAACAGGTATGACACATTTTCACAGATTCATTATTAGATATATTATATTGAGATGCAGTGATTTAATGCAACTTTAAAATTAAATTAACACAAATCTTAAATTAAACACTACTACTTCAAATTTTATTTATACTTCGATTTCTACAGTTTTAGCTAGAAATACTACTTCTACTGTATATAATAGAACTACTACTACTACTACAGTATCTAATAGAACTACTACTACTTCTATAGTATCTAATAGAACTACACTACTTCTACTGTATATAATAGAACTACTACTACTACTACAGTATCTAATAGAACTACTACTACTTCTATAGTATCTAATAGAACTACTACTACTACTACAGTATCTACTACTACTACTACTACTACTACTACTACTACTACTACTACTACTACTACTACTACTACTACTACTACTACTACTACTACTACTACTACTACTACTCTAACTATGAATACAACCAACATTTCATTTAACGCTCACCTTCTTTCTCTGCGCGCTCCCTTTCCTTCCAGCTGTGGGTGTGGTGGTGGCGCTGTGGCACCAGGGCAGCAGGGGGCAGCACCACGTGGGTGTAGGGGTCCCACAGTGTTTGGCCCGTGAACAGAGGGTTGTGGTAGCGGGGGAAACGGCGCCGCACGTGGGTGTGATTCTCCACGCGGTCCAGGTTCATCACTGAAGGAAAATGGGGGAAATTATCCTTCAACGATTGCATTTTAATGAACAAATGTCTCACTTTAGATAATGTGTGCAGAACTGTACGCTTTTCTCTTTTCTACTTTCTGGGATAGATTTTTTCTTCTTTTTTATTAATGAATTGAAATGTAGATTTTGACATTTTAGGAGCCCCCTATCCACCACGGATAATTTGATTTGATAATCCTCGGAACGTGATGACAAACAAGTATTGATTTTGAAAAATGTGTGACTTTAAAACTGAACCTGAAACATGAATGTACAGAGACATTGTTGTTCCGCACCAGATTGTAAAATAAGTACCTAATTTCCATCTGCAGTCCCTGATAAATAAGGTAAACCAGGCAAAAGAATATGAAAATAACAAACAGGTTCACAACTCCAGTCCAGACCAGCTTCAGATTTAGTGGAGCCCGTCTAAAGTCCCGTAATGACTTTGTCTTGTGGTCTGGACGCTTCCATTGTTGGTTCAATGTGCCTCATTAAACTCTCCTCTTTGATTCAATACTTCCTGTCTAAACCACATTTCCCATGATTCAACACACCCTCTCCTTCTCCCCTGCATGTGTGTCTAGTCTATAGATTCTATATTGACTCGTTCGTTAAACCTTCGGGGACTTTATTGACTTGGTTTGGTCAAACTTCATTTAAACTGAGTGCAGATTGTGTTGGTTTAGAGATGTTTGACGTTAATAGAGCTCTCTAATGTCCTTTTAGCAATTCAGGACAACACTAGGGATGTCCACAGACACATGTACAGGTGAAACGTCTCTATGTCCACACAGACACATGTACACTTTTCACCTGTACATGTGTCTGTGGGGACATATAGAGACGTTTCACCTGTACATGTGTCTGTGTGGACATATAGAGACGTTTCACCTGTATATGTGTCTATGTGGACATTTAGAGACTTTGTCACCTGTACATGTGTCTGTGGACATATAGAGACGTTTCACCTGTACATGTGTCTGTGGACACATAGAGACGTTTCACCTGTACATGTGTCTGTGGACATATAGAGACGTTTCACCTGTACATGTCTCTATATGTCCCCACAGACACATGTACAGGTGAAACGTATCTATATGTCCACAGACACATGTACAGGTGAAACGTCTCTAAATATCCACAGACACATGTACGGGTGAAACGTTTCTAAATGTCCACAGACACATGTACGGGTGAAACGTTTCTAAATGTCCACAGACACATGTACGGGTGAAACATCTCAAAATGTCCACAGCCACATGTACAGGTGAAACGTTTCTAAATGTCCACAGACACATGAACAGGTGAAACATCTCTATATGTCCACAGACACATGTACAGGTGAAACGTTTCTAAATGTCCACAGACACATGTACAGGTGAAACGTCTCTATATGTCCACACAGACACGTGTATGGGTGAAACGTCTCTAAAAGTGCTCTGACACATACACACTGTACGTACCCATACATATTCACTGTCACATCCTTCGAACTGACGTAAAACCTCGTAGGTCTTGGAAAGCTTGATAAAGCGATCATCTTCACACTATTTCCCTGACAAAGCCCTGAACTCTTCTGTGAAATCTCCCATAATGACTCATTGTGAGGCAGAGATGAGGAGGCCTAATGCAACACACGGATTTCACACTCCCACTCAGAACACGGGATCAGATCTACAGCAGCGGAAGGAAAATGTCCTCGGAGCGAAAGACGGCAGCCAAAAGACGACAGCAAGAGAAGAGAGGAGGAAGGAGGGAGAGAAGAGAGGAGGGAGAGAAGAGAGAAGAGAGGAGGAAGGAGGGAGAGAAGAGAGGAGGAAGGAGGGAGAGAAGAGAGGAGGGAGAGAAGAGAGAAGAGAGGAGGAAGGAGGGAGAGAAGAGAGGAGGGAGAGAAGAGAGAAGAGGAGAGGAGGAAGGAGGGAGAGAAGAGAGGAGGGAGAGAAGAGAGAAGAGAGGAGGAAGGAGGGAGAGAAGAGAGAAGAGAGGAGGAAGGAGGGAGAGAAGAGAGGAGGGAGAGAAGAGAGAAGAAAGGAGGAAGGAGGGAGAGAAGAGGGGAGGGAGAGAAGAGAGAAGAGAGAAGGAAGGAGGGAGAGAAGAGAGAAGAGAGGAGGAAGGAGGGAGAGAAGAGAGGAGGGAGAGAAGAGAGAAGAGAGGAGGAAGGAGGGAGAGAAGAGAGGAGGAAGGAGGGAGAGAAGAGAGGAGGGAGAGAAGAGAGAAGAGAGGAGGAAGGAGGGAGAGAAGAGAGGAGGGAGAGAAGAGAGAAGAGAGGAGGAAGGAGGGAGAGAAGAGAGGAGGGAGAGAAGAGAGAGGAGAGAAGAGAGGAGGGAGAGAAGAGAGAGGAGAGAAGAGAGGAAGGAGAGAAGAGAGAGGAGAGAAGAGAGGAGGGAGAGAAGAGAGAAGGAAGGAGGGAGAGAAGAGAGGAGGGATAGAAGAGAAAAGAGAGAGGAGAGAAGGGAGGAGACAAGAGAGGAGGGAGAGAAGAGAGGAGGGAGAGGGGGAGGGGGGAGAGAGTAGAGACGACAGGCTGAGCAGAGAAGATAGATGGAAGCAAGCGTTTAATTAACCCTAACATTTTTATTTAATAGGTTATATGAACGTTCCAGAGAATGAGGAGGGGAGAATTTCAGGCTAAGAGCAGAACATAAACTTTTCAACAATGATGTCAAAACAGAAACCTGAAATCAGTTTGACAGACACAGAGTAAATAAAAAAAACGTATTTTTCGGACTATAAGTCGAACCTTTTTTCATAGTTTTATACTTACTTTTATACTTATATACTTATACTCCGGAGCGAATTATATGTCATACTATTTGTTATTTTCACACTTGCAACCGCATTTCATACTCCAGTACAACATATTTATGTTTTTTTCTTCTCTATTATGCATTTTTTGGCTGGTACGACTCATATTCCGGTGTGACTTATAGTCCGGAAAATACGGTAGTAGTTTGAGTTGATCTGTTTCTGTACCTAATCTGTGTTGCAACTCTAGAATTTCCTCCTTGTGGGACAAATAAAGGTTATCTTATCTTATCTCAAATTGACCTTTGTTTTCCGGTCAATCCTCATTCCCAATTCATTCTTGTGCTAGCTCAGTGGTTTATTCCTGTACATTTCCATTTGTGGCTTCTTACCAATATTTGGAGCGACGAGGGCCACGGGGTTGAGGTAGGTGAGCTTCATGTTCTGAGCCAGCGTCTGCGCGTACTGCCCCATGAGGTCGGTGAGCTGAGCCGGACTCGAGCCCGAGCCGTGAGCCTGATTCTGGGCCAGGGAGCGCCACAGTCCTGCCGTCAGTGGACCCAGGAGCACGCTGCACCCGCGCACTATGTTCTGGAGCAAAAGTGACAGTGAAAGATAACGTACTGAACGCATTAATAATGAAACAAATAGAAATGTCGCCAAAAAGTTTCTAAGTTAGCATTAAACGGGAGAAAAGCAATGTACACTGCCGCTGTGTCTACGGGCCAGACACTTCGGCCACCTTATTAGAGACTGACTGCTTTTTTCATGAATAAAGCCGATTATTTAGAAACCAGAGCAACCGATGACAAATAATAAGCGCCGCCGATATTTTTGGGACAATATCTAGAGCCGATTTTGATCATTTTACTGAATTGATGTGATCTGAAATTGCAAACAAACTTATCCCTTACTCTATTTGACTGAAATACCAAAAAAAGAGGCCTCGCAAAGCTTAATTTGGAACACAAATTTGAGTCCGTAGAAACACAGGCAGGCTCTTAACATGTAGGATCTGCACCTGAGCATTGAGACATTATAATAAATTCTAGAATCAGAATCAGAATCAATAATAACAGTTTGTCTCTCTCGCTCACTCTCAGTGCAGCAGGAGCAGAGCCAGATGTGGATGAGGGCAGACGCAAGTAACTCTACATGTCATGCGGCGAAATGCTGCGTGTTTTATTACAATCGGACTCAAATTCACAGAGAAATGAGTCTAACGAGGAACTGAATGTAGACGCGACTAAATAAGTGGCATGGACGGCATGGCGATACAGCGGTCAGCATTTCAGAACCCGCTCCGGAGGTAACCCAGGGTAGATATTGCATGGTACCTCGCTGAAGTGTGCGTCTTGAGTAGCCGTTAGTCCAAATCCGCTCTGCTGCGTCTCGAAGGTCAGGAGGCGAGACAACAGTCGCTCTGCAATCATGAGATCATTTCCATAGAGACGAGAGGTCGACTCGGTCACGTCCCGAAGCTGGTGGGCCAGTTTCTTCTCCACAATGGTGTTCAGCTCTGTCTCGTTTCGCTCCAGAGAATCCAGCTGTAAAAAAAATATTCATAATACACGCGGAGTTCAAAATCAACATTTTGGACTAAGCAGAAACTGGATGTGACTATAGCTAACTTTAGACTGAATAAAGATTGAAATAGGGTAAAACTAGGACCTTAGACTAACCTGGAACAAAATCAGAACTACCAAAGAACAAAATAGATTGAATCGATAAGGCTAAAAAATGATCAATAACCAAGGTCTAACGACTAGACAAGAATTGAATTAAATCAGGACAAACGAGTACTGAAATGGGCTTAAATCTCAAATCAAACCAGAATAGTTAGTGACTAAATCTTCATACAACATGTAGCCCGGTGTCCACAATATCTGCAAAATAGCCTCCTTCATAAATATTTTTGAGTTGAGGTGACAAAACAAAATGTCTTCCGTTGTTTTAAAGGTTAATTTCAGAGGGATGAGTTTTATTTGTATTTGTCATAAAGCCTTGTGACTGGCGGGACACTCTGTCCCGCCTGCCTCTGTCAAACCCACTGACTATCGCCTCACGTTTAGGTAAATCTCTTTCATAAGTCACTTTGCACGGCCCTTTTATGGCGTTTTGGAGGTGTGGAGAAGGCGTGACCAGCTGCACTATTTGCTTGCTGGACAAAATTCCCACGCAGTCCTTTATAGACGAGGCCCCAGGTCGATAGTGGCACTCCGAAGGTTTTGAACTCACAGCCGTGTTGAGCTCCACGAAGGGAGGAGAGGTGCAGTTGTAGAGATCCGGCTCGAGCCAACCCCTCTCCCCGTCACAGTGTCTGATGGCAGCTCCTGCAAGATGAGACACGGCAACTTTAAGCAAACATGCAACAAAACTCATTCATTTGTCAATTTGGAGCAAACAAATATACAATGATGCTCAAAATGAAGGGGAAAGAAGTAACTAAATGAATCAGAACTAATCCAAGCCCAAGCCATTTCAGTCTGAAGTAGTGTCTCATTACCAGTGTGAGGAGTCAATGATCACTCTCCAACAAGATTAACCAAGTTTAAAACAGAACCAGTTCAAGACCAAAGCAGGCCAGTGCCAGCCAGACTAAACCAGCACTTACCGACGGATCCTTTGGGGCAGGGGACAGCAGCTGGGAGGTTGAACTTGGTCCGGAGCCACCAGATCCCAGAGGTGATGGTCCTGGGACAGCCATCGTAGATCACTGCAGAGAAAATGAGATGCTTCACGGATAAATCACAACAAAATAAAACTAAACCAAGACTTCAAAACAAGCGAATGACATAGGGACTGAGCAAGTACGCATGGACTAAATATGATTAAACCAGGGCTTAACTACAATACAAAACAGGATAAAACAGGGACGGAACGAAGATAAAAGCGGGAAGCCCTCTACAGACACGAGGACAATTGTCTTTTAATGAGATTTTAACCTTGTTCCAATGGTGTTTCCTCATCAATAGTTTAATGAAAGTTTTTATTTTGATTGATTCCTGCATGTTTACTCAATGATTACTCAACCCTGTATTGTCCTGCAACAGAGGCTCGAGTGCTCAGGGGAAAAAGCAGTTTTCACCTACCCCTTATCCTCGCCCACATCATTGAGCTTAGTTGTGATTATTGGAAATGTTTGAAAGTAAAGTAAAAACACGCAAATGAAACAAGCTGCTTGTTATGGTGAAATGTCAATGGACCTTGGTTTTTATTACCAAACTGTTTTAGATCAATATTAGAGTTTACAATGAACAAAATGTAAAATTGTGCTATACTTACAGTAAGTTATTGTTCTATACTACGTACGTGCAAAAGCATTATGTCTCCTCAAGCCACTCCTCCCCAAACTCATGGAGAGACAAATCGTGTTGAAAATTGATCTAACAATCCTTTAGTCTTACCAAGTCTCACCATGTCTAAACCAGGAACCAACCAAGACTAACTAACCAGGACTAAACCATGAATGAACTGGGCCAGACGAGGACTAATCCAGGACTAAACTACGACTGAACTAGAACTAAACCAAGACTAAACAGACCTTCACATCCAGAGTTGGTGACTTCGGCGAAGGGGCTGTCGCAGCTGTTGCACTGTCGGCCGATCACTCCAGGTCTGCACTGGCATTGGCCGGTTTCTGGGTCACATGACCTGGAGAAGGAGCCTATGGGATAACAGTCACAGGGCAGACAGGACTCGGAGCCGCGCACATGGTAGTGAAACTCCTACGGGGCGAGAAAAGAAAGAGAAATTACAAAGTCGTTCAGTTTAATCCAAAATGGTTTACTGTATATGTATAGATACATTACACACAACTAGGGGTCTCACAGAACCATAATGTAGTGTTACAATTACTGTGAGAAACAAACAATGCCCTTTAAAACATTTTATTTACGAATACTGAGACCATGACCTAGCACAGTGCAAACTTCTCTCTGCATTACATAAAAGAGAGTGCTGTATTTACTGTATGTCGCACTAGACACAGTTTAGGTCTGAGATTATGGATTAGGGTCAAGGGATCAGATTAAAACAGGATTACAGATGATAAACAACAACAGCCATATTTGAGAATAACCATATTTGTAACTGCTGTGGTTAAAGTGGAATTTACAGGGATTACCGAAACCCTCAACTGATCTGAACATTTTTAGCTTGGTATAAAAACAGTAAGTAACCCAGGATGACTAAAGCGGGACTAAACCAGGACTGAACCAGTACTAAAGCAGGACTAAAGCAGTACTAAAGTAAGACTAAACCAGTACTAAAGCAGGACTAAAGCAGGACTAAAGAGGGACTAAACCAGGACTAAACCAGTACTAAAGCAGTACTATTGCAGGACTAAAGCAGGACTAAACCAGTACTAAAGCAGTACTAAAGCAGGACTAAAGCGGTACCTTGCATTGGCACTGCCCGCTGGTCTTGTTGCAGTCCGGGTCAAAGCCTTTGTCCACGTCGCAGTTGCATGGACCACAGTTTGGAGACCCCCACCAGCCTCTGGGACACTGCTGCTCAATCCTGGATGAGAGCAGAACAAAACAGTGAGGACAATCCAGGATCAAAATGTGGACTAAACCAGATACCAAAATAAATGCTATACTAAGAAATATATTCAATTATCAGTACCAATCTTTTTTTAAAAGCGCTTTTTAGGTCAAGGTTTAAGACAATAAACTGGTATTTCCACCACAAAATAAGAGCACTTTCTTTATGCCACAATGTTTTTTACACTTCTGATAAAGATTATTCAATAACACATTTTGTCCTGTTTATGTGATTGTTTTTGGTATAGATACTTCAAATAAATACCTAGTTTCGATACTATTTTTAGTATAAATTATTACCTGAGTTTCTCTACTTTTGACAACTCTAAACAGGACTGAATCATGAAAAAAAGCAAATAAACCCTGTCATGTTTTCCTTTTTGGGGGATATGAAAATATTTATAAGTTGTGAGTATATCAGTCACAACATCTTTTACATGTCTGGGTTTATAGGAAACATCTTAGACGCCAGAGTGAATGATTTCAAATGTAAATCCTCTCCTTTCCTCTGAGACGGCACTTCCCTCGCTGCTTTCACACGTTTTTGATCAAAGGCGGTCAGAGCTGTGGTGTTGAAGGGAAAGGGCTCTGAAATTATATGTAGATTTTAAGTATTTGGTTCATTTTGTGGCAGCAAAAAAGTCTGATTTTATTATTCAGGTGATTTCATGACCCAGTTGGACAAAAGAATCAGCAGCAGCAGTAGCAGTAGTATTATTAGTAGTACCTGTGTTTGCAGTACTGTCTGTAGAGGCTGAAGAGCCTGACAGTTTTTGCATTTTCCCCCAAAGACTTTTAAAATTAGACCCCTGCACACAACCAGGAAGTAAGGGTCAAAAGCTGAAGAGCCTGACAGTTTTTGCATTTTCCCCCAAAGACTTTTAAAATTAGACCCCTGCACACAACCAGGAAGTAAGGGTCAAAAGCAATGCTCTGATTGGCTACCCTTAAGCGGTCCACCCCAGTTTAACTTCACAGTCTGAAAAAAGCTTGCACTGAAAATAAACGCATGTGAAATGAAGAGTTTGTGAGAGCTAGATAATAGATTTAAATCCCTACTTCTTCCAGACAGTATGATGTTCACCAAAAATCCAACAGTACTCCAGCATCTTATAAGACGGAGCAGAACTCAACATGGTCAAGGAATCATGTCGACCTGACACTGGACATGACCCTGACATTTACAAACCACATCGAACAGTTCCGTCAAGACTGACCACGCCTCAGGAAGTAACAACAGCTGATAAATGACACGTCACCACCAAGACCGGTGACAGTTCTGTAGATGGCTCGCAGATAGCTGCGCAAACATGTCAAGGTAATTACATCTGACAGAGAGAAACAAGATAAACCTGTATCGATATCGTAACTGAAGTCAAGATGAATGTTATCAAAGTCATTTTTTATTCTGGCCTTTTACTGTTCTATGCTGCCTTTCTTTGTCATGTTTTGGAATATTTGTCTTCCCTGAGGACCACAAATTAGCACCATTGTAGTTGGTTAATTTTGATGGTGTCAGCTTTTATTGTCAGGTGATTTCACGCCACACTGGTAGCAGAAGTATTTGCAGTAGTTATAGCAGATATAGTAGTAGTAGTAGTACCTGTGTTGGCAGTACTGTCCGTAGTGGTTGTCTCCACAGTCACAGGTGTAGCCGTGGGAAGAGGTGGGTTTGCGGTGACACTTTGCCTCATTCTCACATGGGTTTAGGTGACAGGCGTCGGTGCAGCCTTTACCGTAATATCCTGAAAATAAACACACAGAAATTATATTAAATATAATTAATATACTAAACAATCTTTTGCTGTACGAGAATCAAATTGCTATTTCGTTCAATCTTAATTATACAATATAGAGAAAGAGAGAAAAAAAAGCTTAATTTTATGTGTTTTTAAGAATAGCGTTGGGTTCAAAGTATAACCTCACCAACTAAAGTTTAGAAATACATCTTTCCTGTTAATGTCCACAATTACGCTCTAGTCCAGGCTTCCTACCAATAAATCAATTTTAATGTAAAGCCACAAAGATACCAATCCTCTGCTCTTCACCATAACATGCAGTGATTTATATTCAATCACTAGAAGACAGCTTTTTATTCAGAAAGACAACAGATTTTCCTCCGACTAAATTTGGAGTTACGCACAGTTCCCTATAGACAACAAACGCCCCTGCTGCATAAATAGAAGTTGAAACTGACAAGGTAATTGTAGCTATTGAAAAGTCCATTCGTCTTTCAGTGTCATCTACAAACAAAAGAAGAGGCACAAGGACATCCAGTAGTGAACGTTGTGTAAATGTTTTTTGACAGAAGTGAGACCAAAGAACACGGACTTACTTGAAAAAAAAATCTATATAAAATAAATATCTAACCAAGGACAAGATATAAACAAGGCAGAAACCTCAATCATAAGGAAAACTGAATAACATAATTATAAACTGTTTCCAAATGAGCCCAAACTCCATAAAAATCAAGGTCTAAACCAGGATTAAACCGAGTTGACATTGAAACTAAAAGACAAGGGTTTAGGTAGGACGGAAGTGGGTCTTAGCAAATAACTAACATGAACAGGGCTGAATAAAGTAAAACCAGGACAGACCAAGAACTAAACCAGAACTAAAAATATATTAAACCAAAGGATGACTCTTGGTATAAATTATATAGTACATACAATAGCAGTAAATCAGGACTTCAGATTCTCCAAAACGAATGCAAAAAATAGAAAACTCCTAAATCTAAATTAAGAATTAAGCTAGTACTAAGCCAGAACTAAATCAATACAAAACCAGCAGTAAACCAGGACTAAACTGTGACAAAAAGTGTTCCTAAACCAGAACTTAATAGGACAAATGCAGAACTAAACCAGGACTAAACCATAACCCAATAGAAGGGCTGCACAATATAAAAAAATTATATAATATTCGATGTTTAGTATTGCGATAACGATATTATTGTCATATGTTAATATACTTTTCTGATATACGTTCAGTTAAATTAAACAAGAAATTAAAAATAAACTGAACCAAGACTAAAGGCCTACTTAATAAGGAAAATGATGACTAAATCAACTTTTTTAATACATTTTACTTGGACAAAAACGTGAGCATATTGTTCATTGTTGCGATATATTGTGCGACCCTTCCTAAACCATTGACACGCGGCATCTTTACAGGTTCAGTGAACACTACCAGGATGCTGAGCCCGCAGATGCTCGGCCCGCAGATGCTCAGCCCGCAGATGCTCGGCCTGCAGATGCTCAGCCCGCAGATGCTGAGCCCGCAGATGCTGAGCCCGCAGATGCTGAGCCCGCAGATGCTCAGCCCGCAGATGCTCGGCCTGCAGATGCTCAGCCCGCAGATGCTGAGCCCGCAGATGCTGAGCCCGCAGATGCTGAGCCCGCAGATGCTGAGCCCGCAGATGCTCAGCCCGCAGATGCTGAGCCCGCAGATGCTGAGCCCGCAGATGCTGAGCCCGCAGATGCTCGGCCTGCAGATGCTGAGCCCGCAGATGCTGAGCCCGCAGATGCTGAGCCCGCAGATGCTGAGCCCGCAGATGCTGAGCCCGCAGATGCTGAGCCCGCAGATGCTCGGCCTGCAGATGCTGAGCCCGCAGATGCTGAGCCCGCAGATGCTGAGCCCGCAGATGCTCGGCCTGCAGATGCTGAGCCCGCAGATGCTGAGCCCGCAGATGCTCGGCCTGCAGATGCTGAGCCCGCAGATGCTGAGCCTGCAGATGCTCGGCCTGCAGATGCTGAGCCCGCAGATGCTGAGCCCGCAGATGCTCGGCCCGCAGATGCTCGGCCCGCAGATGCTCGGCCCGCAGATGCTCGGCCCGCAGATGCTGAGCCCGCAGATGCTGAGCCCGCAGATGCTGAGCCTGCAGATGCTCGGCCCGCAGATGCTGAGCCCGCAGATGCTGAGCCCGCAGATGCTCAGCCTGCAGATGCTCAGCCTGCAGATGCTCAGCCTGCAGCGCTGGGATTTCACTGTAATTCATGTGTATGTTGCGTCTGGTGAAAGCACTTCATCATTTTCGATCTTGTCGTATATCTCTTTGCTGTGGCCATGGAAACGGGAGCGGAGATGGCCATGGCTTTTTCGCGGCGAAGAGAAAAGGAACTAGCAATACAAAAGGTAGCAGTCGTTCTTCAGGCTCAGGGACATTCTCAGTTTTATAAGAAAAGAGGAGAAAAGAGGAATTTATCTGCCGCTGTTCTACGATTTAGACCTGAATTAAGAGGGTGTGGGTTAGACTCCTGTTCCGGTTCATTCTTCTTCGTAAATAAGTCATCCAGGAATGCCACAATGTCTTATTTCAATGTTACATCCAAATCTGTTACTGTGGCAGATTGACAGACAGGGACCATCAAAGTCATAATTGCTACTGAAAATAAGCTGAATATATTTAGGCCCGAGCGCCACAAGCTGGCGAGAGGCCTATTAATCTCGTAAGGCCGTGCGAAGCCTGCGAAATCGAGCGCGAAGCGCTCGCCCACTTCCTAACACTCACTAACGCACTCCTCCACTCATGCACGCCCCGTGCATACTAATTAGTAGTAGGAAAATGGAACATTACCGTTGTAAACGGGCGAAAGTGCGCACTAAACGAGCACTTTACCCATATAAAGCACTCATTTGCCCTAAGTAGCTCACGAATACGTTCCCCATCTCTTGCATGTTCCGTACATATAAGCATGTAATGCAAAAATTTAACATTATTACTGTACTGTTACCCACTCAAAATTAACGAAAGTACCCTTCAGTGACCAGGGACCCACACCATGAGGTAGGAAAGCGCGAGCGCTTTCCGAAAATGTATAGTTTATGATATTTGAAAAATGGGAAACATTGTTTTCGCATCGGAATATTATTCTTCTTTCTTTCTTCTCGGGACCAACCCCCCTATTTTTCACCCAGTGAACATTGACGAAAAGTCACAAAAATTTGCACACCTCTAAAAATCGTGCCTCTCTACATTCTGGCTATTTCCCTTTTCTAAAATAAAAAAATTGGCGCGTCAGCGCCCCCAAATGTACCAAAAATGCATTGAGAGATGGGAAATGACCCAAAAAAAATCTGATCGTAGAATCATGAAATTTGGCGCAGAGATAGATGGTGACAAGAGAAGTAAAAAATGTTATTACGGCAACGCCGTCCGCCCAACCAAATTTCGGCCATATTGCTTCAAAAATGGCTAAACATGACTTCGGAGTTTTTCCAAACGTCGTACTTTTACAAACTCCTCCCAGGGCGTTGGCCCTAAAAAGCTGAAATTTGGTGAAAATGCTACTGAGGAGTGGGACATCAAAAGTTATCCAAATTACATTGATACCTCTCACGGTCTCTGTGCGGCGAAGCCGCAAACTGTAGCTAGAATTTCAGAAATCTCCCATATTTAAAATTTCTGCCGTTTGCGCAGATAAAGTCCGAATTGCGTCAAATTAGAATCAGTTGTTAAACTCTTTGCCCTAAACCTACTTGAAGTGAAATAAATTCATTTGGCGCCACAGCGCCCCCTACAGATTTTATATGGAGGTTAAATGTTTAGTTTTGCGAAATTATATGAAATTTGACACACAACTCAATTTTAGCATCCCCATCAAAAAAGTCAATGAGACCCATGTCATAATTGTTATGGTTTTGCCGTAACGATGACCGAAACCTTCCATGTTATTCCAATGGGGAAATCGCCAGAACATGTTTACACTTTATACTTTCACAAACTCCTCCCAGGGCGTCAGCCCTATTAACCTGAAATTTGGTGAGACTCATCTTCAGGTGTGGACCATCAAAAGTTATCCACATTTTTATTCAAAGAGTCACGGTGTCTGTGCGGCAAAGCCGCACATTTTGCCAAGAATTCAAAATAAAATTGCTTTTTGATGGTAAAACAAAGGGGAGAAGATGTGACGGCGTCACAGATTCAGCAGTAGGCGTAATAAAAGGACAATTGGGGCGCGTTTGCGCCCCCTCCTCTTGCGGCGTGGCGGCGGCGTGGTGAGGGCCGATCATTGCCGCTTGCGGCTATATTTTGTATTTATTCTTGCATTTTCAAACCGTCTAAAAAGTTAATCGGACTGCTTTTGTGCCGTGTCACTATGGTAACTATTGAAACGTCAGACATTACATATAATACATACAATTGAGCATACGCTTTCGCGTGTCTTGTTTTGAGACGTGTGAAATAAACGTACTGTAAATCACCTTATTAAACCAATGACTGAGCCTCAAGCAACCGTCGCACACTCGAGCATATGTTTATTACAATGGTAGATTTATATAATTATGTCATGAGGCGCGCATGAATTAAAGTATGTAAAGTAAAGATGTAGGTAAAGAAAGTATGGAAGTGTTGGTAATGGGATGAAAGCAAAAAATTACAATGAATCTGTGTGTTGTATTCGATGAGGCTGGTTAATAATAAAGTTTGAATGAGTCTGTATTTATAATGAATGTGCAACAGGACCTTAGGCTTCACTTTGATCACAACTGCACCTCCTCTTCTCTCAGCTAACTTTATGTCCTCTTTCACTATCCACAAATCTATTATTAGGGGGAAAAATGTATTGTGATTTTACGATGAGGGAAGATCTGAACGAACGAATGAGATACATTTTTTTGTTTATACTGTACATATTTAGAAGTGTTTTTAGTTTTTAAATTCTTGCTGTTTTTATGCATTTTTTTGTAAGTGAAGAAACACCCAGAGCAGTTCATTTTAAACTGTTTACTGCGGTGAAAAGTTATTCCTCAGTTTTTGACCTATTTCTTGCACCCAAACTATTAACACCATTTATAAGTTTAGAAGGATTAAGAGGAGTTTAAAGGGGCTTTTCACAACATTCAGAGGAACAAACTATGTTTTATAGGCCTGGTAAATTAGCATGCTAATGAATGACATCCTTAATCTCTACGATGGTCAAACATACAGAGCCACTGATTCTGAAGAGGGGTAAGGCAGGGTTGTGCTTGGTCCCCCTCTGGTTTGCTTTGTATTTGGAACCATTGGCCAAATAATTAGACAATCATAAACAATTCACAACAATTACAATGGATGGGCTTTTATCTGACCAAACCAGAAATGTCCCTATATATTTATATAGTCGTTTCCATTCCAGTCATTGGTTGCTCTGGTGACTCTGTTCTTTCACATTGAGTCACACTCATTATTCCAGTTCATTCCCTGACACTGATGTCGTCCTCCTGCTGTTCCCATGCCGCTCATTACACACAGGCAAATATCAGTTTAACCCAGATACAGCAGTCAGGCCTACACAAAACAACTGCAATGAACTTCTCAAGTACCAAAGACGAGCAATTGTTTTTAAATATTGTCCAACTACCAAGTGAGAGAGCAAGCCTAAACCAGGCTTGACCGAGGGCAAACGTTATTAATAACAGAAATATTAAATTAGAACTAAACTAGCACATGAAATAGTCTGCGAGATTTAAAACTGGACATAACAACCTTAATTAAATAAATAAATCAATACTAAACAGAGAATCATATTGAAACCAAGTAAAAACCTATCCTGGATTGACCAATCTAGGATAAAACAGCAACACTATAAACCATCCAAAACTAAACCAGGACTACTCTCTGTGTCCAAAAGAAATAAAACAGAACAAAAGAAGAAGACCAAGCCACCTTTGAATGAGGAATACTGTATATCATGTCTAAAAGCCTGTCCGTCCGCAACAGTAGGACCTCTACTTCACTGTGATTCTCCCCAAGATTTATACTTTTGGATATTTTCCTTGCAGAGAAAGAGGGTCTAAGGACAGGGGGATGCTGGGATATGTATGCATTTAACATCAGAATTACAGCAGGCTAAACCCAGACTGAACCAGGCCTGAGCTGTGGATAGAGCAGAATATTACACTTTCTAAGAGTAGTATTTTGAAAATTCACCTTCACTTATATTTGCACAAAACTAATACTTTATATCTTGTCTTATCTTGTATAAACACATGTTATTTAGAATAGTAAATGATAAACACAAGTGGGAATTTTCTAATTCTACATTCTACAACTAAATCAAGCCTCAGATTAAACCCGGACCAAACCAAAACTAGACTAACACTGCAAATGCACATCTGCAACCTTTCAACATCTTCATCTTAAATAAGTCTTTGCGATGAAACAGACGAACCTGGATCGCAGTCGCAGGTGAACTTCTCCCATTGGTCACTGCAGCGTGAGTGGGAGGGGCATGGGGAGGAGACACAGGGGTTTCCCACGGTGCAGCCCTGCTCCACCTTCACTGAGCGCGATGGTTTGGGCAGAGGAGGCGGGTCGGGGCGCACTCCCAACCGGACACCCTGGGAGCGGAGAGAGGAAAGGGTTAAAATGTGATTCTTTAAAGAGCTTATACACTGCGGAATATTCATCAACATTTGTTAAAGGAGACATATAATGCAAAAAACATGGTCATTTTAGATTAGTATTGTGTAAAGTGTAAAATGATGATCTACTTGCTCAATAATAAGTGCCTAAAAAAAAAGATGATGTCTCCTTTAATATTACTTGAATTCAAATGTGTGTACTTTTGACTAACTGCAGTACTTTTGAGGATCTGCTCACCTGGATACATCCTTTGATCCCATGGGTTACTTCGCCGGACCCCAGGACTCCGCCTACATGTAGGTGCTTCACTTTCAGACCGTGGATGTCGTTCCCAACTATCACCGTACCCTATGGGGCCAAAGAAATATGGTCGTTATTATCCGCAGAGGGGAATCAGGTTAAAGCAGGTTTTCATGTTGTGTCCTTCTTTTGGTGAGATAGTACTCGTGGTAAATATGTGTCATAGTTTTACATCAGTCAAGTGGCAGATTTTGGAAAGAAGTTGAAAAGAAACGTATAAAAACACAGGAAGTAGAGCTGAGTTCTAAAAGTGTGTCATCAGCACTGAAAACGACATCCAAAACGCAGTGACAAATTAGGAATAAAAATGTTATCTGATAGTTCAAACATTGTTCCAACAAAATAAACGTGTTGTCATTTATTGTTATTAGTGTAATCCTAATTGTTCAGTAATTTAGATTTATAGCCCTTGTTAACAATATTACCTTGTCTAACCAGGAAGTAACGTTATACATTTTATAGCATTAAGAAGAAAATAAAAAGCTAGGCAAGATTTTACTTTCTTTTTTTTTTTACATTATGATTATATTTAAAAACATAATTATAACTATGTTTTAGTGAAATGAGTAGTCTAAACTTAAGTGCACCACATTTGCACTTGACATTAGAACAACAGCACAACTACACAAAGAAATAAATACATTTAATTAATTAAAGTACCCCAGGTTAAATACGGCTAAACAAATACAGACTCAATCAGAATAATCCAGGTCAAAGCTAAATGTCAAGAACTAAACTAAACTAGGACAAAACCAAGAAAGAAACTACAACAGAAACCAAACTAAAATCCAAACGAATCAAGGACAAAAGCCAGACTCTTTAAACCCTGACCTGGTACAGCCCGAAGTCGAGCCTGAGCGTGGCCACGTATCTGTTCTCTCGGCCGCTGCGCACATCTCTGAGCTCCAGCTGGAGGTCGTGCCACTTCCCGTCGGACACCGACACCTGGTCCAGGCGTAACCGCACCGGGCGAGCGGATCCATGGGTGACAGAGAACACCAGCTGACCGTTCACCACCTGGACACAGACACAGACGTTATGTACAGTTCTGAGCTTCAGACCATGCTATAACAGTGTTTCCTCATCAATATCTTACTGAGAATTGTGTGCATGTTTGTGCAATCCTGCATTTGAGGCCTGACTCACGCCAACCGGATAAGATGTCTACTTAAATTTAAATCGATCGTCCAAAGTGCAGTTAAACCGCGGCACGTCGATTGAGCTGCTGTGGATTGATTCACCAAAAACCACCAGGCGCATGTGGTCCAGAGCTCTTCTAGTCCTTGTTGCCGCTGCATGTAAACAATGCATTTGACTGCACGAGGAAAGAATCAGCCACGGAAATACTTGACATGTGTGTTTGGATGTGCACCTTCATTTTATATGTGTTTATTTGCGCTACACAGAACAAATAATTGTGATAATTAACAAAAAAGAAATTAGACAGCAGGTCAAACAGCTGTTTAAAAATGTCTTGTAGCCATTTTTCAACATTAAAAACAAGGAAATTGGGTGTTTGTCAATGGAACTGCTTCTATTATGATTAGCTATAATATAATAGATTAATATTGCGGTTTACATTGAACAAAATACAGAAAAGTATGTTAAAGTTTAATACAAAAACACCCAAAAAAAAGGCACATTATGTACATTATACAATAAAATATTAAATTAAGAAGACATTTTTATAACTCAAAGACACTATATTATGCAGTATTTCTTTCTGTGTCTGGCAAAAATGTATGGATTTGGACTTCCACTTGATGATGTCACACCGTGGGATATTTTGAGTTCTCAAGAAATGATCAGTCCAGTGAAAAGTGCAATGAGTTTATAAAATAGTAGAAGTACGTCCAGGTTTCAGTCAATAAATTAAAACCAACAAAAGGAAGACATTGTTAATAGAAATTGGATAAAATAAATAAAATAAACATAATAAATGTGCACCTGAAAGAGCAGACTGGTGTACTGTCCTGCCTGAGCCTGCAGCAGAGTGCCTTCTCTGGCCCGCGTCCTGAACACCAGCCCCAGGTACCAGGGCGTGGAGATGGTCACGTCGTTCTTCAAGTCCCACCAGAGGGCGCTGTGACCCAGGAACCGGTGAGGGTGTGGCATAACTGCAGGGGGTCAAGGTCACAGTTAGTTTAAATGAGCATAGGTTCTCTGTGCTTCTTTCAACTTTGTCTTCTGGAGAAAGTCAAACTAAGCCAAACAGACTTCGAAAAGCCCAAGCACGCTTTTATTAGTAGAATTGACAACTGTAAATACACTGTATGGTGGTAAAAACCTACACATTACACTTCAGAACTGTTGTTGTTAAAGCCATGCATCATGACTTCACCATCTTATCTACATGAGCTTTTAGTTGCCCACGTGCCCAACAGAGCACTGCCCTCTGCTGGTCAACACCTGCTGGACGTCCCGAGGACCAAAAGCAAACAGTGGGGTGACGGTTTATTTTCTGTGGGCGCGCCCAGACTTCTTCAGTCTCTGATCGATACCAAGCTAAAGACGTATTTGTTCACTATTGCATTTTGTACTGTTGTATTTCTATTGCTTTGTTTAGTATTTTGACTTTTAATGCACTTAGGTTCAGTTGCTGCTGTTGTAAAGCAATATACACATAAAGTTTGACTGATTGATTGATTATATCCCCACCACTCATTCAATCTACTTTTATGTATCAACAATCTAATTTGCAACGTTTGTGCAAACATATTTTGGTCAAGGCTCAATAAAAATAGATGTTTTTTTTATCTTGATGATGCTTTACAGGATTTTCACCCTATTAAAATTTGGAAAAACAGAACTAGTCAATTTTTAACAGTTTGCAGTTCACACTTACCTAATGCATTCCACGCATAACAATTATTTACCACTTTCAAACCAGAGCAGTGTAAAGCTAACAAACATTAGCATGCTACAACACACTTTCTGCTTTGTGGAGAAAAAAAAAAGGTCTATAATTAGATGCAAACTGCACACAGCAGTCTCATTTTCACCCAAAGACATAACAATATATATCTGTAATGGTTATGTTTACTTTACTATATAAAAAACAGTCCGGTAAAGCCCCTTTAAGTTTGCTCTCATGAGGAAAATAAATATCACAAATCACTGTGAGTGTGTAATGGAACAGCAGTTTGAAGCTTATAAACTGACATTTTCTCATTTGCCAGCGACAGGTTAAGCCCCAACAATCCATGACAGATTCATACTGAAATCCGGGTTCCTGCTGTAACTTAATCCCAATGGAAAGATTGAACACCAAAAATTCAACGTTTTTGGGATTGCCTTGGGACTGCAAAAACATCTATACCAAGAAGTGACTTGACATTAATATACACATTTATATTTTCCTTTAACTTTGGGTTTGCCGCAGTAAAAGGTCCATGATAATTTGACCCCCAGAATGAACCGATATCAAAGGCATAGGATGGGCTTGACTTTCTGTCCACGCACACGTTCATAAATACAGTAGCACCAATAGTAAGTTGACCATTTACCGTGACTGCAGTCCTTCCCTCCGAACCCCAGGGGGCAGTCACAGGAGAAGGTCTCCCAGCTCACGCGGCAGGTTCCTCCGTTCTGACACGGGTTGGATTTACAGAAAGATTTCTTCGCACTACAGCCTGAAGAATATAACAAAAAACAACTTGGATTGTTGATACTGCAGAACTAGTATAACTTAAAGTTCTACTACTACTACCACACCAAATACTTTAGTCGAATATTGATACTGCACAACTATTATAGCTTTAAGTTCTTCTCCTCCTCCTCCTCCTCCTCCTCCTCCTCCTCCTCCTCCTCCTCCTCCTCCTCCTCCTCCTACTACTACTCCTACTACTACTAACTACTACTACTAACTACTACTACTAACTACTACTAACTACTGTTACTGCTAATATTACTACAACCGCCACTATTACTGCCGTACAAATCAGGTCAAAACTATCCGTATGTTTCCTGACCAGTTATTGTGCCGTTGTTGGCGATGAAGTTGGCCATGTCCAGGGGTTTGCTGTCGATGTGCAGGTCCTTCATGCAGCCGATGAACTCCCGAGATCCGAACGGGAAATTGTCAGGAACGTTGGGAACGCCGCCGAGAAACAAGGGTCCCGTCAGGTCTAGAGATCTGAAGAGTGAAGTGGGGAAAAAAAAGGTTAGTTTTGGAGTAAAGTTGAAAGCAGCACAGAGGGGTCAAAATCAGATTGCTGCGAGTCGTCTGCGTGCAATTATTTTATCAATCGCAAACCCAGAGGAAAGAGCCAAATACATAATAATATAATAATCCACTCTCATAATATAATAATCCACTCTTACTTGCTTTAAAGTTGAGCTGTTTTTATCTGATGCCACGCCCTTATTTTCATAATTTACTCCTTTACTTGCCTTATGGTCTACGGTCTAGCTCATTCTGAGTGGGGGTTTTGTGTGTGTGTTTTCCCCTGTCTGTTGTTGTTGTTGTTTTTGTTGATCTATGTTCTAATAAAAAATAAAATAAAATAAATAAAGTCGTGCACATGCCCAAAAGACATGCATAGCAATAGCGCCAAAGTGCTCGGGACTAGAACTGCACAATTCTAGAAACAAAGGCAAACTGTTTAATTGATAATTGATTTGATTTGCGACATACGAATTGGATTGATGTAAACACCAAATTCCTCTTCATAATCGGATATGCAGCTTTAATAGCTATAACCCGATGTTCAACGACCTGATGAAAGGGTTTTACGTAAAGTTGAAGGTAGACTTTAATGTTAAAATGCTAAAGAAACCCAGGACTAAACCGGTCTAAGTCATCACAATTGCTCCAACTCACTCAAAAAAATCTTCTTTTCTTGTATTTCCTGCTTCCACATTATCAACTTAACCTTAAGAGTATCATACCTCCCCCAGGATGATTTGTGTATGTTTTATCTATTCTGGCCAGTCAAAGAAAATACACTGCCAACATTACTGTGGCCTGCTCATTAGTACAGCTAAGATTCAAAACAAATAAGATGAATGGTTGCTGAGAGGAAAGCAGAAATGTCCTTGATCTTGACGTCTCCTTTTGAGCGGCTGATGTGTTTGATTAGCTCGTACACACTCAGCTGCCTGTCTCTCTATAACAGACAAAACACGACTAATTTAACTTTAGAAATGCCTCAACTTCACACTGACAAGGACAAACATGACAGCGTTACAAGACAGTTACAAGCAAGGTGTGGAGAAAAATGGGCATTTGTGTATGACTTTGAAAGAGATGTTTGGGCTCAAAATTATTTAAGTACACTAAAAGGATGATTTAGACTTATTACATTAAGTAGAAAATATTTGGGGGCATATATTCAGAGGACATGATCTAAATCTTGACATCTTTTTAAGATAGAGTTATATAGGAATAAATAGAAATCTGCTCTAAACCAGGCCCAAGCCAATACACTGTATAAAACGGGTGTAAACAAGTCTAAACTAGAACTGAACCAGGACTAAAAAGAGGTCTAAACCAGGACTAAACCGAGGACTAAACAAATCCAGATGAAAACCAGGTCCGAACACAAAAAGGACATTCATCATCATCTCTATATAGCAACTTCCATCAGAAAACAAGTCGGTGTAATCCCTCCATCGTCCAGGAGTGTTCCATTGTAGAAAAAGATTCAAATGTAGAGTCATCTGGACACTGTTTTAAAGACGTTTGGACTGTCATTTAAGAGTCCACAGATTGAGAGTGACTCTTGGATGAGAGTCAAAACATCTTGTTTTTCAAAAACAGTGTCCAGATGACAACATTTGAATCATTTTTCATAAATCCACCTGAAAGGTTATACAGCTCTTTTTCCCCATGTGGGACAATAAAGGAATATCTTATCTTATCTTAGCTCACCTTAAATTCTAAATCATCTTCATCAGATTTGCTGTATGTCATTTAGGCTAATTATTATCCAGTGTAAGTGTGCCAACCCCGGTCTGAATTTGAGCAGGATTTTAGGAGATTAGATTCATAATTCCTCATTAACACACCAGAATAGAGTCAACAGCTGATAAAAATTCAGAAAAACAGAAAAGATGGCTAATTAGGGTTATGAATATGCACAGTAAAGACTGCTGAAAGTCACAGTTGTTTGTTTTGCAGTATTCACAGTTGTGGAAGTCAACATCCATAGTAATGAATTAACTCATCAAACCAAAGGAACTTAATCCCATATAAAGCATTAAAACAAACCCAATGATGTAGACGAATTTGATCAGGTCAGAACAGTCAAATAAAAAATCCCACACATTTATATTCCCTACTCACCCTCACGTCTAAGCTTGGGTCCTGGGAGCAAATCTACTGTTAGCATTCTTGGATATTTATATAAATCGGGGACCACATTATTTTTCTCCATGTCTTTGTGTCTGCATTTGGCACGATCGACTTCCGAAAGTCTGCGTTTGCTCTTGTAGTTGTTGAACAGTGTTTGATGGTGAAGCTCTTCTACATTAAATGGATGGATGGCTTACCCCACAGAGGTCCATTAGTGGGTTTTCCCTCGCACACTGACTGTATCTGTGCCATTACTGGCTCCGGCCCTTAATGTCGACATTATCAATGCAAATGAATGAACTAAACGTCAAATAGGTTGCGCTTAAATTTGGTGATGTCCAAATTTCAGATGGAAGGCATAAACTCTATTAGAAAATGACTGTTTTTGAACGAAATTAGTTGAGTCTAAAAAACAAAAACGACTATATGAGACTCTATTTATTCTGGGAAATTTGGTACACAAAATATATAAACATTTGGCTCAAAGTCTTTCAGCTGACAAGAACCATGCACTGTTCACTTTCTGCACATTACAACTAGACTTTTTTGTGTCTTTTTTGAATTTGTGTGTAAATATCTGTGCACATACTGAGTTTACCTTATTTTATTAGCAAATTCTTAAATGATGCATGCCATATTTCACTCTGTAGACATTGCTATTATGATTATTTTACTATACGTTGCACTTTAACGTCAAAACAAGTTCCTATGTTTGCGAAATGTGTTCAATGACAATAAACCTTTTCTAATTGTGATAGTGATTAATAATACCACCAACAGAGAAGGTGCTGAACTGTTTCACGAGGACAGGCTCAGTAATTGCAGATATATTATAAGCATAAACCTGGTAAAAATGTCTGCATTCCAGTCAGAATCTATGGTATAATTCTGAGCTCAGTTTTAAACTTTGGGCAGTTTCATGTCCGCACTTACTTCTTGCTGCTGGTCTGCTTTCCCTGCGCCGCACAGCTGTAGTTCCCCAGCTGAGTCCCAAATCTCAGAGATAGAGAGGTGTCGCAGTCGTCCACGCTCACCACGGCCATCTTCTCGTCTGAGGGACCCTGGGCCTCACCGATGGCACTGCGACGAGGCTGGACACAGGCAGGGAAACACAGCAGGTTAGAAAAAATGTGTGTTCTAACGTGGGAAGCGGAGAAACAGACAAGACGGGGAGGTGTTGGGACGCCGGGCTGGAGAAGGACAAAGTTCACTTTTGGATGAGACAGAAAGGTTATTGTTAAACGTATTTTGTTATGTCAAATGTTGCTGCTGTTGCATTATTTTGACACTTACCACTGCAGAATGGTCACTCCATAAGAGCGGCACTAAACCAAGACTAAGTCAGGACTAAACCAGGCTCAAAATATCTCTAATAGATCCTGATCACTGCAGATCAGAAAACCTGACGGGCCACAGTTTCAATAAGCTTTGTTACCCAAGTTACCCAAAACTGTTTTCTAAAATCATTCCAACGTATCCAATAGAGTAAGAAAAAAATAAAATGAGAAACTGATTTGTTAGAAACAGGAAGAAAACAAATAAAAATATATATTTATAAAATTACCATAGAAAAAGTTTAAAAAATAAAGCAATTACACAGACTTATTAAAAAAATAAAAACCTAAATCTAATCAAATAATGATAATAAACACATTTATTTTAGGTTATTCAGGTAAATCATTTAGCTCGAAAGTTAAACAAATATGCTGAAAATGGTCAGAAACTGAAATGAAAATAAATCTAATCTAGTCAAACTACTCAAATTAAGATTCATTTATGAACCTCCTTGTAGCAGGTGGCACGATGTACAAAAAAAACCCTCACTTGTCAATGTTATGGGTGAAAACTAAAAACAAGAACAGAATTAATTGACTATTAAGGTTCATTTGGTTCATATGCCGCTGTATTTCCAACACGGCTTCGATATGCACGAGATAAACTGCCGATTTTCATTTGTCATGCAACACCACATCAATAAACTAATGAACTAAACTAACTATGCCACACGAAATTTTCCCTGGAAGCTACTGTTGACATTCTTGTACCACTTGGGAAGCCGTGGTTCTCGTCTCATATTCTGAATTATTAACACAAGAAACAATTTGGAACCAAAATAAACCCCTTTAAAAAACACAAGAGACACTGACATGCAAACTGCAGCGGGGCTAGAGGCTACGCACAACACAGTGAGGAGAAAAGTACAACAAATACTAGTGACTATAGTTGCTACAATCAGGAAGTGCTAGGGAGAAGTATTAGTACACGAGAGGAAAAGAGATACTACTGAAGTGTACTGAAGGATTTCATGAGCTACAGATACTCACATTACGGAAAGCCGGCTGAGGACAAAACAGTACACGGTCAATTTTGCGTGAAGAATGTAAATCTAGTTATCAAGTCAAGTTTGTTTTACAAGAGAGCGGCGGTGCAGTAAATTTAGGACACGCCCACCAACCAGAGGGTTAAGAAGTGGGAGCCAAAACTGGTGTGGGTCATGAAACTGGCATTGGAAGAAAAACGTCTCTTAAATGACACCAAAAAGCAAATAAAAATGAAAAAATAAAGATAAACGTCAAAGATTTTAACTGTTTTGTTTATGTTTATTTAAAATATTATACATACATTATTATTTTAACTAGGTAATCATTTTAGTTGTCTTGGTAATTGTGTGCTTATTGCCTTTTCAGACCAATGATTAAACCAACAAAATGAATAAATGATTAAATAAATGTGTAGGGGATTTAAAGTAGGTTTGATTGGTGCTTTGGGAAATTAAATTAAGTTTTTAAAATCATTTGAGCCAAGAAATACGAACAGGTTTATTTGTCCAGGCTTGGAAATGACATTGTGACAAAGAATTCAATCAATAAACAACAAAAAACAATGTATTTATTTTTGCTGTCTTTTCTAGTTGGGCTGCAACTAATGAAGGTTTCTAAAATAATTCATTATTTTTTGACATTTTGATTGAATACTGCAGCTGTTTTTGTGTTTTAGAACCTGTATTGTCCAGATAACGATTGTAAAATACGACTACGATGATTTTTTTTAATAGTCAGTCGATCTTTTTGCAGCCTTATTTTCTGTAAATGAAACTGACCTTGTTGTAGTAACGGATGTGGACGGTGTGCCAGTCTCCGTCGCTCACTCCCCCAGGAACGAAGGGGCTGACCTGGGTCGACAGCTCACCTATGGAGGGGGCGGGGTGGGTTTGAAGAAGAAGAAGAGAAGAATAACAGTTTTATAGAGAGACAATATATAAAGAGAGTAAACGCAACATACAACTCCACGCTCTGCACAATATCACATTAAATATACAATGAAAAGACGTGCCAACAAATAAGCGTTAACGTTTTTGAGTAAGGTTCTGAAAAATGAACAAAACGATGGTTACCCGTAGAGTATTTGAAGACCAGTTGTCCGTTTTGGATCTCCAAAGCGATAAAGTCGTGTTTCTCGTTGAAGCGTCCGTTGTAGAAGAGCAGACCTGTGTTCTCCAAAGTCGCAAATCTGAAAACAAACACGATGAGATCACGTTATATCATATGGGATCCAATGTAATTACAACTCTTAAGGTACTTTAAAGATGCTATACTTTGATATGTCTCAGTTGTGAACACAATTTACAGACAGGCTGGTTCTGATTTAAACTACAGAATAAAAAAATAAGATAAAAAATAATGTCTTTTAAGACCATTTATGCTGGTTTGATTTTTAAAGATTTTGTTGCCTGTAGGATTTATTGACAGGAGAGGACAGTGTGAAATGGGGGATGAGAGAGGGGAGGACATGCAGTAAATTGTCGGGATTCGAACTCTCAACACTGCGGTCAGCTGCACTTGGAGCCTGGCGTATGTGTGCTGTGCCTTAACCACTCCACCACCGGGCAGCATTCCAATGTGTCTAAAGAGTGAGGTTTGGAATAATTTTGTCGTGGAAACTCTTCAAATCCTTTTATATTCTCTCAGTTTGTCACGTCTCTCGACTCATGACCTTTTGTTTTGGACTTTTCACACTTTATTCTGTGGCGGCTCCATGTTGCATGAAAAATGCATGCCTTTACTCTGCACTTTACAGCCTCAGATGAATATTTCAGAGTGGACATGCAACAGGGTAGAGCGGCTTTCCAAAACAGGACTCAAAAATGTGATTTGTTGATAAAAATATAAAACTGAGACGCAAGTAAGCTTACAATTTCATCACACAAGGTATGTTTTGAATGCAGGGGCAATGTGACAATATGATTAAAAGTCAATTTTGCAAATATTTGTCCTTTAATGGAACTTAATGTTAAACGTGGAAAAGTGATGATTTAGAAGTGTTATCACTACTACACAGAGGAAATTAAATACTCTAAAAAGGCAGTATTCAGAAATGATTTAATCCATAGTAACTAGTAACCAACATCCAGACATTCATTCAGAGTGGACAGAGCCGGGATGGGAGGGTTGCTAGGAGCGACAAGGTCAGCAGCTGTTGCTACGGTGACGGACACGTTTCTGCCAAATGAGCGTCAGAGAGAGGATAAAGCCTATGCACGCATCGATCTGTGAAAGCGCCGATCTTTTCACGTGAAATTAGAAAAGAAAAATGTCACGTTCACATTTTTGTTCCATTTGGGAATTTGTTTATTTCATTTTAAGGAGTTGATTGTAAGAGAGGATTTGTTAGATTACTTTTACAGATTCTAAAATGGTGGAGCAAGAATAGAGCATGAGTCGGCAGGAAGACAGATAAAAGAACAGGAGAAATGGGATTGATTTGTAGTAGATTAAAGGCAGAAGGAGACTCAAGGGCCTCAGAATCAAAGTAATAGAAATAACAAGTGTGAATGGGTGCATCAAAGAGAGAGGGGAATGTATGTAATGTGTTTGTTGTAGTATTGAAGGAAGAAGAAGTAGAAACGGCAGTAGCAGTATATGTACAAGCTTATCGTAGCCTTGGTGGTGATTATTAGCAGTAATAGAACAGCTGTAGTTCAAACATTTACAACAGTCTGTAACCACAGTATACGGTGGCTCTAGTAAGAGTAGTAAAATAAATGTAGCAGTAGTGATAATAGTAGTAGTAGCAGTATTTATTACAGCGCTTTTGACAGAAATAAAACCCAGAAAGACCAAACGTCTTCTAGTCTGTTCTTACGATCTCTAACACATGCTCTCCACTTTTTACCTGAGCTGACCTTCACTATGTTGCTCTGTTTTCCTGTTTTGCTGCAAACTGCCATGAAACTCCCTCTTTTAAATGAACTGTCTGAGCGCCTTCTCCGTGAGGCTCAGTATTTCCTCCCCGTGTGTGCCAGAGCAGAGGGAACGTTGTGCTTTTTGTCAGGGCAGAGGAGGAAGCAGAGACACACAGTCTTACCACCGCCAAACAGAGGGGATTTAGCTCTTTGGAAGGTTTTATTTCATCTCAATCCATTCAGGGATCATTTAAAAACAAAGAGCTTCAATTTCATCTTGTAAATGACGTTAATTACAGTGCAATGTGCTGCTATGATCTGCTATAATTCAAGTCTAGGTATTGATCAACTCTGGGTTTGTCTTTGCTTTGTCCTGCTTTTGCTTCAGTGAAACAGTAGATTTCTGTTATATAGTTCCACTGCGAGTTCTTTGTGAATATTGGATGTAAATAATAAAATTGTGGTCCGCCCCCCAGACAACAGTACTCTGAAAAATATAGCGCCCTGTAAAATAGAATTGAATAGCGCTGCTTTATAAACTATGACAGTGGAGGTCGACAGTTTTGTCTGGTGTCTTTTAACAGCTCTTTGGTCTTGCCCATGGTAGTACCGGTAGTTTTAGTCTGATTGTGGGGTGGACAGGGGTCTTTATGCAGCAAAGAAGCTCAAACAGGTGCTACATTTAGATGAATAAGTGGAGCAGAGGTGGACCTTTTAACGTCAGACTAACACGTCTTTGAGAGCCAAAATTCTTGATGATTGGCAGATGTTCAAATCCCTTTTTGCAGCAACAACTAACGAATAAGTTATTAAAAAATCATACAATGTGATTTTTTTTTAGATTCTGTCTCTCACAGTGGAAATGCACCTAGGTTGAAAATGTCAGACCCTCCATAACTAGGGATAAGTGGGAGAAAATCACAGGGTGTTTATATTTATTTTCCTCACTGAATATTTTAGTACAGATAGTAGTAGCCACTTCCATTCTTTCTTTCTTTCATACACCAGCATACATGGACACCGGTCTCCAATCCAAGTGCTGACCAGGCTGACTAACTGACAGACACAGAGATGTAGACAGGTGGAGCCTCTGCCTACACTAAACATGTTTAAGTCATGCATAATGCGTAATAGTAATACTTACGACAGCGATAGCGACAGGTGGAACCTCTGCCTCAGTCCTCGAAACATGACAAAGGACTTCGGGGGGAAGGAGCGGGCAGTGACGGTGCAGTAGGGCCGCTCGTACGCTCCGGCTGGACACTCGCATCGGAAGCCTCCCCCAGACAGCTCCCTGCACGTGCCTCCGTTTCTGCAGACGCCCGGCACACAGCTGCCCTGACGGCGGTCCATCTCACAGCGCTCACCTAAGAGAGGGGAGAGAGAGAGAGTTCAATAGGTTTCACACAGATGCAGGTTGGTTACTGGGTTAATGTTCTTCTAGTCCATGAAAAAACGCAGCAAAATAAGACCAAGCCTGTTGGTTAGAAGGAAATAACAACCTGGTCCGGACCGATTTATTGCTGTTATTGCGATGTTCCACCTGGGCTTGGTATACCTCGTTTTAAAATCTTAGACCCTCTAGAAAACAATGGCAATCCTTTTCTGTGCAGTAGTTTGTTTGCATGTCTGTGACGGTGTAGTGCATCAGAACGGTAAATAGCAAATATTCACATTTATATAGCGCTTTTCTACCGTCAAGTCACTCTTTACATCAAGGAAACAGTCACCCATTCCCACACACATTCACACACCATTTATTCGCAGACACTGGGGGCGATGTTCAGTGTCTTTCCCACGAACACAACGGTAGTGTTAACCTGCTGCAATTGCACCGCCAACCTGTGGGTCAGTGGATCTGACCGCTCCACCGGGATGTAAATCTTGTCATTAACATCCTGCCGACCTTGGGATCTGAAGACGAGCACGCTGCCACTGAGCTACTGCCGCCCCCAGCAGCTCCGGAGTGACGCTACTATTTGCATAAACTCTAACCATTCAAGGCTACAATGGAAATAAATACTCTGAAAACAGCTCAGAATCAAAAATAACTTCAGCACACAACAATTGGGCCCCAGAGACATTTTATCTTATTTAGCCTTGGCTACCAGAGAAAAACGTGTCATATGGATTGGGCAGATTTACAATTGAAGTTCTTACTTGTAAACACCTAATCGCAAACACGTCACAAAATAGCCTTGTTTGAAAGATTACACTACCATTTTCTACAAGTGAATTTTGGCAGCTTTTTAATTACTTATTTATTTCTTAGACAATTAACTTGATATTCTGATTTTGCATATCTTTAAAAACTGCAATTCTGACATCACGCTTGGATATATTGCTTGAATATATGGTTCTAACCCCAATTATTGTAGTGAGACGATTAAGAGTAATATAACTTAACTCAATAAACACTTTCTTGGTTTTTAGCAATGAAGGCCAGAAAATCATCATAAACCACCTGTCAATATCTGTTCATACATTTCTTATAACTATACAGGAAGTCTGTCTACATATCACGTTGTTTGAACAAGAAATTCAGCTATATATTTGTTGGCAGGCATCAGCAGTCACTCGTTCTCTGATTAGTTTAGATTAACGATTGCCATAAAATATTCTCCTAATCATCTGTCAGCACACGCACTAAATACTTCTACACTACAGGGATTTGAATGGACTCCAGCCAATTATACATTCACTATTACTTTCGCCCTGCTCCTTTAGAAAACATTTATATTCCACACAAATTCATAGTTTACCCTTGAATACCAATGATTTATGAGATGAACGACAGAAATTGCTTCTAACATGAATCATTTATCATTTTACAACTTTAATTTTCTCATCCAAGTAGGCGTTAAAGATAAATACGTCTTTGATGCACTATCTTCAATGTAGTGGAGTAGAGTGGACTGAGTGACTTGCTTTCAAAATGTAATTGGAAAACTGGTAGTGCCATGACGAGTTTAGCTAGGTTAAGAAGGGAATTTGCACAAAGCAATATCTTATAATAACATATTCCTACCAAAGTTTACCATAAATATGTATCAATCTCCAGCTTTAGCGAGACGGAGAAAGAACACGGTGGAATTACTTTTGAAAACTAGACAACACTAATTACTCAGGGTCATTTGCCTCGTCTCTCACATGTACTTGTGATATACCAGAGAGTGTCATATGCCTGAAACTCCAATAATATGTGTCTCATAAAGTCGGACAAAATATAATGGACTACTATTAATCCTACATGGTTTATTTACAGTAACTTGAATTTGGAGTAATGATGTAATGAAAAAAAAAACAACAACAACAGAGGATTAATAAGCTCTTTGAGATGTCAACTATCAATCGATGAATAAAATCTAACTTTATTTTTTATAAAGCGCTTGTCATACAAAGATTGTAACAATGCGTCCGAAAGTCCACACTATTCCCTAAATATGGCACCAATTAGGGCTCACGCCATTTTTAGTGCTGTCCGCATGTCCAGCAAGGGAAAAACTAGGGCAATCAAAATTTCCCACAATACACCTTGAAAAGTAGTGTCCAGCAATGGTCACTTAACTGCTCAATATAGATGCATTGTGAGAGTCAGGTCTTTAACTGGACACAACACAACTGACTGAATGAAAGAAGACAGAAGAGCTGTTCGACTCAAGAATATGAACAAAAACGCTCTTAATATAACCCGTTACGCCGCAAAATTCCTAGCATTAGCCGCTTAGCTTCAGATCATAGACAAAAAGTTGAATAATCTTGTTCAATGTGAGCTCCATCACTTGTATGGTGATTATTAGTCCATAAATGTGTGCGCGTCAGACGGACTTGACCAATATTTATGACATTAATCCAGTTTTTCTGTGTCCGAATCGCTCTCTGCTTGACTGCACTATATTGTCTGCTAAATAGTGCAGGAATGTGCAGTGAATGAGGAGTTATGGGACGAGTGTGGACATTCGGACGCAGCCAAAGTGACGTTTCCCCGCTCAAGCTGACTTAGCAGCTAACGTTAACAACTTTACACCGTGCCTCCTTTTTTAAGATCGTTTCATCTATAATCAGGATCATCGCTAGTGGCCAGTTCATTGGTGCTGAACTGTTCATGTTCGGCTGATGAATTTTGTAGCGATTTTTTTGCATATTTTCTGATCATGAACTTTTTTCCAGTTCAAAATCCTTCTGTTCTTCTTCCTTAAATCAGTGTATTAATCTTTTGCTCTGCTCCCGGCAACACGCGCCAATAAACGCAGCCATTGACTCAAAGCGGACCAGGTATTGCTGCTTTCGCTCAGCCGTGTCGTGTCGATTTGCTGCTCTGTGTGTCCTGCATGACTGTAAACCAGACCAGTAAAAACAAAACAAAAAACACCTATTGACCGCTGGGTACTCCAACAACTCCAACAGTCAAAGAAAAATGTGAAAACCTGCTTCCCTACTAATTACAAGTCATACAGGAGAGCACGGGAAAAGACACATACAAACTACACAGGTAATAAGCAGTTTAAATGGATACATTCCTTGTATGGATGCCAATATATCAATATATGAAACGCCCTCTCTCTGGTAGTGCATGATGATTTTGTATCTCTGAGAAACAACACTGTTCTTCATTAGTCCGATCCCAAAATAACCTCATAATCACCGGTGCCACGTACGCAACCACGACGTCACTCCAGACTTCACTGAAAGGTCACGCGCACCAATTTCCTGACTAGAAAATTTTCTCAAAAGGCAAGTGTTGTTTCTTATTCACAGCTAAACACCTGAAGAGTCTGGAGTTTTCCTATGCAAACGAGGCTCGGACTGGACCAGTGAACAAATACTGCATGAGAAAACAGAAATGGTCATAACAGTTCCTTACAAACCAGGCCAGAAAATGTGTTTGTTGAGATCAAAAGGTTGTTCAATAAAAGAATGGTTTTAAATGAGTATTTGGTTGCAGAAAAGTATGAATGATGCCAATTAATGACATTTCAAGAAGGGTAGTGACTGTAAGTGGACTATAATGTTCCTCAGCCTGGGCAAAAATGTATTGAGGGTAAATAAAGTCTACATAACCATAACCCTGTATAAAGACAGGTTGACATTCACCCTCTAACCAAAAGGTTTAATTTCAGATCCAGCACTGCGTATTGTTGTCGTGTCCGCGAGCTACACACAAAACCGTGCCTCTGTGAATGATTGTACAGTGGAATTCTGGCAGTAAGCGCAGAATGGCAGCCACATTATATATCAGTCTGCCCCAGGGCTGCTGTGTTACAAAACCCATAGTGCTCTGTGACTGTAGATGATGCACCAACATGTAAAGCCACTTAAACCAACAAAAAAGAGAGATTAATACAGAGGTAAGGTATTTAACGCAGCGGTGGGTCGAGTAGAGTAGCCAAAACACTATTACTGAAGTATAAGTAACTGTGTGAAGAACTGGAAGGTAAGTTCATGGAAACAATGCACAACGTTTAGTATTTTCAAATAAAACACCACAAAATAAGAAAACTGGGTGGTGCAAGAAACGCAAAAAGTTTAAAATCATTTAATATTTCAACATACGCTTTTGTCACCACTGAACAGAACTCTTTGTCTGTAAAAGCTGTAGTCTTAATCCTTGTTATAGTATAAATAGAGGGTTCCTTTGTCGTGAAACAAATATCCAACCTGGCAGAGAAGTATTGTAGCCGTCTCTGGCATTATACGTGAAAATAAATGTTTGTGTCTTGTGTCTCGGCCGGCTGCTGACTTCAGAATGAAACAAAACAAATATGCAGCCAAGTAAACACAGATTGTCAGACGCCCACACAGTCAACTGGAGACAAAGTACGTAGGATTCACAATATACAGGAGGAAGAAGTATCCCCAGGGTTTTGAAATTGAATTATCCGTCCTCTGCTCTCGCACCAACTGACTTCATTCACTTTCACTATATTACATCCAAATCCATCTCAACGTGGGTTCATCCGACAGTAGCTTCAAAACCTCTGGCTCTGCTCCACGTCTTGTCCTCCAGCTCGGATCCATTCTGACTTTGCTTCTGTCAATCAAATAATCCAACTTAATGTATCCCTGAATGGTTATTAAAGAACACTGAGCAGTCAAAGCCACGTTTCGTTCATTTATCGATCTATTTAAGTGATGCAATGCAGATATTGGCTTGCTTTTGCCTCCCGGAGAGCTTTAAGGTGAGATGAGTGGAAAGGCGAGCGTGCAGACTCGGGCAAACACAGATAGAAACAGAAAAAACTAATTTCCTAAACTAAACGCTGACTTGATCTTGTGATAAACCCCAGTATTTCCAGTACCGTAATTGTAACTAACTGTAACTTAGCAAATCAAAGCTAGCGCAAGTTGGTGTCAGCTTGTTCCCTGTTTATCAATGCACTTTTCTTTTTCTATTATTGCACTTTGGGCTTTTAAAATTGTAAGTGTGCTTTATAAATACACTCTGACATTGACATTCTTCTGCTACATTTGAAGTAAATAGTCAGTAGGTCTTTTAACTTTTTAATACAGCATATTTCCTCCTGGTACAACCTTTCCTTGTATTTAAGCTTGTGAAAGGCACAAAGTATAGACAGGATCCCAACTTACCTAAAAAGCACACAAACACCATTTAAATCTACAATTCAGAACCCTCTCTCTCTCCTGTTTGACCCGACTGAACCGCTGCCACAGTCCTGAGGCTGCAGTGTTTATCTTTGCACACTTTCTGTTGTTTAAAGAGCCAATGCCCAAAGCGGTACGTCTTTATTTTTATTTTAGACTAACAGCTGCAGACATGACGTAATGCCCTGTAAGTTGCACCTCTGTGGTTTTGTCAGGGAGGAGATGGAAAGGATCAGACAAAGCGATCGATAAACAAAGAGAGAGGCTTACAGCGATGATCTGGACGCGAGTGCAAGAAACTAGAGAGGAGCTGGTCATTTACTGGAATTGGATGGGTTGGGCGATATGCCAAGAGTGTTTTAAAAAATATTGTTTAAAATATCCATGAATAATCCTGCTCAATATGAATGAATACACTGGGCTTGACAAACATCTCAACAAATAAATAGCATTATAAAACAGAGATAAACAGTGTAGTGTAAATTAGCGTTGCTCCAGTACAGATATTTAATAAAGATTGGTTATCAAAATAAGACCACTGTGTGATTTCTGGATCTAATTATAAAGCGTTTTATCGACAAAGAACCAGGATGTGTGCTTTAAGCATGTTAGCTGTTGCTAGCTTCACCATGACAGCAAATAAAAGTAATGAAAAACCTTTGGAAACTCATTGCGGTGAATAATTTGATCACTTTTAACGTGTTAAGAAGGTGAAGAATATACTTGGGCCGCTACAAACAGTTTAAGATGAACTAGCTCTGTTTTTCCCATTTCAAGACAGTAAAAATTAGTATAGCACATTTAAACATAACGCGAGCAGATTTACAAACTAATTCATACCATTAAATCGTAATGTTTGATACTCTTTGTGGTGAAACTCATATGGGGAAGAGGTCGTCCATACAAACATGAATCTTAAATGCTTTTCCTCCCTGTAAAAGGATTATATTGTGCTCCGTACAGCACTCAGCGCGTTTTCCAAACCACACCATCATCTACAGGCCATTACGGCTGGGTCGAGTTACATCACCAAGAAGCCACGCACTTTGAAGCTATTAGCAAACTTTTTCAACATGACTTCGAATTGAATAAGAAGAAATACTGCACTTCAAAACCCCTTAGCGTGTCCGAGCTTCAATTTAAGAATGCGTTTGCTATTTTACTTGGAATAATGCTAACTCTTACAATGTCTGCTCCACGTTCACAGCTTGAACGCGGCTTGAATTGGACTAAACCTTTGCCTCTTTTGTTGCATTTAAGTACCGTCTGTCGCCTTGTTTTCCGCATAATAGGAATCTCAAATTATTCATGAGATTTATACCCTATTTATTTATTTTAATATTAATGAGGCGCTGTTTGTTCGAGTGGATCAGACAAAGCAGGGGAACTGTGTAATTGGTTCCTGTGGTGTTTGTTTAATGGGAGAGGAGGGGGACGATAAACAGGGACGGACACAAGCTATAGCAAGGAAGAGTAATGTGCAATTAGCAGTCCCAATGCAGCAATACAGATAAGTAGGCTATGTATTACAATTATTGATTCCGATTTGTGCATTAAGAATGGGTTAATTCCTTAATACGTATTGACAAGCTTTGTAAACAAGTTAAAGGTGCACTAAGGAACTTTTCTGGTGAATGGTCCACATAAAATTTACAAAAAATTATATTTTGCAATTTATATTTTGCTATCCCGATAATGAAAATCAGGGGATATTATCATGTCAGTCAAACAGAAATGTCTTTAAATGTTTTAGTTGAGGTTTAAATATCAGACAAATGCGGTCTGTAAAATATAGGAAAAAAAATCCTATATACATACATTATTATTCAATTCTGTTAAGAAATTACTCCGCTCACATTACAATTAACGGGTATAACGGGTATAAAAAGTTTCTTCATTCCATTCCTTGAATAACAAATTAATTTACAACATGGACTGTACAGTGACTTGCACTTTGTTTATGTACGGTAGTATATGTTCTAAGTGTATTTTGTCATATCCTGTTATTATTATGTTACCCCTGATCCAGTCCAAATCTTTCCCCCATTTGGAGACAATTAATGAAGAAGCTGAACCTTTAATGCCATACTATGGAATATTCCAAGCAAAGCTATAAAAACTCCACAGTGACAGTTACATAGTGCACTTTTAAAAAATAAAAGTGAGACTATTCTGAAACTATGCAACAGAAAAGCAGATTTGATGCGCAAACTACTGATGATTGACAGCTGCCAGTGGCATTGCGACCGACCTGCAGGGCTGAGTGCAGAGACTGTGTTATTTTTAGTGTGAATTCAGCACCTGCGTATCTGCTGACATATGCCACCAGCCAAGAGCACAAACGTGGAGTGGGTTCACATTATTCGGTCCCAATTGAGAATTTTAACTCAAAATGCCAGTCAGCGGGCTCCAATCACAGCAGCCGACAAAGGGAAAGAAAAGTCGTTTTGAGGAACTTTTGTTGCAAGCTGGCTTTATTTTGTACACTTGAAAGCATTTGGAATTGCTCACTGTTATTTTACACACGCAAAATAAACTCAATTTGAATTGTGTGGTGAACAGATTGGAAAAAATGTTGACAATTCTGCTCGATTTTCCCTAAAACTCCTGATTCAAACCACACCAAATTCTAATAGAAGCTGTTTTTGGAACCCTTTGGAGCATAAATAAAAGTCAGGCTCTTTGTGAAGCTGATGTGCTCCAAGTGTAACGGGTAAACAGGTTTGTTGGTGACTATGAGGAGGAGCTGCTGCTGTGAGGTGTGGACAGTCACTTGTGCCGTACGAACATTTGAACATTTTCCCTCGCTTGCTATGGCAACACATTTCTGCACCGCACATTGCCAAGACCCCTTGCCTAATTTCCCCCCCCCCCCCACAAACATGCGTCCTCTTTCAAAAGCAAAGGCTGCGGCTGCCTCTCACGCTCATGCTCCCGCACTGATAACAGTCGTGGAATTCTACATCAATTGCAGTGGGTCAGTGTTAAAAAGGCTTCAAATCCTCACAAACTTTGAACAGTTTAATTTATAATAAGCTATTATCAATGCCTATACAGGTCAATACATTTATTTCAAAGTTGAGCGCATGTATTTGTTATTATATTAAAAAGTCTTTTGAAAAATGTAGGTATATAAATCATATATAGTTATGGATAAAAACAGAAAAACAACATTTTTGGCTTATAAAATGTGATCAGGCAGATATGTGGATTCCTTGATATTCTTTTTGAAGTATATAAAACATTGCATTAAATTATGAAACTTGAAAACAACATTTATTTGTGGATTTTATCGAGTTCAGAGAGAATTGCCAAATCCACCTTATGTTAGACTTTTAAATGGATCTGCAAATTAATACAACAAAGTACTTTTCTTCTACAGGATCAAGAACTTCAGAATTCTCATTTTTAAAGTGCCCACTCTCAACTCCAGAACTCCTGACTCATGTTAAAAAAAATAAAAAACTTAATAATTCCATTGTTCCAAACCGGGCGCGTCCCACTTCTCTCGCTCCTTCCTGTGCCTCTAAATATAACTCACTCTTCTCAGTTTTAATGCATTCACTCCATGTTTTATTCATCAAAGCCGCATCGGTTTGGGCCCCCCCAGCGTTCCTACCCTCTCCCGTTCTAACAGGCGCGGTCCCCCGGGGGTCCGAAACACCTCCATCCCCTCCTCGCTCCTCTCTACCTCTGCCGGTTGCCGTGTACAGTTGTGGTCTGAAAGGCTGCGGGCCTGTTGTTGCATGTTGACTTCAGATGCAGTACACGAGAGGTGGAGAGGGGCTTTTCTCTGATGGTTTCACGTCACGGTTGTGTTCGACAGACCTCCTCACTTAGGGGACAAGAGAATGTTTAAGTAATGCTTTGAAATACGGTTCCTTAGTGAAATATGTATAATTTGTTTAATAAGCACAAGTTTTGGCTTATAATACTTTGTTTATAAGCCATTAACCAAAAGCATGTGTTAATAAAGCATGTAAAACGTTTGTAAGTGCATTATTAATCTGTCTATTAAACTGTTTTCAATAATCAAATGGTTGTAAATGCCTTTTAGGTGCTTAGATACAAATTACTTATAAATGCATTAGAAATAGTTGACTAAGGAGCCTAAATTTGAATAAAAATGTGGATTAAAGAGGATTGAGCTTGATCAGAAAACAGGGTAAATGGCCCAGTGAAACTTAAAACAGATTTTTCAAAACATATTTAAACCCGGGAACTAGAATTGCGGTGTCTTGGTTCGAATCTCAAACATCCCAATAGAGAAGTGCGTGTGTTTGGATGTGTACTCAGAGCAGCAGATATGATACTACAAACCCTTTACTGCAGACTAGCACGTATTGTTTTGTTTCGGTCCACTATGTTAAAAGAGATTCAGTGTGTTTATTTGATTTAAATAAATAGTGAGCAACACATTTCCTACAGCGTTAACTACATCTGCCAAAAGTGTGGTTCTCTGTGCACGTAAACAGCATGTTGTAATGGTGAATTAGCGGCACAGCTATTATACACATGACACTAACAGATGCATGTGTGTGTGTGTGTGTGTGTGTGTGTCATCATAACGGTAATTTCAGCTCTGAACATGGACTTGAAAACGCTAAATTCAAAAAGGAAAACAAAAAGGAGTTTGGTATCTTTTGCAACCTTTGTATATCTGAGTTCAACAGCAGCAGGACTGAACCAGGACAAACACACAATTAGCTATGGATTTTTTTTTTCTTACAGTAAACCACAGGATGTCTCCTCTGACTCTGAAAATACCTTGTGTGAGTAACATTAGATGATCACCTGAACGTCTCTGCACCTGACATGTTGAAGTGTCTCGTGCAGAGATAAATGGCCTTATTTAGTCCTTAATGAACTCCTCATTAACACACAGTCACCAATAGGCGTTTAAGTCGCTAAAGTGCTGGTAAAGAGCAGAGTAAAAGCTTGAGGTTTGGAAAAGCAGACAAGAGCAATGAATAAGTTTGTATTTAAATTATTTATATCATTCATTTTATTTTTCAACCGCAACACTTTAAAGGTAATTTGAATCTTTCAGCTGACCATGTGTTTGTTGAATGTGAAATGCATACATTTTGTTGTTGCTATTATGATTAATACCATTTTGTTGTTGAAATTTTTTTTGTTAAATCTTGATTTAATAATGCCTCTATCTTTGTTAAAAATTGTCTTTTTGTATATATTATAGTCTGTATAGTCCAGAAAACAATTACAATTATCAAAATAAGATTATTTTTCAACTAGTCACAATTAATATGAATCGATTAATAGTTGTAGACACATTTTGCTTAACTGTGCAAGTCCAAATGGACACGAGAACCAGTTCTATCTAAAAACAAAGACGCATTGTTTATTGTTAGTCTCTCTGAGCAGTACGCGCATAAACCGGCAAGCGAGACATTATTTTTAGAGTGAAATCGATGCTTCCATTTCCCCATTTTCCCCCTGCAGTGAAAACCAGACCTCCCGCCCACACAAACCCCTAAAACCACTGCAAAACCCGCTCGTACATCTCCAGTCTGTGATCGCTCCTCTGACCTTCGCCGCTACAGCGCCCTCTAGAGGATCCTGTTCCAATTCTGCCCCAAAGCCTGATCTGTCTGCTCAGTTCAACTCCAGTCCCCACAGAGCCAGATTTGATCCAATACTATTCCTACCACTTTAGTCTTGTACGTTGGGTGGTTTCCTGAGGCTTGGGTCGGTTGAAGGAGACATGGTGGGCTTTTTCCAGGTTTTTGGCATTTAAACTACAACATATGTGGATTATTTTACATTTCATTGTTGATCTAAAACTGCTTAATAATATAAACAGGGCCACTGATTTATTTATTATACTTTATTATTTATTACCTACATACAGAATATGCTCTGCAGTCTGATTTTTGAGTAATACCAAGCAAGGCCAGAGAAATGGGCGGGGATAGGGAGTAAGTGAACTGACATTTTCTGAGCACTCAAGCTTCGAATGCAGGTTAATACAGAATAACTCAAACCAGCATGACTCAAACAAAGTACGATTTAAGTTGATTTTGCACAATATGTCCCCTTTTTGTTATTCTGACATTTTAATAGTTATGGATGGTATTATATGACTTAAAATAATTAACAATGGTTTTCAGTTTTATGATGGGACAGGGTGGGACCACGTGACTTGATGTAATAAACCGTAACCCTATGAACGATAGTCTAGTGTTATATTTATCGCAGGTTAATAACACGTTCCTCTCGCTACACGAGCAACATATGCTTCACTCTCGTTGTCCGGCCGCCGTGTGTGCGCGAGGTGTGTGGAAATTAAAAAGACGTTCATGCCACACTCCTTTCTACGTCCGTGTGAGTTTATTGACCCATGACCATATTCACTTTACAGAGAAGAAATTAATTAGTGTCTGACGCCTTCCGTTAGAAACAACGTGGACGGGTGAACCATGTTGGGGGGGAAAAACTATTAACAATAGCAACATGATGCTAACGGATAGGTGGTTCATAGTATCGGTAGTTTAGGACACATATTATGCAAAACTTTACTTTTTCGAGCTTTTACAACATTGTTTTCTCGTCAAAAACATTCCTGAAGTTGTATTCTCCTTCATTAATCCTGATCACGGCGTCATCTTCTCCACGGTAACACGGGGAGAACATGCACACTCACACTCCACCGTGGCTTTAACAGAAATCTCCCGTTTTCATTTGTCCAAACCTCTTTTGTTGGTGTGTGGCTGATCTGTCTGTTGCTGTGCTCAGTGGGAGTTCAGAACCCCGTCTTGTTTTGTCATTTATTGTTTTGTTCCTTCCGTATTCTTCATTCTGCTGTGTGCTACTGAGTAAAAGTGAAAAATCCCCAGACACTCTTTCCTCTTTGTCTGTTATATCTCAACGATGGCGTTAAGATCTCTTCTGACTTTACTGAATCAGGTAGAATAAAGAACTTCAGTACAGACAGAATAACATAGACTAAACCAACTCTGACAATAAACTAAGATATCAGGAGGTGAAAGGAAAGGGAGAAAAAAGGACAGTCAAATGACATTTTCCTGTTACGGACAACATTTTTGAATACTTTTCACTGATCAACTGATACTTTATTTGAAATGATAGTGGTTAAAGCAATGCTCCACGTTTTCATGAAGACACCAGCGTATTGGTACTCAGGGTCTTCTACCGTGCTGCTTTTAATTAAGTTTACAGATATTTTACTCCTGGTGGTGCTTGGGAAGCTAAATCATTTGGACTTGGTGAGAATCAATTTGTTACGCTAATGTAGTACTTACAGGATCTAGACACTTTGCATTATTCATTTAGTTCCAAAGCCACACGTTCAATGAGGCGGCCTGATGGAGAGACTCAGCCAGTTTGCGTCATCATCCCCTTTGACTATCACAAAAACACTCACTCGTACAGGTGACTGGGGGGAGTGTCTTGCTAAATGGCTCAAAAGTATGGAACAGGGCTTCACAACATATCGCAAAAGTATTGATATCGCATTAAAGGCACCTATTAGGATCACCTTTATTCTCTGTGGAATAGTTTCAAAAGGTTCTGCAATTTTAACAGATGTATTTCCATCCAGTGTTGAACTCTTTTTCACCAGTTGATCTTGTGATGATGTGAGAGAGTGACCACTGCACAAAGCCTTCTCCAGCTCGTCCCAAACACTCTCACTGGGGTTCAGATCTGTAGTAGATTAGTTTCTGCTTCTCCTTCTCTGCTTGATGCCATTGATCTCACCCTTCTCAAACACACTGACATCGTTTCCATGACCACGGGATTTGTCTTTCCGCATGTTTGTTTCAGAAATGAAAAGCTGTCCACTGCGTCAGTCTGGTTTAAATACCGTGTTGCAGCTGAAAGATCATCATCACCTGCAGCAGTTCTCCAGTAGGAGGAGAGGACCTGCTGTATCTGCCTTGTTGAATCCAATTGACCACTTTTTTTTAATGATGGCAGTGTATTTGAACATGTTGCAGAAAGACTGGAAATTGACTGAGTTCCTGTCCATAAATGCTTTCAAATCCAAGTTGGAGTTGCATTGGAGATGGCATCAAATATGTGCAAATATGTAACTGTTGCCTCTTGGCCAGGGCTCAAGGTTTTTTATCTCAATGGGACTCTTCTGCTTACATAAAGGTTAAATAAAATGTTTTTTTATTAATATAACTGGATTATTACTGTGTCAAACGTATAGTCTGGCTGTTGTTGTTTTTTTTAATCAAACTTGAGGAAAATAGCATGTTGGACAATGGGAATGAAAGAAAAATAAAGATTTCACTGTTTATATCACTAATAATGTAATTGTAAATCATTGTTAAATTGTAATGTTGTTTTTTTTCCAAATAATTGTAATACTAAAATGTTATAACGTGACATCCCTATGTAGCAATTAACACCCATATGACAATCATTTACAATTTTGTGCGGCCCAAGTATGGAACACCAGAAGCAAGGATAGAACTTACCAACTGAACTAAAAAGTATGAAAGAATAATACATTAAAATCATTACTTCTTCAAGCGTGAGAATGATCAAAATACATTTCAAGACAGAAACATCATTGTTATGGCATTATCTCTCTCTCTCGCACGCTCTGAACTTCTGTCTCTTTATAAATCTCTTTGGCTGAGTGTGTTGAAGTAAACGGAGGTGGAGACTCTTCCCGGGAGGCAGCAGTCTACACGTTTTCTTTTTTCTTTTTTATAGAGACCAAAGAACAACGTCTATCTGGGACAACCTGACAAAAACAGGCTTCTACAAACGGTTTCGACTCACAGCCTGTTGCTTCACTGGATCAGACAGAAAGAAGGTGAAATGCACCTGTTGTTCAGTAGAGAGAAGGATGGTGGATTAAAGAGAATTGGGATGTACAGTATCGAACTCACCAGTGTGAATAATACTGTCTCTATCGATAACCAAGCAGTGGTCCCTAGCTTTGACATCCCGCATACTCTCATAACATCACAAACTATGAAAAACCAGGACTGTTTTTTCCCGTGCGGTTGATAAACGCTTAATCTCACGTGAATAACACCAGAGCCTCGTTAGAAAACATTGCTTTAGCTGACTGACATCGCAATTACCGCCAGCTTTGGCATGAAAACAACAAAACCATGCAATAAACACTTTTTAAATCTAATGTTATGCAGGAAAAATGTCTTTAAAAACATAACCGACCACCAGAGTTTGACAAGGAAATGTTTGATTTGTTTCATTAAGCACAACAAATGCTAATGAAAAGAGTGAACTTCAGAAAATGGAGCTGGAAGTTTTTACTTACTTAGAATGTTTATATCAGTTACACATCACTACTGGAAGAGTTTTTTAATTATTTTATAAATTGGCGTACCATTACAACCATCTGCCAAATATTCGAGCAATTTGTCTTTTTTTTTTTGGTCATCTTCGGTAACTTGTGGCTTTGGGACAGAATACGTGTTGCTGCCGGTAATCTTCCCAATGATATGCAAGTGATATTAACTAAATGATATAATTTGTCAAAAGTACTCAAATCCTTGCTCATTTTTCCCATTATTTTATTGTCAGAAATAAATACCTACTTTGTATGTTTAAGGACGACAAGAGAAACAGAAGTAATGAGAAGAAAACCAAGTTGCAGTGAGAAATTACAAACCACTTTGTAACTTCCGGGAAAACTTCCAAACTGGAACTGGAAAAACATATGATCACTTTGCAAGCAGCTTCAGCAATAGCTTAAATCAGAGCTTCTGAAAGTGGATACATTTTTGATCTCCAAAAGGGGGGGGCGCCAGAAACCAAATAACTGACCACTCGAATCTAAGTTGCAATTTGAATGGGCGAGATTAGCAAAAAGCAAAAACTGCAATTTATGAAGTACCAACATTTTAACTACAGACAGCAAAATATTTTAACACATTTTATTGTTCACTTTGAGCTTTTTACACATGTTTTCCTATATGTGTGTTTTTTTCATTACTACAAATACTAACTAAAATGTCAACTTTGAACAGAATCTTAGTATTAAAACATAAATTTCAAACCTAATCACAATGCTTGGAAAGATTGCAATTCCATATATTTCCCAAATTGTTCCCCTTCTAAGCATCGGCCGAAGTGAACAAAGCAGGCGTCTTACCCGTGTAGTCCTCTCTGCAGATGCAAGTGTATCCGCCCTCTCTGCGCGCGCACACTCCTCCGTTCAGACACGGGTTGGAGTAGCACAGGTTGATCTCCGTCTCGCAGTAGTCCCCCGTGAACCCGAGTGGGCAGCGGCAGCGCAGGCCGGCGATGGGGTGGATGGGCCGGAACAGGATGGAGTTGGACGAGATGAACGGAGCGGACGAGTTGAACTTCAGCACTGAGATGCACTTCATGTAGTTCTGACAGGGCTCGCGCAGGCAGACGTTATCATCGAACGGGAGAACCTGCACGGGAAAGAATGGGTTTCAAAAGTCCAGTTTACTCTCATGTTCTTTCTCTCTGTGAAGTTATAAAGGGCTGTTTTTGTTTTCATTTGAATGACTAGACACAATTTCAGAAATAAAGCCATTTGTAGCTTGCTTGGCATGTTTTCATTTTATTTAGTCTGATTATGCTTTAAATACATTTGATACATTGTCACTACATCATTAAATGTATTACACTGTGTAATAACATGTGTTCCAAATGTAACACACTTTGTAGCAACCTTTTATAACATGTAACCTAAATGTAACACACCTTTTAAACAACCTTTTATAACATGTAACCTAAATGTAACACACCTTTTAAACAACCTTTTATAACATGTAACCTAAATGTAACACACCTTGTAACAACCTTTTATAACATGTAACCTAAATGTAACACACCTTGTAACAACCTTTTATAACATGTAACCTAAATATAACACACCTTTTAAACAACCTTTTATAACATGTAACCTAAATGTAACAACTTGTGTAATAACCTGTAACAACATGTAACCCAACTGTAACACACTTTGTAACTACCTGTAAAAACCTGTAACTGGGGTCAGGTTGTGTGTATCCATGCAGTTTAAAATAAACGGTGTCCTACCATCCTTAGTTTAGTCTAAGGTTTATAATGTATTTTGTTGAACTGCAGGTGTGCATGTGTAATTTCTGTCCAAATTTAGAGCCAGTTTAATCTCGATTTAGATGCAGTTTAGAAAATAACTTTAATCCTTATAAATCACTTATAATTCCTTCTGCTGTTGGACTCATGAACACTTAACACCTGCCACTTTAACAATTATTCAACCAGTACTATTCACGCACTGCTCACTTTCTGCACTATTTCCGACCATCTGGAATTTTGTGTGTATATATCTGTGTACATACCAAGACAAGTTTTTTGTTCTTTACCTTATTAGGAAATTCTTACCTAATTTAGCATGCCATATTTGTCCAAATGTAGCTATTATTATTATTATTTTATTATTAATTGTTTTATGTTGCACCTTAACGCCGAGAAACAAGTTCCTGTGTTTGCAAACTGTGTTCAATGACAATGGCAATAAACCTTTTCTGATTCTGAATCTAAAAATACAATAAATGTCCATTCTCCAGCACGGCTTCACCCACTTCACACCAGCAGTGGCCTACTTCTCACTACATTGTTCATTTGTCTTGCTCACAGCAAATGTCGAGCTACAACAAATGTTCTCCATATGCTCCATATTCTTGCTGATTATAATACACATTAACTTTGTAAATAACGATTCGTCTGTTCTTATTTGTTTCAATTACATTTTGTAATATTCATCTCCACTGACCAGTTAAACCTGGCATAGCTGGGGGTGTTTCCAGGTTTTCAAGTCTTCATTTGATCTGAGCATGTGTGATATTCTGCCTGTATCTGAACTCTGACAGACTCCAGCTGCGTGTTTGCTGAGGCATTAAATCCACATTATGTCATTATAAATTACTGTACTAGAAGGTCTGCAGCTGCTCACAGCAAATGAACGACTGTAGTTCTCTTAAACCAATCCTTAACATTACTTATTTTTAGATTTTAGCTGGGTGCAGGGTTTTTGACGGAGGGACATGTTGTAGCACTATAATTTGCTAATCTTAGGCTAGGTTCATGCTCAGGAGTACCTAGCTGATTTTCTTGAGAGCCAACTTCTGAGTTGGTGAAAATGAAAATGTAATAATGAAAATGTAATAGACACATTTTCATCCTTACTATCGAGCAAAGAGACAATGGTACTCAAAATAAATAACCATTTTAGAAAATGATCTAAATTGTTGCGTCCAATCAGGGCCTAATATTTGCTAAACCCACTGTTCAATCATAGGTGCCAACCATCAAGTCCTTGTCGCGTAGGGAGTGAGATTTGATTCTGAACTATAAAGGGCACTGTTTGTGTGTTTGTTTGTCTATAATTACAGTCACAAAAAGTAGGTCACAAAAAGAGCTAGGGGCCAATAGCATACACATATATCTAAAACCACACCTGAAACCTTTCTCCAGCTGTTCCAAACCTCTTGCACATGTGTCTAATATGGGCAGATGCAACTTGTCAAACTCTTCCGTGTTCACCAGCATCCCTGAAGATCCCTTATTTACTTTCAGTCTGAGAAATTGAGCAAAAAGCCTTCACTAACCTCCACCTGTGTCAGAGCGGTGAGCCTGGGCCTGTTCAGGTAAAGCTGCTCCTCCAGCGCCTCGGACGGGAAGAAGTGACCACCAGGGAGCGCCGCTGAGAAGGACACGTTCAGGATGGTCTTCCCTTGCGGCGAGGTGTCGTGGTCGGGTTGGATGTTGAAAATAAAGACATCTTCCACCGGGACGGACAGCACTGCGGAGACACCCTCCAGGAAGTGGGACAGCTGCGGCGACAGGAAGTGGTCCTGGGACATGTTGTGGAGCCGGACCGTGACGCTGCTGCCCAACATGTCCTCTGTGATGATGATGACGCGCAGGACGCACTGGGCCGAGACGCTGTGGGCTCCGTCTGAAGAGAGGAGAGGGACAGGCGGGTTAGACGTTACATTGTTAGTTTTTTGTACAAATTGTTAGGTTTTAAGGATAATTGTTACATGCGTCTTCATCATTTTGTAAAGTGGAGTTTTAACACTCATTCATTCCAATATAACATTAGACACACTGCATATGGCACAAACAAAAATCTGAAATTGCAGCCGCTGAATTTTGCAATCTACATTTGATGTGTTTTTCTCAGTGTAACCTTGAAAAGTGTTTTGAAATAGATCTTCATCAGGGCAAGCAGTGAGCAGGTCAGCAGGGTTTGTTTCATAGATTTTCGACCCCTCAGATTCTACAGTCTAAAGTTCAGTTTAATCTATTTATTACTCAAGGACGAGCACATAAAAACTCAATTACAAGCAATTAGAAAACCCAACAAGCTAAACAACATACGACAAACACAAATGACCTGTTCTCCGTCTCTAATTCCTTCCACACCGGTTTAGCTACTGTATTTCCCGCTCAGCGCTGCAGTGACCAGGCATGACGAGCCCTCATAGATGCGCTGTGCAGAAGGTCAGCGCTGCAGGAGACGCATGGTCCAGATGACAAAGACGAATGCGTTGGTGCGACCGAGAGAAGCCCGTAGAGAAACACAGAGGTCACCGCAAATCAGATACGTCCCCATGTGCTACGGTAAACCACTGCACGTTCAAGAATGCGACATATCTATAACAGGCCAATCGTTATCAGGGATCGCGTTTCAGAACAGAGAGAAGCTATGGTTACGTCCACAGAACACTAGTATAAAAAAGAGGGCAGTAACAAGCATTTCTGGTCAAAATAAAATGGCTTGTTCCGGCTGTCTGCGAGAACGTGCTACAGGGGGGAAATGGGAAGAAAGAAGGGACGACATGTTTTCGGTGTAACAGAGCATTAACAAGAAATACAGACCTGAATTGTGACATGCCCAGTTGACAGTTTCAAATATTGAAAGGTCACGTTTGTTTGCTCGTACAAATTCACCATGTTAGCCATATATGGGCTGTCGATACAAGCAGTAGCCAAGTTAGCCCACTGACAGGAAGTTTGGCAGCTTGGTTCCTGCTACAGGCTCTGCTTACAAATGTCAGTGTGTCCGTGGGAAGGACAGGTGAAATATGTGGTATATAAGACACAATAACTGCTTTTGACAAGTAAATGAATAATGCAACAAAAGCCAATGTTATGGCTGCTTTTACTGGCAGCTGGCAGAGGAAAAGAGAGCATTCACAGGAACCCTATGCAGGAGCACTTTGCAGTTCCTGGTAGATTTTTTTGTATTGGCACACAAATAGGAGCTAGAGACAGGTTTAGAGCAATAGATAATTGTAGATCATTTTAGCCACTGTCACTGTATGAACTCGAGCAAGGGGGGACTGGTTGGTTCCACTGGCAAAGTGAGGATTATAGGGACTTAGTTCTTGATAATGTTGCGCCAGGTTTACACAAACTGCAAGGCGGGTGCGGTTTGGGACCTGCGTAGGTCATGTCCACCAGCTCTGCGCGATTCTACTCATCCCCGGTTTGGAGCATTTCTACCAGTAACATGGCCCAGGTTCTAAGCAGGCCAAGCAGGTACTAAACTGTCAGAGAGTGCTGGTTAAATCTATGGTTGTTAGAATTTCCAGGGATATTGTTTTGTTGTGGGCAGTTTCCATGGATAGAAACAACCAACCCAAGTGTTTTTACCAAACACAGGAATAATGTTATGTTCTAAAACTGAACAAAGCATACAAACCTATTAAGGCCAAAATAATGCAATATGTCCACTTTAGATTATCTACAATGAGGCGAAATCTTCAATGCTTGATTTACTTTTGAAATTTGGAATAACGACATTTCTGTTCACTGTATTTGTTTCGATTGATGGCCGTGGTGTGAATTTATGATTAGGATTCTGTCAAACAAAAACAGTATCCTTGGTAAACAGGTTCACGATGAGAAAATCTTAAGACTGTGTCAAATCATTCCCTGTAATCCCTCTCCTCTGTTTCTCTTTATTACTTACACATTCAAGGCACAAAGCCTCTATGTTTGGAACAAAATGAATCTTAGCGGGTTGCAACCTCCTCATACGCAACAATCTATCAACAACAAAAAAATCCAAATTTTACCAGCCCGACATGAATCGCACCACAGCAGCCATGAGAGGTGTTTTCTCGGAAGCAATTTACAGCAACACATTTTCTAATCGTCTTCAGACTCAACATAAGAGGAGACAAATCCAAGCAGAGCCCCCAGTGTGAGAAGAAAGAGAGCATCTAAGGGAAAGGATGCGAGGAAAGGTTACAAGCAGAGGAAGTGAGGGTGAGAGCAGAGTGCAAAGGTTTATTAAAAAAGGGATGGAAAGATGGAGGCGTATTATGGTGTGGACCGGTTCAGTGAAGCTTGGACTGTAAGGATTCTAGGCACTTTGAATGTTTCCAAATGGGCAGATCATCTCGTGGTCATAAAATATACTTCATATATATCTTCATCGGCCACTTTAAGAATTCAAACAGTACTTTTATTGATTGATTGTACAAGGTGGCCGATATTGACAAAAATGAATATCTCAGCATATTTTTGGTAATAAATATATCCCAATAGTGACAGTTTGTCAATATTATGTCACTCCAAAAAAATGTTTTAAAGCTTGACCTCACATTAGTGAGGTTTAATTAATCACCTTAGATCCTTACGTGAAAGTTTACAACATACATTTTTATTCATAATCAGTTTATTTTGCAGCATTTTTCCACTTCAAATTATACATGTATGCTGTATTCAAATTGTGCAAATCTTCAAAACAACATTCAGGACATTATCTACATTTTGATATATTGCCCACTTCTACTTCATTTTTCTACTTACTAGATTGCATTGTCCAACTTTAGCGTGAGGTCAACACAAAGAACCATTACTTAAAGGCATTGTGCTCCAGAGGCTAAAATAGCTTCCATTTCTGGACTCTGAAGTTTATCAATGTTTTATTGTTGTGAGTGAAGATGGAGTGGCAGAGCAGAGACATACATAAGTGATAAGGGCTTTAAGTTTGATGGACACTCAACAATCTATATCTGTATTTACAACTAAATAGAAAAGCTATTGTAAAAGCAGTTCTGAAGGCAACTTTAAGGTTCAGTTATGTACGTACATAAAAAATGCACAATAGGCCTGGTCTAGGGCCAGGACTGTCCTGTAAAAGAGGTTCTGAATCGCAGTGGGACTATCCAGGCTACAAAAAGGTTCATGAAGGAAAACATGTTATGTATTATCATTCAGGAATGATCCATGGAATGGCATACAAGTAACTCATTTTGGTCTAGTGGCAGGAATCAGCAGACAGAACAATAAAAATTTGAAAATGTGAAGTAATTTAAAATCACAAAATTGGCTGTCCAAAATTATCACTATTTTAGACTTTTTTGAGGCAGGTTTTACCTTATTTTTTTATCAATGATGAGAAAAATTACTTTTCAGAAGATCCAACATTTTCCCAGTGCTGAAGCTTCTGTGAAGTTTGCATGTTTTCCCTGCGTATGCTCCAGTTTCCTCCCCTACCACTAAAAACATATACAATTGACTCCTCCCCTCTGAAAAAGAGACTTTCCTGGTTAAATGAGGGTCAATCAAATAATAAATAAATTATAAACAAGATCAAAGCTAGATTTATTTCACAAAACCGCCTGAAATTATTACAATATTAAATGCTACTTTCAACACATACTGGAAATTCCAATGTTTTAAATCTTAAGCCCTCCATGTGGCCTTAATAATATTCACCAATTCTTGTCCCATATCTAAAATAACTCTCAAAGGCTTCAGAAGGGGCCACACAGTTCCACATGTCTCCTGTCTTAAAGCTTTTAGCCCCTTTCTCCAGCTCTGAGCTTGTAGCAAACAGTATTTGCTCTATTTCTGTGATTTAGCAGAAAGAGTAGTGACAGGAGCAGTGGAGAGAAGAACCATTAGTCAGAAGCACCTGCAGACGACAGATAGCACTCCGCTCCCAAACTCCCACAAGAATAAAAATATATATATATAGTATAGGAAATATTAAGATGTGCAAAAGGAAAGCTAGAAAAAGCCAAAAAGATTGTCTGGCAAAGTGTGTTACATGAATCAATGCATACAGCAGTCTAACATAAAAGATACTTGTGAAATATGTGTGAAATGAAAGAGATTTTTTTTATATTAGCTTCATCTAAGACATACCTGGAGTTGTATTTAGCTTGTGATGTCATAGGCAGAGTTATAGGTTATGAAATTTCCCCATGTGTGGACAATAAAGGAATATCTTATCTTAGAGCTTCTGCGGTCCATAATCATAACCAGACTCGAGCCTTTCTACTGTCAAATCATTTTCATTACAACTGCATTCTGACTTTAGTATGTTGGAAGCAACACAAGTCCTTATGAGGGATTGCCTCACAGATATAACAAAATGTATGCTTCCAGTAGATAAAGTAGATACATTATACATAAGTTTTAAAACATGCAAAGTAAATTGTAGAAAAAGGTTCAGTTGTGGTCATCTGGACTCAGTTTAGAAAAAGCTGCACGTTTCGACTCTCATCCACGTCGACCAACGTCTAGCTTTTTCTAAACTGAATCCAAATGACTACAACTGAACCTTTTTCTACAATGGAACACTCCTGGAAGACTGAGCGATTACACCGACATGCAAAGTAAAGATACTCCAGAGCATATTTAAAGAGTAATAACAAAGTAGTGTAAAAATGCTACTTACTGCAAGACCTAAAATCCTTCACTTCACTGAAACCAGTACTAGGCTAGAAAACATGGAAAACTCAAGATCAGTGCAATTGGATACTGTTGGATGCTGTCGAGTCAAAATGATGAAAAGTTACACAGTGGAACTAAAGGCTTACTCCAGTGGCCCATCTGTAAACTAGCACCACCGCATTTCACGGAAAATGCGTTCATCTCCCAATTTGGGATTAACGCGGCAGCCCTGAGGGAAGATCTCTCACACAGCCAAATCTTTAAGGACCAGCATCAAATACTGGATTTAAATTGAACAAAAGACGCTTAGATTGTATAGTGAGGGTAGAGACAAGCCGTGGTCACGCTCCTCCGCTACATTAGCACAGCATTAGCCTAGCGTTAGCTCAAGGCGCAGCGTGAAAACAACATGGGGTCAAATCCTGTTTCACACCAGCCTCTGTCTGGCCCTATTCCACCTCAACAGATAAGTGTGGCAGCAAAAAAGAAGGATTTAGACAAGGACACAAGCTAAATTTGGGAGGTTTTCAAATTCAGTTGGACCGGGAACTATACCAGAGAATTACAGAGGTCCCAGTGACCTTTGAGTTGATCAGCAGGCCTAGTTATTACTGCTTTCAGTTCCTTAACCTATTTCTGGATGGATTCCATTTTGATCATTTTATAAATTAGCAGCAATGTTTGGAATGAAACCCATAGATAGGAATATAGAGTCTGTTTAGGGTCTCCAAGTTTCCAGAGTTGCCAGGCATCAGCGACCTAAACTGTGCAAGAGCATCTTAAAAGCGCCTTAAAGATAGAAAGTACAAATAGAAGCTCCAGCACCGATGGCTTCATATATGACGTGTTTCATTAAAATGCAGGACGTTTTGGGGAAAATATTATATCATCCCACTCAATTTCAGAACTATGTATTTGGGCCTAAAAACTCCAGCCATGGAAACAACATATGGATAACTTTGGAGCATACTCCTGGTAGCAGGGTAAAAAGTCATCACAAATAATGCCATTGATTAAGAACCAGGCCGACATTATAATTGACATAAGGAAATTGTTTTTACTTAATTTGAAAATGGACACATTTATTTATTTGTCTTCTTTCCTCTCTGTCCTCTCTGGTCTAGTTCCATTTCGACTTGTAGTTGTTGTTAAGTGTTAAAAAAAGTTCTATGTCCATGCGAAATTACTTTCCTGTCAGTACCAGATAATGCTAGGGCTCAAAAAAATGAAGATAATGTGATACATGGTGACAAATGTGGCAATACACGTATCGATACAGAGATGTGTATCGTAATACTTTCAAACAACATAAATTCATGATAAATTGCTGAGTTGTGCTGCATTGAGGTTGAATCTGCTGAGCTGAAAGGGTTAATCATTTATAGGACAATTGTATTCTGATGACATTGTAGACATGCATTTCTTTAAGTTAACTTGTAACACTTGTTTTTTTTAAAGAATATCTAGGCATCAGGACACGTATTGTATCAAGTTCCAAGTATCAAGATACACATGATACTGTGGACCCTGTATCAGGATATGTAGTGTATCGTTATAGGCAGCCAGCCCCACAGGCTACAAACGTTAACTGTAGGCTGTTAATACATGTATATTCAGTAGCCAATTCAGTATTCATCTCAGATCAAACTGGTTACTCTTCAGATAGTGGGTAAACTCTGAACCCACTGCACCACAGTTTTATTTGTTATTTTACATTAATAATGAATAATCAGACTGGTCTGTGAGGCCATTTCCAATTCCGACATGAACAAAAATCTTCAACGCATGCACACATCATTTTGTAAAGCTGTCTTAACACTCACAGCAGAATTTAATATCTGCTTTGGGTTGTTAGGAGGTTCCAAAAGCATCATTTTAGTAAATAATTGGACAATTCATAGTCAGAAATGTCAGGAGCACTGTGAATACAATCCCAAATTTGATTTGTTGACAGAGAATCCCACCTCTACTGTGTTGTCTCTCAGTTGGAGCCACACTCTTGTCCCCAATGGGCCACCGTAGGGGAGAGTCTGGAGGCTGTTAGTCTGATAGACAGATGGCTGGCAACTGTTTTTTTTTTTCTCAAATAACTGAATTGTCCAAGGGAGGAAGACTTTTACTGTCTGGAAATGTGGTAGCTTTAGCCATCATTAGGAAAAATTGTAGTTACAACTTATTCATCGTGTACAACTCTAAAATAAAATGACCACACCCTAACAACACGACCAAAGGAGCCAAAATTGTTCCATCAATTTTATGGTAATTTCATTAATATTCAAACAGAAAATACAAAATTGGCAAACCATGTCATTTTTATACAAGGTACATTACCAATTCAGTTCATAGAATATGCAAATCGAGAACACCCAACAAGAGTGACATTAAACAGAACTATCAGTGACGTTTAGTGACACTAACCAGAACTTTTCTGCCTTTTCTTTTTATCGTGGTCGATCCAAACGGCTCTCTCTCTCTAAATCTCATACCCTAGTTTCCTTCTGGTGCTGTATTTTTCACATGTTTGACACATGGCTAAAGGCTACAACAGCTAATGAGGACAAACATGATACGGTTTTAATGGAAAGATGGTGGTCACAGTTTTGATTTACTGGGCAAAAAGCTATGGTACAAGACACTGATACAAGATATTTCTTTCTAATTTATGAGACTTATCAACAGTGAAACAATTGGGTAAATGTGCATATTCCACTACAGTTGCATGTTCCACCCCTGCATAAAATATCACAAATATACTAGACACTCAACAGATGTTATCAAATTATAATCATTTTTTCGTCTTTCTTTTTTTTAACATTAAACAATCTTGCAAGAAAGTATAAAAATCAGTATGTACAATTTGTTTTAATTTACTTCTAATTAAGCATTGGTTTGGACTTTGACACCCTTCTGATTGTTATTCTTATATATTTAAATATATTTAAAAAGGGGGGGGTAACGTGTTTTGAATAGCTGTACCAGCCTTTAGAAAGCAGACGTCCCCCCATCAAAGCAATTTTGGTGTAATTTTGGTCAATAACACATTTATTTTTCACCTGACCCATGAATCCATGAATCAATCAATCAATCAATTCTTCTATCTATCCATCTATCGTTCCCTCCTTCCTTTCCTCGTCTACTTCATAAATCCCTTTCCCTGAGGCTGTTCTGTCCCAGTGCAGCATGTGTCTATTATCTGGTGTGTGTGTGTGTGTGTGTTTGTCATAGTGTGTGTAATTGTGGTGTGGTTGCACTCTGTGAATGGGTGTGTAGTTTGTGTGTGGACACTTGCTGTTTGGCCCGTGGGAGGTCAGCACTGCTCATAATCCTGTCTCAAACCAGCTGCCACCAAAAAGCCACCAACCCCCCACCGCCCAGACCCATTTCCTCCTCTCATTCAATCACCATTTCTACATTACCCGGCAGTTATTATATTGTCTTCTATTTGGGGAGGATTTTATTAATATTGTGAATTATTGAGGAAGAATGCTACCAAAAAGATCAAGTTCATAGTGATGCTTTTCCAACCGCTCTAGTCTGTGGCCTTCAGGTGAAAGTGAAATCTGAGAATCTTCTGCCCCAGCTAAGACTATACTCTTTGCAGCTCAAAAGCTAAAAGCTGCATCTAATGATTAAACATTTGATTGATAGTAAATCCAGAAGAAAGAGTTGCGTGTCTTGCTAAGTTGCTCTTTGGGTGTGCTAGGACGGCCCGTTCCGTTTCGCTTTCTGTCAATTGTCAATTTGTCAATTCTGAGCTGCTCCGAACACCCTCAATGTGCCAAAGGGTTTGTGAGAGCGAGCAACACTAAATCTCCTCCTTACATGTTTTGAAAATCAGGTGCCCCGCCTTAATGTAAACCTCCTAAACCTCCCCTTCACAACGTCTAGTAAAAAATATGAGATCATTTTTGTCGTATAGATTTTTGTTGTGGTTTTGTTTCTAATCTCTCTCTCTACTTGACATTTGGCTCTGCTCTGACATCTTCTTACTCTCCTCATCCTCCTAAAGCTTACATGCATTATGCTTTGTAATACATTTTGAATAAGACACACTTATGTTGCATTATGCATTAAGGCAATGGACTAGATCAAGGTTCAAGTCTTGCAAGATGTGAACAGACCACAAAATTAACAACTAAACGGAAGAAATAGTTACTTTGCACCCTTGTTTTAGAGATTGCACGAGACGTTTCTATCTGTTTTTAAAGTAATTTCTCATTTCTAATTTTGGTATACCTAATCAATCAATCATCTCCAAAGCAACAAATGCAATATTATCCACTATATACTACTTGAACAACGCCTGGGGGACATTTGGCTCTGCTTACTCTGACAAAAGAACATTATTTTGAGCCGACTGCCCACAAAACCAATTCCAATTTGTTTTTTTTACTACAAGACCATGTAAAAGCGGACATCAATACTTTTCTACGTGTCCGTTTTTGCAGTGTATTGACGTAAAAGCCTTACAAGAATAATATTTGACGGTATATGCAAATTTATAGGACTGGAAGACACAGAAATAGACAGTTAATGGTTTGTTTGCATTCACCGGAGTCAGAAGATGAGAGAATGAAGTATGAATTCAACTGCACCTCGAGGGACGAAGGCGAGGAAGAGGAGAAGGAACACTGTCTAAGTTTAGATTCATACATAAATAATGACTTTGGCATTAGCTCCGAGACATTCATATCATTACTGTCAACAAAACAAGATCACACAGAGGAGATGCTGCTGACTCTGAGGCCAGGAAAGAACTTTCTATGCAGGTGACATGGTAAAGAACTTAATATATAAGGCCTACTACAAATATCCTCTGCAGGTAGGTTTTCTGTTCTAGGGTAAAAGTTGCCACCTGGATTAAAATAAGCAGATATTTACAAGTCTCAAATATTTACAAGTCTGTGTTCGAGAAGGGTCAAGGCTCTGTGCAGTGGTCACTCTCTCACATCATCAATACAAGAACTTGGTGACAATGACTGCAACACTGGATGGAAATACATATTTTAATATTGCAGAATCTAAACTACATGTTTACAGCAAATGTCTGCTGTAATCGAAGCTGAAGGTGGAGTGTGGGACCTTTTATTCCTGCATATTCCAAAAGGTTTTCTCTTGTTGTGTGATGTGTAAGTGTACCGCTTCACTCAACTAATAAATTATACTTTTACAAGTAATTTCAGCGTCTGAGAAACGGTATAGTAGACAAGTGAAATGACTTAAATTATGAAGTCTAAGTCTAAGTCTAACACCTCGCTTACACTTACATATTTAGAGTTACTTGCAAACTGCCTGTCTGTGGTGTACTTGAGTGTGTATTTGACAACAGGAGTGCAGGTTCTTATGGTTTCAAGCGATAACGCAGAAAAGTAGAAGTCTAATTACTTATAAACCGTGAGGTGCTCCGAGACTAGAGTGACAGCATGCATTGGGTTAAAAGATTTTGGGAATTATTTCAGGAGCCGCACTGGTATCGAATCGCACCGGACTTGCATTAGGTGTAAATGTAACCCTGGACCTTCTCACTGAGAGGCACTGAAAGGTTTTGTAAACAGAATTGGGCACACAAAAACCTTCAAATAAAACTAGTGGCATTCTATTCTGAAATAGAGACTAAAATGAACCATGAAAGCTTATTTTAAAGCCCTATGTTTGCAGCATATTGTCAAATGTACGGATCAGAACACTTACGGAGGAAAGGGAAGCCACAGTGAACCAGAACAAAAGCAGAGGGGGCAGTTTGTTAAGATGGACCTGACCTACATGTACAGGACTATACAGGAGCCGAGCCCATTAAAAACCATTAGACATCCTCATCATATAATGCACGGGCCGCCCTGAGAGAGGAGAGAGGGTTTAAAGAGCAACTGGAGCGGATGGGAGGTCGTCGATGGCATATTTGAGTCAAAGACGTTAACAAAATAAAACTTTTAACATATTGGATTATATTGGAATTCAGTCTCTCTGGCGTTTTGGTGAATTTTCCTGAATCAAGTCCAGTTCTTATATCTAAGAAGGCTATTGTGTTCAACTTTGCATGAGTAAAAAAAATGAATAAAGCCATCGTTAGCTTGCTATTGCAGCTGGACGCCGGGTCAAGTCAGCGACTCATATCCAAAACTTGTTCACATAATGTCAAAATACACTAACAATCACAAGCTTGTACACTTGCATTTGACAACATGAAACTACAATAGATTTTATGTCCGGAAACAGTTGGAGTTTGTCCTAAGAATAACTTAACTAACATCTGATGTAGAGCACAACTTGATCATTTTGATCATTTTTATGATGATCTACAAAATACAACACGTTCTTTTCCACCTCAGCAGCAGAAAAATGAGCCTCTTCAGTCTCTCCATCTAAATCTCTTCTTCACCAATATAAATATCAATGGGCATCTTCTCATGGCCATCTGCCGGCACCAATGTTTATCCATTCAATATCACACCTCATTTGTCACTTTTGTCTGCTATATAGTGTTATAAACTATAACTATTTTCCAGTGGATCATTATTTGATCATTTGGACATTTCAAATTACAATGATCTGAATAAAAGTACACGTTAACTGATTTCTAGTTACTCTTTAATGTCACATCATCACAACAAAGCGCCGCACGACTGGACCATGGCGGCTCCGGAGAGCTTCATTTGCTGCTGAATCCTACATGCTGCACCAATGACCAATTAAGAAGTAAGAAAAAGTAATTACAGAGCAGTGGGTGTGGGAAATGGGTAAATTCCTCAGCAATGGCGAGACTGCAAAAAAATAAAGATTACCGTACTTAAACATGCATGAATAACTAACTACAATGTTGAATAGGTAAATAAGAAAGGAAACAATTGGTTAAAATATATATAATTACATTTTACATAATATATCCCCTTTAAGTTTCCACTAGTTACATTTATATAAACTATACAAGAAATGAGGTAAAGAGTCAAGTTTATATTGCATAAACAAAGACTCTAATGCAGTGATAATTGACATAATGCCAGTGTGCGTGCTGACACTCGGAGATGGTGACCGGCTGGACATGTATTATACTCCTTTTTCCCATAATGCACTGGGTCTGCTTTGACCTATATGTGAAGTAAGAACACTGACCTGTGTTCACCATTAGTAACATACACTTAGATCACAGTGAACAGGAATTTCAACAGAGGGAGTGATAGATTTGATAGAACTTAAGTTGATATTTATCATTTATGTCTGAGGCAGTGTTTTTTACAGCAATAGACACATTGTTTTAAACTGAAAGGCTGTTAAATACAGGTTTATTTCTTCATTCACCACAACTCCACCTCTTAAGAACTTGACATTGGGCAACTGATTACCTGCATATCTAATAGGACACACATTTGTTCCTGGGGTCTCTCAATCGCCTAAATGACTTTTATTGCGGTGAATGATTGTGACTGTACGTGTCAGATTTGGACTAAATGATGCTAATACTAACACTCCTTGCTACATCCTCATAAATAGGCATAAATGGTCGTACAAAAAATATGATTCCACGATGGGACAAGGCGTCTTTAACACTCAAAGTCTTCATCCTCCTTTCTACATGTCTGTGTGTGCAATACTAGACCAGTGAAACCAGTGAAACCAGAGCAGCTCAAAGTCACCTTCACACAGCGCCAATGGGTTTATCCTGGTCCCTCTGGCCTCATTCACCAACACATGCATCGGACGGAGAAATATGTTTCATTCAACACAACCTTGGGCTTTCACGGAGGGTTAAAAGTATCAAAAATCACATACTTACCTATACTAAATATCGAAACTGGATAGTCATTTGTGCAAGTATTGATACTACCAGGCCAAGATTTCACCTTACCGTAACAGTTTTAGAATGATCTTGAGCTTTATCAGAACTAGTTCAAGACTTCTGAAATCTCGACCTAATAAAAACATCATTGTGGTATTGAAATTGGTATCGTAAATCAAGTATAATCCTTAGTATCATGACAACACTACTATCACAATATTATGTCCAGGATAATATAAACCTGGAGTTATAGTACATTCTTGGCAAATAATCTACTGTGGAATATTTCGCATAAAAAATTAATAATGAATTCTGTCAACTAGACAAACACAACCAAGCAGCTTCTTCAGTTGACAGATTTTTTTTTGCTTATGGAATTGGAAACTAGCTGGACGACAGAAGGATTAAACCATTTAAAACGAATCCCCTTGAAAAAGAGATCATTCATATCAAGGAGCAATTCAAAATAAATCAAGAGAAAGAAAAAAATAAATAAGTAATACGGAATTGAACTAAAAATTAACCGTTAAATGTCAGAAATTAGGGGAAAGAGGAAAACCTCTAAGGCGGGAAGTGTAGGAGAGGAAGAAAGGCTGATTAATCCCTCGAATAAATTTCAGTTCAAAGCCACTTCGGCCCCATGTAGTGCAGTAAATCTGGCACAACACAAGCAGCGGTTAATCTTTTCAAACGTCTGTAAAATCAATGTAAATGAGCCAGTGAGACAAAGAGGAGGAGCAGGGAGCCGGGAGAACTCTGGTTTCTCCGATATAATTCAAAGTCTGGTCTCACAGCGAGGCCCGTAGCCGCACGGGAGAGTTCCAACACAACAAACTGTCAACGAGGAGCGATATCTAGCCAACTAGAGCTGAGCTCAGCGGGTGTGGATTATATAGGACTGCAGAGAGGAAAGGTGACAGGGACCAAAATAACTTGAGAAAAGCCAACTAAAGCGAGGACGCCAAACCGGAAACCCTGGGACAACTTTTGAGGTATTGATCCATGTCATGCTGAGGTTAAAATGCAGTGGGTTTTTTACACTTTTTGTACATGTTTGTAGGTGTATCAACATTAAGATGGTTAAAGTTACATGCAGTATGATCTGACCTCTTGTACGTCTGGTACACAAAGTCTTGCCAGTTCAGACAACAATTATTATTTTTGAACAGTCTTGACATCTTGAAATGGTTTGGCTGCACAGTTAATCACAATCCACATTTAATGCCAATTACCAAATCACATTTTTTTAATTATTGGTTATAGGCGACAAAAATATACACTCTTTTATGAAAATAAAAACGCTAACATATAATTCTAGGACTTTATAAACATGTTAAGAAATGCATCTGATGAGAATTATTTTGGAGTTCATATAATTAATTTTCTCTTATATGTAACTGTTCTTGGGTGGGTGGGTTCAATTATTTTGGTAATTGAGTAATTTTTTCAAATTGTATTATAATATTTCTCTAAGCTGTTTATATTGCAAAATACTGTTGGATATGAGACTTTGATTTTGACCGAGATAAAGTAAAGTAATGCAGTTTTAGTACATTTACAAGAAAAAAAATAGTTTCTTCATTAAAAACACAAATGTTCATGTTTCTTGTGTCATTTTGGGGTAATTCTTGCTCTGTTTGAGACATAAAACCTCTTCTCTCAGCACATGGCATGTTCCGGAGTCTGTGTATGGTTAAAAAAAAAGGATTAGTATAGACTGTGCTAAATAGGCAAAAATGAAATAACGGCATGCAAAATAAAATAGAATACGAGTGATTCAAATATAATATATGTACAACAACAGGATCAGAACAATAGTGCAACTGGTGCAAAGCAGTGGATAGGACGAATTTTATATTTAAGTGACAGAGTTTTAAGTGAGTCCAACTGCAGAGGGAAAGAAACTGTTCTTGTGGCGGGAGGTTCTGGTCCGGATGCAACATTACCGCAAAAATGATCAACGGATGGTAAATATAATACCAAAATAATCAAAAAACAAAATAGAAAGATACAATATGATAGAATACAATATAACAAACAGCATGAATGAATGATTGTAAATAACGATGCGGGAATATGCCACGGAAAGTGAAATCCTATAATTCCCATTTGTAAGCGCGGAAAGAGAAGGGGAAAATACGTTGCAGCAGATACAGATACAATTGGAGCAGGCTTGGTGACAGCTCCAGGATCCATGTGTTTAGGATAATCTCATCACTGTCATATTCTTCTGCCACAACCAGACCTCAGCAGGAAATAAATTCAAGTCTGATCCAGAAAGAAAAAGAGAGGCTAGACACAAAGAGAAGATTTAACACGACGTGAAGTCATATAATTCCATAACAGAACTATGTGATGTTGAAGTAAGAGGATTGTATATGCAGAAAGGAGCAAAAGTGTAATGTAAAAGTTATAGATTTCTGGATTCAAGGACCCAATTTGAATACGTTGACCCCACCAGCTTGTACCAGACAAAAGCCCAGCAGCCTTTTAAGTGACTCCGGAGTGCATATATTCTCCTGTGTTGTGAGCACAAAGCAGATAAATGGGCCAGCGGGTCACCCTCTCCCCAGCCACTTCCATTAAACTCAGTCAGTGAGCACAAGCAGCACTCAAAGCCTTCAAAGACACAAAACCACGTCCAAAAGCCTGATTCTGTCGACGTTAGCTTTGATCAGAAAGAAACGCAGATCTCCCAATTGAAAACACAGTGTAAACAAAGTAGAACCGATTGCAAAGTGAGTGGATACACAACGAGAAAGGAGGCTTTTGGCTTTGAAGGGAAGATCTGAATACTGTATTTGGGTCTCAAAAGTAGCAATTGCCAAAACGCTAGAACAGAATTGCAATTAAGATGCAGAATGATTGAAAATATATTTAGGATTGAGATTAAATTGTACACACAAAAATCAACTAATTAAAACTGTAAACTATCTTGGGCAAGGTGTATCACAGGCCACCCTTTGTATAATTTTGTTTGCAATATTAATTATATTAAAGACTTTAAGGCCAGACCAGGGTTTTCTGTGGGGAGAGTTTAAATGGTTTCCACCATTGTTGAAAGTCCAAATTCAAACTTAAAATCCATCCACTGGAGTGGATCTATGCTTCACTGCAGCTCTCCTCTAGGTCTCCGTTTATCCTTGCTGAGAAAGAGGGTCTAAAGACAGGGGGTGCCTTGAGACAGTTATCCATTTGATTATTTCCTGTGGATGTCCGTTATTCTTTTATTGACCAATGACGATTTCACTGTTTGATTTTATAACTCTCTGTTGGTAAAATGAACAATTTTGTGAAGCTCTGCTGTTGTGATTTTGAGCTCTAGAAGCTCAAGATGAGCCTAGTCATAACAAAGTCACCATTTAAAGCTGTTTGCAGGTAAAATCAATGCTGCATATAACGATAAAAATAACCATTGGTTTGGTAAACTATGTATTCTTCATCCATGGTTTACTACTATTGGCTCATTATATGATTTTTCACGAACTGCTGAACTACATCAGCATTATTCATGTTACACTAGCCCCCTATAACCTTTTATAGTAATAGTAGTTAAAACAATCAAAGGAAGTACAATAGTTATTTGGTTTTAAAAGACCATTTATGATTAAATTACATTTTAAATGGCCTCAAATCAATACAGTAGTAAATAAGTGGTTGTAGAAGTAAGTGTGTCCACTACAACTAAAAGGGGAGCAAAATTACAGTTTAATCAAAATAAAGTTGAATTCAATAGGTGTCTTGTGCTAATAGAACATAATAGTGTGATGGATGCAGGAGAACCCACAATGCCAGCGGGCCAACACAAGCAATGATCCTGGTTTCTTACTTTAATGGTTGGAGGAATGATTTCTCTCTCGTAAGAGCTGTACATTCTCATTTAGTCACTGTGTGTAACACCATGTTAAACTGCCTCACACTCTGTCAGAGACAGAGCAAATATATTGTCTATAATTACAGTTCAATTAGCAGCAGTCGTGCACACACAGGTAATGGCTTATTTTCACAAGCACTTTGTATATTTCTGTTCAATCTAAGGTTGAAATCTTATTTTTGACTCAAACTGAAGGATAAATACATAGATTAAACCAAGAATAAAACAAAGAATATCATAAGGAATGAATATGTGCAAGAGAAGAAGTTGCATTACATTTAAATAGAAAATATTAATATCTGATGACTATTAATGTATTTGAAATTGACAAAACCATGGTTAAACCAGAACCGGACTAAACCAGGTCTAATATCATATATAATAGACTAATAGAAACTGAACAGATAACACCAAATACAAGATTCTATTTTTCCTCAAGACTCAAACTGCAAGACAAATCACTAATATCCATAATATCTTTATGTTGGTAGACTTAGACTGAAGAATATAAAAAAGCATGTCTTTTAATCCTGGCATCCCTGACGTCATGAAAAATGAACAAGAAATCTGAATCTAGAAAACCTCACCCAAACAGAGTCCAATTTCTTTCTTGGAGCGCAGAAATGTAACCAAAAAATCCCAGAAGCACTCAGACCTGTTTCCTCTCCACTGACATTACATCCTTACATTTCGCTGCATCAGTCACACTTGGACAACTCCTTCAGGCAAATAGAACACATTCATTCATCACTCACCATCCTCTGCGCTTACCTGTCACTGTGATCATCATCTGTGCCACCAGCGCTCGATTGTTGTCCAGTTTCCGGCTCAATCGGATTTCCCCACTCGTGTGATTCAGCAGCAGAAGATGCAACTCATTCCCGGTGTCGATGGTGAAGTAAAGCCTGTCTGAAACATCAGGATCATGGGCTGGCACTCTCCCGATTACTCCACTTGGAAAACTATTTGAACGATTTGAGACAAAGTTATTGAAAATAATCTGGAAGCTTTGCAAAGTGGGGTGGTTGTCATTTTGGTCGACCAGTTTGATGCGAACAGTGGCTCTGCTCACTAGCGGAGCAGAGGTGGCTTGGACAACGATGACATATTCATTTCTGGTTTCATAATCCAAATCAATGAGAGAGGTGAGTTCGCCTGAAAAAATATCCATTTGAAAGATTTCCGGGATGTTGCCTTCCACAATTTGGTACATAATTTGAGCATTTGCGCCCTCATCAGGGTCTGTAGCTGTGATGTGCGCAACAACAGAACCAACAGCGCTATTTTCTTTCACCAAAACTTCAAAATCATCCGCAGGAAAGACAGGAGCATTGTCATTAACATCTAGGACAGTCACTTGGATGTGAACAGGGGTGCGTTGAGGAGGGACCCCACGATCTACAGCGTATGCCGTGAGTTCGTAAAACGGAACGCTTTCTCTGTCCAAGCGTCGCACGGTTCGGACAATACCAGATGTTGGCTCGATTGTAAAGTCACCATCTCCGTCTTCGCCGTTTTGGAAGGTGTATTGGACTCTACCATTAGCATGTGCATCGCGATCTGTAGCCGAAATCTGCAGCACGCTTGTGAAAGGTGGGGCATCCTCAGTAACTGTTCCCTGATATCGTGGACTTAAGAACTGAGGGGCATTGTCGTTAACGTCATTGACATTGACTTCAACGTAAGTCGTGTCCGATTTTTGTGGAATTCCATTGTCTTTAGCAGTGATAGCTAGTGTATAGGTCATTTGATCTTCATAATCTAGTTCAGCTTGGAGAGTGATGGCACCTGTGCCGGGGTCTATACGAAATTGAGGTATATTGTCTTCAAGGAAATAGGTAATTCTTGCGTTCTCACCAACATCATCATCCGTAGCACTGATGACAACAACGGTGCTGCCAGGCGGCCGATCTTCATTTACGCTAACAGAATAATGTGCGCTTTGGAAAACAGGTCTGTGAGTGTTAGCATCTGTAATGTTGATATGAACTTGGCAAGTGTCGTGTAAAGTTCGATCAGAAGCAGTTACAGTCAAAACGTAGCGTCTTTCTTGTTTGTAGTCCAACGGTAAAGCCAAAGACAGCAGCCCGGCCCCCCCTGCTGTGCTAATTGCAAAACGGTTCCGTGTGTTACCACCTGTGATCTGGTATGTAACTGCACTGTTTACATCACGATCGACCGCTGTTACGGTTACGACGCTTGTTCCTACCACAGCGTCTTCATTTAACCGTGAATAGTATTCTTTTTGCAAAAATTCTGGTCGGTTGTCATTGACGTCCATTACTGTAATTGTAACGCTTGCTGTGGCCGATAGAGGTGGCATGCCATAATCTCGAGCTTCTACTCCAAAAAAATAATGCTCGACGGATTCGCGATCAAGATTCTTCTTGACGGTCACCCAACCTGTTGCACCGTTGATGACGAAAGGCGTGTCGGTGCTGGTTCCTGTTAGCCTGTACTCTAGCCTAGCATTGTCTCCCGAATCCGTATCAATGGCTTGGATATGAAGAATTGAACTTCCGATTGGAGAACTTTCCAGCACAGATGCCTGGAACGGAGTCGACACGAATATGGGCGGATTATCGTTAACATCTGTGATTTGTACGCTGACTATTCCTGTATTGTTCGAGAGGGGCGGACGTCCATTGTCTTGGGCGCGGACTCTCAAAGTGTATTCTCGTTCAGATTCATAATCCAAAGGCGCCACGACTTGGATTTCACCCGTCACGCTATCAATTGAGAACTGTCCACGGCTATTCCCGCTAATGATGTTGTAGTGAACAGCGGCGTTGCTATCTTTGTCTCGATCTGTGGCGCTGACTTTGAGTATTTCAGAATGCGGGCGGACATCTTCTTTGACTGCAACCACGTAACGCTTTTCACTAAATTGAGGTACATTGTCGTTCTCATCCAAAACAGCTATATAAACTTTAACTGTAGAGGAGCGTGGACTGGGTTCCTTTCCTTGGTCGCTAGCTTCGACTTCAAGAGTGTAATGTTCGCTTGTTTCTCTGTCCACCGCACCTCGTGTTGTAATAAGTCCAGAGCGTGGATCAATTTCAAAGGCGGCTCTGGCCATTGCTGCCGAATCCCCCACAAAACGGTAGCGTATGTTAGCGTTAGCTGGTGAGTCCATATCTGTAGCTCTCAACTGTAAAATTGGATACCCTTCCTCTACATTCTCTCGTATCGTTTCCCTGTATTCATTTTGCTCAAAGATCGGAGAGTGGTCGTTCCGGTCTGCTACAGTTATCGCAACCATAGTTGTACCGGAGAGCCTCGGCATCCCAAAATCAGTCGCTGTGATTCGAAAATAATGCAAATCCATGTGTTCTCTGTCTAAAATCTGTGTTGTCGTAATCAGTCCCGTTTCTACGTGGATGTGGAAGTAGTCAGATGATCGGCTGTTCATTAGCGGTGCCATGCTATAGGTAACTTTCCCTGCTTCTCCTGGATCCTGATCAGAAGCGGCCATAACCATCACTGAGGTCCCCGATGGTTGGTTTTCGGCGACTTGGACTTGGTAGTTGTATTGCGGAAAATGGGGGTGTTTGTTCGCTGCACGTTTCATCCTTACCCTACCATTAGCATCTCCATCATCTGATTCTAGCATAAGCCCTTCCACACTGTGCTCTCCCCTTGAACCATGCCTCCGCTCCCTCTCCCCAGATGCTCCCTCCGCCCTCCCTGCTGCAATAAAGTCACCCCTATCCCGACCCGCACCTCCTCTCTGTCCCCTCGCACGCTCTGCCTTTGTTATTAGTCTTTCCGCCTTTTGCTTGCAGCCCTCCCCCACCTGTAATTTCTCCACCCCAGCAGCCTCAGCACCAGCCATGGACCCCTCAGTGCACTGTCCCTCCCTCCGCTGTGTAGCTCCCATCTGCTGCTTCACTGGCTGTCTTGCACCTTCCATAGAATCCAATGGCACTGCTTGCTTCCCAGACTCTAATTGATCATTCAAATTGTTGTTATTATTAGTATTTGTGTTGTACGGGTTCCACATAAAGACACTTGGTACAGCATTTTCTCCCAATCTGGAATTCTGACTATTTAGTTTTACTTTGATAGAATCCGATGTTACTTGATTCTCAGTTCCATACATTCTATTGTATTTCCCTTTTCCAACGTTATTATTACTATTAGTATTAAACTGGCTAAACATAAAGATTGATTGAACATCAGATTTTACTATATTCAATTCTATTTCATGTATGGCTCCAAATTTTCCATTTTCCATAGTGTAATTATGACTATTACTGTTCATTTGAATTGACATGAATTGTATCTGCAGCTTTCCCAATTGATCTAAATTGTAACTATGCTCTTTTGTTGTTCTGTTAATTCCCATGCCAGTGGAAAAGCTCAGTGCTAGCGCTGACTTAACACTCCTCTCAAGCTGTGAAGATGCCGGGAAAAGCTCTGAGTCACTGTCTGTTTTTTGCTCTGGAGTCGTCTCTTCTGTAACTGATAAATTGGATCTTGAATAATCACTTTTACTTTGACTATTCATGCTTTTTGCAATGCGGAGAGCTGGCTTCCCGTTGCTAAATTGGATGGGGATATCCCTCAATGCAATATCTCCCCCGGGGACCATAAACTCTGCTAAACATCCACCCCCCAATACTGTCCTCTCCGAGCAACAACTAGCCACCGCTCCATCCTCGCTTCTCTGCTCATTTTCAGCTTCCAAACCGGTATCCTGATAATTGGTTAAATTTAAATCCCCATAGACATGTTGCACTCTTCGTTTTGCCCCGTTTCTTTCCACAATTCTGGCACTACAAGCTTTTTTGCAACACCCAATCTCATCCTCTCTGCTGCCCCCCCTTTTCCTAAGTGGCCCCCTTCTTCTGCCAATGCCCCCCTTCAAACAGCCATCAACACCCCCTGCCATGCTGCTAAAATCGATAGCATTGTGCGTGCCAAAATGCAAACAATCAAGCGCATTTCTCCCGCTGTCCACATGTCTTGGACCCCGTTTTGCAGGAGTAAAAAATGGACGGGTAAAGCTCAAGAAGCGTGGGGTCACGTTCTGACATTTGTAATCCGATTTTGAAGCGTGGTTCTGGGGTGAACGTGGGGGGAATCCGCGGCAGGCGCAACAAGAGGGCGCGTTCGGAGAGAGGCCAAAAGGTGAACCGGTAAATCCGGGGGTGAGCTCTCGTTTTCGGGGAGGCCTGTTCACCTCACGAGCCCTTTGGCGCACACCACTTCCGGGTGTCGCGCACGGTTCAGGGGCGCGCACCCAGCCCGTAGCGAGGTGTGGCCGGCGGTACGTCCTTTGTACTGTGTCTGGGGAAAGTGAAAGTGGCTCTAAATGTGAAAAAGCTGTCACGCTGCCCGTCTCGGACCCGCGGCCGGGGCTCCACGCCGCGGGGCACCCCTCTCCGCGCGTCCGCTCTGAGGTGCACCTGCCGGGGCACAGCTTCTCCTCGCATCCCCCCAGCGGCGCTCCCGGTTCTCCCTCACGCTGCCGTCGGCTCCTTCCGCCGGCGTCCTCTCCTCCCCATCCCCTCACACTCGCATCACTCCCCGCAAACAATGGCGCGATAAGGAGCAGGTGCAGCAGCAGAAATGTTACCGGCGAAGGCAGGGTGAAAGTCGGCAGCGGAGAAGCCATTTAGCCCCCACGCGCGTCCACGCCGCTCCTCTGTCCGTCTCTTAAGCTCGCGTCTGTATCCTTCCCACTGATGCTAGGTGTCCACTCGCAGCACTTCCAACTCTTCCAGCTCCAGCGGCACCGCCCGACTCCTTCCCCCAGGCTCCCACGTCTCTGCGTCAGCCTGGAGAGTGCGCATCTACCCGCTGGGCTCCGCGGCGCTAGGAGCAGGGTCCGTGGTGGTCCTATCCAACATGGCTCGCTATGGTTGTAGCACACACACACGCGCCACGCCGCTCCGCCTCGCCTCTCCTGGCTCTGACTGAACGCCTCGCACAAGCCGCTCCTCTTCGCGGCGGCGGCGGCGGAGGCACACACACAGCTACGATCACGCCCCTCCCCCCGGCCCGTGCACCGGCCTCCGCCTCGCGTTAATGGATGGATGCTGGGCTGGCTCGTGGGCCGGCTCTGAGGAGAGAGGGGGGGAAAGCCTCGCACAATCGGAGCGTCATCGGCCAGGTCATCTCTAAGAAAAATCACACCCAGCGCTCAATCTGGCAGCTTTAGAGATAGAAAAGTGAATTAAAAACGGCTGGGAATCGCATTACACAGTGATTTATCCCAATGGAAAGCCAGCATAAGCAGCCAACATTGGTGGAGTGGAAAGAAAACGCACGTTGTTTGTTTATGAGTTGAGACGTATAAGATAATAAAGAGTCGTTACATTGCTGTTATTATTTTATATTGAAGGTGCGTTGGTGAAAAGTGGCTGAATGATGAATGAAGAGGCACTTCAACGTGACGTCACCCTCAGTGTGAGAGGAGGAAGCAGTCATAGAGCCATCAGTGTCATATTTAGGAACTATCCTCCTGCTCTACAGGTGTACAGGCCTATGACAGGAAACATGTAGCCATAACCTGAATGTAAACTTAAACCAGATCATACAGAGAGCCACCAGAACTGCAGGTCCAAACCAGGCCTAAATCAAGTCTAAACCAGGACTGAACCAGTATTGAACTGAATTTAACCAAGCCCAATCCAGGACTAAATCAGTAGTTGGTCCAAATCTGATAAACAGAGGCTGAAATGAATTAGATTTTACAAGCTACATGGTTCAATATAGGTCCATACTTTTATTCAATTTGAGCAACTAACACATTTTTAAAAAGGTCTTTCCACGGTTACTTGTCTACTCCAGATGAACAATCTGTGTGAACTTGTTTTAATGAAAAACATCCCCTTTTTTATTAATCAAACTTACAATTTGAGAGGAAAGACTCAATTCATAATGAACAAACAGTTTATCAGGAATGATTCAAGATTAGTAACTACTTAATTAATACCCTAACCCAGTTCATTATGAATTAAGTGTTTGGTTATGCTTTATTAAGCTGCAGTTATTAAGTGGTACCAAGATGGGTTGGAAAACTATCTCCAAACTTATCAATTTTTGACATATTTTCAAACATAACCAGAAACCTTATCTGTAAATGTGTAGTGAGTCTTGAATATATAGTGAGTCTTGCCTCATACATGTGCAGGTTAGATCCAGTAAGTGACGTCATTCACTCTTCTGTCCCATGGGTAATCTCTGCTCTCTCTCTTTCTCTTTCTCTCTCTATCTATCTCTTTCTCTCTCTCACACACACACACACACACACACACTGTATATAGAGGTTAGCGCTGCAGTGCCCTCAACGTTCCACTCATGAGTCATTTAATGAATTAGAAAAAAAAAAACATGTTCCTTTTCTCTTTCTCTCCACCTACTTTTACAAGGCCATTCACTGCAGACTGTTTGTAATTGTGGAAAATTAGCCCATAGGGACAGACAAGGGACTAAACATTTTAATTACGCTGATCTTTTACAAGCACTTACTAATTATGTTTTTTAATTGATCTCTTCAAAAACATTTACTCACTCAGCACATTTTACACATGATTCCCACAGTAGTATCATTGGAACTTGTCCTGGGGTGTTACTACTACTTCAACAACCTCTACGACAACCTCTACTACTACTACCATTACCATGACCTTGTAAATAATATTACCATTACTACTACTAACTAATCCATTTTTAATGTCACGGTAATTGTTAGAAGAAACGCCAAAATATAACAATTATCCACAATTACTGACACATACCAAAACAAAATGGACATCCTTCATCTTTATTTATTCTAATACATCTATTATTATGATCAGCTTTACACTTTAAATGTAAATGTACATTTTTGAGTACAGATTTAAATGTTATTTTGCTTCTAAAATAGTCACAATTATTATTATTTTGTTCTCGAGTATACTACAACTGGTATTACAACTACAGTACTATTAATACCATCACAGTTACTTATTAACAACATGCACTTAAGTATTATTACTACCATTGCCTATTACTACTACTACACTACTATTACTACTACTTCCACTATTAATGTTAATTAGAACTTACACGGGGGTATTATTACAGCTTTTACTATTATTACTACTACTACTTTAACTACTATTACTACAATTAAGACGTTGTCATAAGATTTGTTTTGTTTTTAATTAGTAAAATCGCATCATTATTTTACTGACTCCATGTTATCGCTCTTGACTTTTCCAAACTGAAAGGGCGATCTGTCTTCATTTGAACAAGCTACACTCCGGCGTCTTCAGCAGCGGAGTAGGACATCTTCCATTTTGGGACAATTGACATCTCTGATCTAATGTGTTCAGACAGGAGACAAGGTCAAGTTGGACATGAACACGGCACATGATCGGAATGATAAAGAGATAGGAACGATGGATCTAACGGCGAGTGCCTGGCAACCGAGGGATCTGTGATTGACAGAATGTACAGGTATGTGTGGACAAATTGATGGTTTAAAGAAAGGATTTGCAATACAATATCTCATATTCTCACAGGGAAATGTAGTTTACTTTTTGTATCCGGAAGTAGGGCAAATAGATGAATTGCAATTGAACTGAAACAACAATTTGATTCGTCTCAATTGGTGAAAGGCTGGAATATAATGTCCTCAGCAAAATGAATTATACTCTCAGAGGTCAATGCTCCAAGAGTTGTTTAGAATATGCACTGTATATTTAACAGAAATCACAAATCAAATAGCAAATGCTTTATCTGTCAGAAGACAAAAAATGCAATATACATTTTTTCCAAAATTGTTCAGCCCTACAAGAGTTTTAAGACAGAATGCGGAAGAGAATGAACAGGATTATGAAGGAGTTTATTGTTGAGACGGCTCATGTTGAATGTTTTGGAGGCGACGTCAAATGAGTTCGGACTGAGATGGTTTGAAAACGTACAGAGGAAGGACAGTGCGTACATGTGCAGAAGAATGCTTGAGGTTAACGCTGCCATGAGACAAGAGGTTAAGAAGAAGAGCAAAGAGGAGTTTTTTTTTGCAGTAACAGATAAGAGTTGATAGATTGTACCTGTTATAGGACGCAGCCTGCTTGTGTCAGTTCTGGTCCCACTCAGAGGAGCACACATGGCTTGAGCATCGACTGAATTATACATGATCAATACGCAGCAGTAGAAGTGCTGTTTCATGAATACAGTATGGACTCGTTTGTTTACACGCACAAGATTTACATAGTTTGTTATTTGGTTCAAGTTGTAGAGCGTCTTATTCAGTGCAGCTCTTACCATTGCATTATTTTGCTGTTTCCTTTTCCTTTCCTTTATTTGTTGTATCCATTTATTGAGTCCATGGCAGGAGTTTTGAGGCCCTGATACAGAGTTCGGAAGTCAAGTGGGATGCCAATGCCGAAGACATTTGCAATGGTTTTTAATCATGTCGGACTAATATTTCTGAGCAGTTGAGCGGGTTCAAAGGGTTCGGTTACTTTTTACAGTTTTACCTCATTATTAGTTTACTCAAAGTTGTATTTAGATTGATTCATGCATGTCTGTGTTACTATGCATTGTTCTGCAACTGAGACTCCAGTGCTCTGAACTCTCTGTTTTCACCTACCCCCTATCCTCACACACTTTTCTTTCCTTGCTTGAGACTATTCAACAAATTCAGACTTCAACTGATACTTGTTGAGTATCAACCTTTTGTTTGTTATGGTGAAATGCCACTATGAAGAGTCAGCATCTCAATTCTGCTTGACAGGAAGTAAAAAGGCATTTCAGATCAATATTGTACAAAATGTAAAATAAAACGTAACAAAATGTAAAATTATGATCCACGTATGTTGTAGTTTCATACCAAAAACCAGAGGAAAAAAAAGTATGTAAAGTATGTAAAGCATCTACAAACAAAGTTACACTGAAATGAACTGTATGCAAATGTTACAGTATTAAACCCGTTTAAGCCTTAAGAAGTGCCTTAAATTACTTTCAAGCTCATCCATTATCATCACTTGTTTAATAATAACTATTTAATAATAAATTCCTGCATTTGCCACATTATTGATTTACTGCTCAAAATACCTAAAATGTGCAGAGAGAGTTATAGCCAGAGTATATTTATATGTATGAATATGAATCATAGGATTACTACAGTGCAGCCTTATGCCACAGCGCCAATTTTACACCAATTTGTGCACGCCTAAACGGGCAGATCCACTTCCTGATACTCAAATCTCATTATGGAAATGTCTGGATACAGTAAGGCAGATGCAGGCCTGGAGACAGGGGTGCATTGTGGGTGGTTTGCTTTGTCTGGAGATGGTTCTTCCTGGCTTCCAGGCTTCCAGGCTTCCAGGCTGCAAGAGAAAAGGTTCAAGAAAGTTTGACGGCATGAAGGTGTGAGAAAAACGCAGATTAAAGTGTGTTTTAGAGTGGTTAAAGTGTGGTTTAGAGTCCATATGAAGTTTGTAGTGTAGAAAATCATTTAAGTTTAGTGCAGGATGTTGTGGAGGTTCATAATCTTGTTTCTTTTGCGAAAATTGCGTCTTGTCTATAGACTGTTTATATATGGTCTCGATCAGCTTCATTTGTAAGTTATTGCTTCCTGTTTTTGTTGCCCCTGATTGAAGAGCATATCACTGGTCTTCAACTTGTCTGGGATGGTCAAGTCTGTCTGAGACCAATTTATCAAGAAGTGAAGACACCACCATGGCCAAATAATGACAAATGTGAACGCACCTTGAATAGACCAGTACTTTCCGTATTTTCCGCACTATAAGGCGCACCGAACTATAAGACGCATTAAGCAAAACAAAACATGTACCACACAAAATCGCTTCGAGGTCAGTAAGCACAACCAGAGTGAATCCGTCGTTTTTTGAGAAAATTGAAGGCTTTTAAGTGTGCCTTATAGTGCGGAAAATACGGTAAGCCTTAAGGCAGTGAAGATACTTTTGAACCGTACCATTTCATTCCAAAATAAACCAGTGGAAACGTGCCTAATGTAACTATTCTGGTTTCTATGTTTTTCAAGGTATTTTTGAGCAAATCAATTAGCTGTTTCTTGAATGATAAATGTGTACCTTTTGTCATAGATTCATAGATTAGTTTTATCCATCAGATCTTCTCTCATTACAAAGGCCCCTCCTCTCTACAAAGCTGCCCCTCTCTGCTATTCCAATTGTCACAGATTATCACAGATGAATGTAGGTTATGGGCTCAGAGCCGGAGCGGAGCTAACAGGATTTCCACCCAAACTGGACCAAGAGACAGGATTACTCAGCTCCAAACATGACACTGCAGTACGGCCTGACACACTGGGAGAAAGAGAGAGGAGGACAGGAACTTACCACGAAACTTCAGAGCATGCGGGAGGATTTGTCATTTTAGATTTGCCATATTGAAATAATAATTGAATGTTCAGCCCTCGATTCAAACCGTAAATTGCATTAGCGCTACCAATTTGTAAGTGTTAGTATGCAATTAGCGTGGTAGAGCGGTCGACCAGCGTTGATTTTATCCCATGTTCCAAAGGTTCATGCAAAACACTACACTCGTATCGCTGAGGGTCTTCCACTGCAGCGCTTTGTGGAGTCTGTTTTGTAAAGCAATATATTTCCAAGTCGAAACATTATTATTCATTTTAAATATGGGTAAAAACTGATGACTTAGTTTGAGTAAATAAGCAAATGTATTTTATCATAAACTAAAGGTTCATGTGTGCTTGTCACACAGTTATTTTTGGACATATAAAGGAGAGGCCTATTGACCATGATATTATATACACACACTACCATAATCATGAATATAGCAAATAAACAAGCAAAGTAAATGCATTTGACTGAGCTTTATATATAATTTATGTTGACGGATTACCATAATAGAATGCCATACAATGAGCATGTGTCGGCCTGTCCTCGAGCAATGACAAACATCACTTAAACAAAATGAGTGGATTAGCAAGAGCAGCGACCCACAGCTACAGAACGCGCTTGTTTTAGCTCTGTAGCTCATTTGTATCAAACTCACCACATCACTGTTCCCCTACATTTACTCCTCAGCTACAGGTTATAACGAAGGAGAAGGAGTTTTTCAAAACGTGCAGCTGAAAGTTGATTTCTCTTTGGCCGAGGACAAGACTCACAGTCACTAGTTGCGCAGTGCTCACAACACACTTAAGCTCTGGACTCGCAGTGAGGAGATTGCGTTACTGAAAAAGTAACTTGGGGAGTACAAGATTACATTGGTGTATTACATTCCTCGTTACTCTAAAAAAGTAATTAATTTGAGTACTCTGACGTTTTACGAGTTAACTAAGGTGAAATAAACACGATAAATCACTAAAATAAGCACAAATCAAACCTGATTATTAAATTATCTCAATTTTCAATTTGCAGTGGGGGTCCTGGATCGATTCGACAGTTTGGCTGAAAGGTTTGGGAAACTGCCATGTACTGCCACTGCTTCCTGGTCAACTGAAAACATACCAAAACAAAAATCCCCCTCATTCAAAATATGATACAGGATCAAACCCACTTTAGCTCCATAATGGGTCCGAATAGACAAATGACACGTCCCTAAAGTCTTGTCAGCAATAATTCTGCCTCTAATCACAGCTCTGACTGACAAACTGGAAACTCGTCACTATTTAGAGCTGTTTATCTGCATCGGAGCTCAATAATCCTAACCAGGAGGGACGGACAGGTGGGTAACATGTCCGCCGGGGAGGAGAGGACATCACAAAGCATGATGGGAAATCCTGGGCTGAAGGACGTAGATAAGGCGGCGCAGGAGACGAGGGCTGCTGTGTGACATTTATTATATATGAGGGTTCAAAACTTCCAAAAATGAGCCGGAAATTGAGTCGATAGATTTTAAATAGATGGAGTGATTCGCCAACTTGTCTGAATACATTTGCCATGGATGACAATGTCAGCTGCAGTGGAAAAGCAAAATAAAATGTGAATATTTCAGGTTGATTATGTGTGAAATTAGTTGATTTGAGTCATGGTGTGAAAGCTTGCCAGATTTTGAATTAATAATGTTAGTAAAGCAGGAAGGAATGCCTGTCTGTGTGGAGTTTGCATGTTCTCCTTATGTCTGGGAGGTAAAATGCTCCTTAAGGTGGTTCTGTCCAATAGTTCAAGATGTGGAAATCTGGTCCCTGAGCGTGAGAACTGTGATGCAGGTGCTCACTGCTCCTGACAGGTGGCCCCAACGTCATTAATGATGGGTCAAATGCAGGGCAAATGCAATAGGATGTTAAAAATAAATAAATCATGGTCAAAGTTGAGAGAAAAGCACTGTTATTTGCCTTAATGTGCATGTTTTAAAACAAAACAGTGCACATATTTTTGTTTGGTCCTGTCCTAATCCTGGTTTAGCCCTTTCCAGGTTTAGTTTTAGGTTTAGTCCCAGTTTAGTCCCAATTTTGATGAGGTAAATGTACAAGTGTGAACATAGCCTAAGACAAAACATATTATTAATTTAAAGCAATACATCATGGAACTACACAAGTTATTCATATTGTAAAAGCTTATGTTGGCTGCATTTGACTGGCATGTGATGAGGCAAATTATTAAAAATAGTAGCCCCTTATCCCAACTGCAGTCTGTCTGTGTAATATGAAGTCTCATTACATTTATATGAAATCTATTTTTACTCCTCCCACCTTCTTAATTCTACATTCCAATACCAAATGTCAGTTTTATTCAGATATTTACAATCCAAATAATGAGTAAACTCTAAAATCAAGCTTCCGTCGATGCTGTTTGTGGCCCGGCTCCATCTTTTGTGAACCGCTTAGAACCAGACCAAAGCTTTTTACGATATTGTTTTATTATTCAGCATTGAATTTGAACAACACCATTGCTGTCTGGCACTGAGGCCGTCATGAGTAATGTTGTGATGACGAGCCCAGAGGGAGATGTTAGAGTGCCGTGGTATTTAATGACATTTACAGGGGCAAGAACAGGCTCGTGTGGGTCTGCAGAGGGTTAGAAGATATTAATCCAAATGTTGATAATGTTTTTATAGTTTGGTCTTGTTGATTGTCTTTTTTTATACAGCAGGACTATTTCAGTTTCCCTTTGGCATCTGCCTTTGTTTAATTCATGGCTGCTTCATGCTGTGTGGAGTTAAGTGTCAAGGCCCTGCTCTGGTGGGACTGTTTTCTAGTGGTGGGCTGAGTAGTAGTAATGTCCGGGTACGAGACGTCTGGAAGAGTCGGCGATGAAAGCGGGTCAAAAAACATCGGTTTAGGTATCAAATATGGATCTGGCGAGCTGATTGACCGCAGCTTTTCTAAATATCGGTCTTTGTGTAGCTCATCCAAGGAGTTTGCGTAATCTGAAAACACTGGGGTCTCCATAATTTACGTTTTGTATCACCACACTCCACAGTCCACACTCAACAACAAGAGACGGACAACATGGCGGCACAGTATGCGATCACGTGGTTTTGTGACGTCGGTGAATGAGCTCTATTATTAGGTATTGATAGTAGGCCTTCTGAGTGTAGAATTGATGATGACAAAATGTGATTAAGTCTAAAACTGCAAAAAATATATATAATTAAAATGACAATGAATGTCCTTCCCTTACATTTTATGCTGACCTGCTCAACAAAGCCTATAATGCCCCAAAAAAGGTAATGGTTGCACTTTGAAATAAGAGTGCATCACACTGTGTATGAATATCGTCTGAACGTTGTTAGTGATACTGCCAAAAAATGTCGAGATATTAATTTTTGTCTATATCACTCATGCTCATTTCACTTTTGTGTTTAAAGTGCGTTCTAAAAGCCCCGAGCCCCAATATGTAACCTTTTTAGCCCAAATAATTTACTAAAATGGTACAAAACCGTTTCCCTTATACTGGGGCTTGCATCTCCACAATAATTTAGAAAAAAAAACAATTCGTGAACAAGACAATTCAAATTGCTTCACACAACAACAACAAATGCTTTAAAATCACACAGACATGACAGAAATCACAAAACAGTTTAAGACATAGAAGAGTCTGACAGAATGACTCTTAAAACAGTGTCCAGATGACTACAACTGAATCTTTTTGTACAATTAAACATCTAAATCTAGACATTCTTATGTGATTGATGAAAGAATGACGGAAGATCAGGCTGCACCACCTCTCTACCTCTACTCCGTTCAATATTTTATTCAAAAGAGCAGCTTTGAAATAACTCTTTGAAGCCTGAAGCTGACCATCAGACACGCCCTTCATCCTGATTGTTGAAGACTGGGATGTGAAATGCTGCTCTGCCTATCCAAATATATGACTCATATTTATGCTAAATAAATAAATGATTATCGCTAAAGAGATAAGAAGTGTGTTCATTAGAAAATACCTGTCCAAAGATGTTTATATCTGGATGCATTTATGTAATGTTTAATACATTTATATCAGTTAATTGTGTGCTTTATATGCTTTTTTAAATGAGCAGATGTTACAGAATACATTTGTAACACTTCCAGCTGCTTTTTGAGATAAATTAGAATAATGTCAAGTAAGTGTGTGGCGAACAGGTTGATTCACTGTATTGTGCTGACAGGAAGCGCTTGCCAGAGCACAGATAACCTCTTAAAGGTCATGGGGTCAGACCCGAGTGGAGGGCGTCTCAGCAAAAAAAACAAGAGACAAAAGTTCTGTAGAAGCAAGAAATCTGATGAAGAGCGATGTTATGTAACTGGAGACAACCGGCGCTCTTTATGGTGTTCCAAAGAAGACACATTTCTACTCAAAAGACAAGACTTTCCTCAGCAAATGAACCGCTGAAAATGACTTTATTTCTTTCCTTACTGTCACCCTTCGTTCTGTATCCGTCAAAAGACATGGGACTTCTGTGTTATTATTGCCCTGAATGGCCCGTACTGAAAGGTATGTTATTGGACATGTTTTAGCCTGTAACACTGTCAAGTTACACCGGCCATTGCCTAATTGGTGTGTAATTTGTATTAGCCATATGACCCCAACCTTTAAACTGTATGTCATCTCAACGTATACATTGCAGAACAAAATAAAGGTCTAAATAAGCATGATTTGTAGATCAAGTACATAAATTAACACAAAGAAATGACACTGCTCGCTCGAAAGGTAGTGAGAAAAAGAAAAAACGACATTTATTTATAGTTATATTGTCATTTCTGTGTGTTAATTTATGTGCATGATGTAAAACCAGTGAGCCATAGGAGTGACTTTAAAATGTTGCTTGGTCTACGAGGCATTCCAATGGTCAAGCACCAAAATATATTCAACACCTGCTTGTTCTGATTGACATAGAAAGGGTCCAGGACAGGTTTATTATGTGTCAGGACCAAAGTGAGCGAGGCGGTGTTTTAGTGTCTGTGCAGCAAAAGCTCTGCTCCTTTGTCTGTTTTTAAACCCGGCATTATTACTGTGAACCTCAGCATTTGCATGGAATTATACATTTGTTAAATTCACCTTATCAAATCTATTGTTTTCTCTCTTCTATGGTCTTTGCATGATGAGCTGATGTAATTTATTATATTATATCTTTGTCCTTTGTGAAGCATTTTGAGTTGATCAAATTGTGCTTAAACCAAGACATGGAGATTTCACAAATATTTTCTAAATTCACATTTGTTTGAGATCGATAACTGCAGACTCCTGATGGGAAATCCCTCCATATCTCAATATATATCAATCTGCCTGCAGCTTCTGGCGGTGCGTTTCTATGACAACAGCCGTATCTGTGTGTGAGTACCATGTTATACCCCTGTGTGTATACGTGTGTTTGTTTGTGTGTGTGTGTGTGTGTGTGTCTATGTGTCTGTGTGTGTGTGTGCATGTGGGTGCGTGTATGTGTACGTGTGAGTGCGTGTGCGTGTGTGTGTTTGCGTTTGAGTGTGCGTGTATGTGTGTGTGTGTGCGTGTGTGTGTGTGTGTGTGTGTGTGTGTCTGCCGCCGGTGAATTTGTTCCTTCAAAGACGGAGGTGAGCAGAGGGGCAGGGTCGCAAAAAGCAAACATTTTATATAAAGCAAACACACAAAAGACAGAAATACTGACCAGAATCAATGTTTTCTGAATGGTGAAAAGATGAGGACCGTTGTCATAGCAATTGACAATTTAAAACACAATATTTTTAACGGTAAAAAGTCCTAAAAATGTCTCTAAAAGAAAGCTAAAAGCCATGAATAAAGGGAGGACTTATTTGGGGAAATGTGGGATGATTGTATTTGATTTTTTATTGAAGAAGCTTTTTATTGTTTGCTGTTTTGTTTTTGTTATTTGTTTTTAAATACTCAGATCATCCATTTCATATCGGTTATTAGACTTTCATTTTTATTTATTTTATTTCATACTTTTTCCTGCCTATACCTAATTTAAAGTCATACATTGTAACTCTCAATGGCACAGACAATAAAATATGTTTTCAGCATTCAAGTTTCAGGCATTTTTCCTGAAGTCTCAGAGATTCAAACTGAAATCTAAATCACTTTCAAGATAAGATAAGATAAGATATTCCTTTATTGTCCCACATGGGGAAATTTGATTGATGCAACGCAGGAAGATACAGAGGTAGATACAGAAGAAAAGAACAGATCACTTATAGGAAGTTTGAAAAACACTCTCAGTAGAAGATCTCCTATAAACAAAAACTCCCATAGACAAAACCTCCCATTACCCAACAAGGGATGGAGGGGGAAAATAATAAAGATAAAAATAAATACATAAATAAATACCATTGCATGTGATCACGACAGTAACTGCACATGAATATGTGTCACGACGGCACATGGATTGCACATGAATTTCACAGTAATTGTACATGAATCACGACAGTAATTGCACATATGACGGAATTGCACATGGTTAGGTCAGTATTGCAAGTGTTCAGGACTAACAGTGTTTATTATAAAGTCTGACAGCAGCAGGAAGGAAAGACCTGTGAAACCTTTCCTTCACACAGCGAGGGTGGATCAGTCTCTCACTGAAGCTGCTCTCCAGAGCGGACAGAGTGTCCTGCAGGGGGTGACACTCATGGTCAAGCATAGATGTGAATCCAGCCAGGACCCTCCTGTCCCCCACCTCCTGCACCGAGTCCAGAGCGCAGCCCAGGACGGAGCTGGACTTCTTGATGACTTTGTCCAGCCTCCTCCTCTCCCTCTCTGTGATGCTGCTGCTCCAGCAGGCCACACCGTACAGGAGGGCTGATGCCACCACAGAGTCGTAGAAGGTCTTCAGGAGTGGCCCTGTCACTCCTGAAGACCTGAGTCTCCTCAGGAGGTAGAGCCGACTCTGGCTCTTCCTGTACAGTGTGTCTGTGTTATGAGTCCAGTCCAGTTTGTGGTTCAGATGAACACCCAGGTACTTGTATGAGTCCACTCTCTCAATGTCCCGTCCCTGGATGTTCACTGGTGAGGGGGCAGTGGGGTGGCGTCTGCGGAAGTCCACCACCATCTCCTTGGTCTTCCCCGCGTTGATGAGGAGGTGGTTCCGCTGACACCAGTCCACAAAGTCCTGCGCCAGTCCTCTGTACTCCTTATCATTGTCGTCCGTGATGAGTCCGATGATGGCAGAGTCATCAGAGAACTTCTGCAGGACACAGCTGTCCGTGCCGTGTCTGAAGTCTGCAGTGTAAAGGGTGAAGAGAAAGGGCGCGAGGACAGTGCCCTGGGGCGCCCCCACACTGCAGGTCCGAGTGTCAGACACACAGTCCCGTGCTCTCACAAACTGGGGTCGGTCTGTGAGGTAGTCCAGGATCCACTCTGCTAGGTCATACTCCACACCAGCCGTCTCCAGCTTGTCCCTCAGGAGCAGTGGCTGGATGGTGTTGAAGGCGCTGGAAAGATTGAAGAACAGGATCCTCACTGAGCTGGCTTTTCCAGGTGAGAGAGAGAGTGGTGCAGCAGGGAGATGACGGCGTCCTCCACTCCGATGCCAGACCGATATGCAAACTGCAGCGGGTCCATGGCTGAGCTCACGGTGGAGCGGAGGTGGTCCAGGACCAGCCGTTCCAGTGTCTTCATCAGGTGGGACGTGAGAGCCACTGGCCTGAAGCTGTTGAAGTCTTTGGCGCACGGTGTCTTGGGCACAGGTACGAGACAGGAGATCTTCCAGACCTGTGGTACCACCCTCAGCTTCAGGCTCATGTTGAAGACATGCTCCATAACTCAGACACACAGTTCATCTGCGCAGGACTTAAGGAGCCTGGGGCTGATGCCGTCAGGTCCTGCTGCCTTCCTCACTTTAATCCTCTTCAGCTCACTCCTCACCTGTGCTGCTGTGACAGTCAGAGGTTGGCAGGGGGACTGTGTGCTGGGGGGATGGGTGAGTCCAGGCGAAGTGGAGAGCTGATGGTCTGGGGCAGAGATGTGAAGAGGAACGGGTGTGGGCCATTGTCCGGCTGTGGAAGAGGGAGCATGCAGCTGTGCAGGGGGAGGGGCGGGCGACCGATCAAATCTCAAGAAGTGAGCATTTAAATCATTCACCCACTGTAGATCCCCCTCTGTCTGGGCAGGGGGGATTTTGATGGTTTTCAGGCTCCTCCACACTCCCTGCAGCTGTTCCTCCATCTTCCTCTTGTAGCCGGCTTCCTCCTGCCTGATCTTCCTCCTCAGCTCCTTCTGCACAGTCCTCAGCTCCTCCTTGTTCCCTGACCTGAAGGCTCTCTTCTTCTCCTTCAGCAGAGCCTTCAGTTCACGGTTAATCCATGGCTTGTTGTTTGGAAAACACCGCACCGTCCGGGAGGGAACAATGTTCTCAAAACAGAAGTTGAGGTAGTCCGTGATGCACTCTGTGATGGTGTTGATGTCCTTCCCATGAGGGCCATAGAGCTCAGTCCAGACAGTGGTGCTGAAGCAGTCCCTCAGAGCCTCCTCGCTCTCAGCAGACCACATCCTCACCTCACGGGACACCACAGGCTGCCTGCGCACGATGGGTTCATACACAGGCCTCAGATGTACAAGGTTGTGGTCCGAGCTGCCCAGGGGAGGGAGGGGGGAAGAAGAATGAGCCTCTTTGGTGTTGGCAAAAAACAAGTCCAATGTTCTATTGTTTCTGGTGGGGCAGGTAACATACTGGGTGTATGTTGGTAGAACAGAAGAGGGAGAAGCGTGATTAAAGTCACCAGAGACGAGGAAGAGAGCCTGTGGGTGCTGTGTTTGCAGCCTACAAGTGCAGGAGAGCAGTGCTTCACAAGCATATTCAGCATTGGCAGACGGGGCCACATAGACTGCGATCAAAATCACATGTGAGAACTCCTGGGGCAGATAATATGGCCTCATGCCAATAGCCAATAGTTCAATATCCTTGTTACATAGCTGCTGGTTCACTGTGCAGTGTTCGGATTTGCACCAGCTCATGTTCACATACACCGCCAGACCTCCACCTCTTTTCTTCAAGCATTCTCACGTTCTGTCCGCCCGCAGCAGATGAAAATTGTCCAAACCTACAATAGAGTCTGGCATTTCTGCTGTTAACCAGGTCTCTGTGAAAATCAAGACGCTGCTGTCCCTATAAATCCTCTGGGACCGCATGAGGCTCGCTATTTCCGTCATTTTATTTTGAAGGGACCTCACGTTACCCATGACTACGGCAGGAACCGGCTGTCTGTTTCCTCCTTTCTTCTCTCTGAGTTTACGTCCAGCCCTTCTGCTTCTCTGTGTTTTCCTTAGGATGTTCGCCGGGATAACGTGACGATCTCCGGGTAAGACGACAGTTCTCCGCAGTTTCATGAGTTCTTCCTTTGTGTAAACGCGGTACGGCGCTGGCCGGGGGGCGCAGGGGGGCCGGGGGGGACTTGGAGCCGAGGCACATCGCGACGACACGACGAAAACACTCAATCCAGCCGAACAAAGTCAAAACAAGTTGAATTAAAGCGATTCCAGTGCGTGTCCCGATCGTTCGTGAAGTTCCTCTTTTATATAAACGTGTACCGCGGCACACCGTACATCAGCTGCGGCCGGAGGGCGCGGGTGGGCCGGGGGCTAGCTCAGAGCTAGCTCACATCACAACGACGAAAAACACTCAATATCCAGCCGAAAAAGTCAAAAAGAGTTGAATTAAAAACGATTCCAGCGTGTGCCCCTATCGTACAGTAAAATAGAAAAAAATATTTACAAAATATAGAAGATAAAGCACAATAAGTGTGAAAAAAGTGTGAGAAAAGAGCGGAGCGTTTACACCGGGCTGCCAGCTGTACCAGCGCCTTTTGACGTATAACATTTTAAATTATTTCACAGTTGGTTCGCTCTGTGTTTGTATGTGTGTTAAAACTTTTTTATTTCAATACATTTTTGTTGTATAAATATAAAAAAATAGATCAGTATGCAGTAAAAAAAAAAAAAAGTATGTTAAAAAACCTGCCTTACATTCACTTTGAAGGATTAATGCGCAGGAGGCAGGTGACAGGCTAACCACTCTGCCACAGTAACACAGGGAGGACGTGCACACAGCACACTAGCCTGTTACTTGTCATTAAATATCAAAGTAAAATCATAAGTGGGGTTTGAAGGCAACTCTGTGTAAATTGCGGCTGCAGATGGATTTTTTGTGATGTGAAAAGAACAGAAGCCGTCAGACTGACACTAAGTGAACACATTTATACATTTACATAAAGCATCCACTGTTTGTCAGATATAAGGTCATAATTACAGGTTTGGGGCAAGTCAATTACCCTTTTAAATGATTGGAGATTATATTTATGGATTGTCTTTACAGTAGGAAAAAGGCTTGATTTCAAACACTATGAATAATTTAACCGTTATAAATGTTTATGTTATTGTGTTTTTTTTTTTGTCAGTTTCCATTAATTGACATAAATAGGAACAATTCAAGACAATTCCAACATTGGATACATTTGCTTTTCTGCTTGAAAGTTCCACAGTGTGGCTTTAAATATTGATATATATTGATTTAATTGCAGGTGTTCTCATTGCTCAATAAATACAGTACCTTGAAAATCATCCATTCTTATTAAAGATAGACCAAGATATCGGTTGGTCGAGATATATCGGGCTGATACTTAGCATATTGTCTACGCTGGTTTGGCTGACCACCTGACAAAATTAAAGACATTTAGTTTTAGAGAACATTTTAACACACTTTAAATGAGAGTTTGCGATTGTGAGTTAAATCATACAAATTACATACTGGCCCAAAAATATCTGCATCGGTTGGTCTGGTTTATAAATAATCTGTATCTGCATTGACCATGAAAAACCCCATATTGGTGCTATTCGGTGGCCGAGTGGTTAAGGCGGCAGCACACATGCCATCGAATCCCGGCTCCGACAGTTTGAAGCATGTCTCCCTTCTCTCTCATCCCCCTTTCATGCTGAGCTGTCCAGTCCAATAAAGCCCAAGAAAGTTGGTTTTGCTGTTCTTCTTACTGTAAGTGGGGTCACGTCTCCACAGATCTGACCTGTGACTTGGCCATCGCCATGGATAGAGATTCATTTGAGGTGAGAATAAACACTTTTTGTTTTTTTGCTACTAAATGATGTGGTGTTTTAGTAGCATTTGCTGTTCTTTGTCATTTTTGGCCATTTTAGTGCAAAATAGGTAAATGTGCAGATTTTCTGGTCTAAAACAGTGTGGTGCCTCGAGTGGCCACAGGCGCTCTGTGACATCACACTGCGCTGCCCTGATTAAAGCTGCTGTTTCTGATTACAAACACATGCAGCAGGGGCGGAGTTTGGAGTACCTGTTCAACCAATCACATCGTTCCTTTTACCTCCATTAGTCCTCCAGGAACTGCTCATCTCTATTTGAAATGTGTTTGTGGGCGGAGTTTGTTTGATGGGGTTCTCCAGCAGAAAAGTTACATTATACAAACTTATATAAAAATACATTTACAAAACCATATTAACCGGTCTGTGCAGGTCATTGTTATTTTTTTTTTTCAATAATAACTAAGATTTTAATCAGAATCAGAAAGGGTTTATTGCCATTGTCAATGAACAGAATTCACAAACATAGGAACTTGTCTTGATGAATCGGTGCAACATAAAACAATGAACAATGAATAAGACAAAAGAGAAACAATTTTAATCTGATATGGGATGAAAATAACAATAAGCTATAAGATTTTAAAAAAATATATAAAATTGGCATAATATGTACACAAATTTACAGTTGAGTTTACAAAAAGCTTTGCAATTAAGGTGAAATATGCGTTGTAAACACCTGCACCTTGTAAGTGTGAGTTCTTCTTTGTCCTGCCTGTGCTGATGGTGTTGCATGTCTCTGGCTGAGTGCCCGGGCCTAATTAGCGGCTGCCCCTGGCCTTTTGCCTCTCTGCTGATCCCTCCCGTTGGGGTCCGCACACAGACAGACGGGGGAGCAGGGGGGGGGGGGTCGGAGAGTGGGAGGGGTGTATATTTTGTGGAGTGGGATGGGAGGCGGGGGGTGCGAGTGAGCGAGGGTCTAGTCCGCTACCTGTTGTATGACGAGAAGGTTTAGCGATGCTGTTCCTGTTTGGTCCTTTGTCTTGGTTGGTCCAGCTCTTTGTTTTCATTTTTTTTTTATTTTGTTGTCATTGTTTTTTATGTAATACAAAGCAAAATTAAAACAAATGGAACAAGATACGAGCAAAAAGCCAAAAAAGAGAGTCGGTCTTGCATATCTGTCCCAAAGTCCGGTACATTTGTCCATTTTCTAATTCATTGCAAACGTTTGTATGAATCGGAAGACATTTTAAAAATAATCCATCGTTACTTCAGTCCAGTCCTTGACTTCAGTCTGTTCCTGTCATCCATCTAGGTATCCATCTATCGTTCCATTGTTGGAGTTTTACACCCAATAAAACCAACAGATTGTCGGTATTGAAGACAGTCTGCGGTGTCTCATTAATCTCAGTCCAGTATTTGTGAATAATCTATGAATGAATAATAATGTATGATGGTGATGTCCACCAACTACTGCTTCCCTGTGAATAATGTGCTGTTTAACATGGTGTTATAAAATGCTGTGATACATTTTTCCAACTAAATTCTTTTCAAACATGACATTTTGTGCTTCTCCAGTGGGATTTGCTGATGTGTTCCCATTCTTCATCAGTTATAACAAAATGTCCTTCTTTTTCCCATTCAATTTTGATATAACTAGAGTTGCTGTTGAGCTCATGAATATACGGTATGTAGTTTGTAGACATGATTCCTTTGAAGAGTTCTGATTTACATGCTGTGTTCAAATGTTCAATCCAAGGACGTTCAGTCTTGGTCTTTTTATTCATTTCTTTACGTTGAATCTCGCTTTATGTCCTGGTTTAGATTTGGTTTGGACTGGGCTTTTGTCCTTTTGCAGCCCTGTTCCGTTTACACACATGTGCGGGGGGGCAGTGGAGACAGGTGGCTAGACTGTGGAGTGAGCGGGGGGAGGCAGGGGTGATGACGTGATGCATATTCAATAAGAGCCGGGGGGAGAGGGAAAAAGAGAGTGAAGGGGGAGGAGGTATTGGGGAAGGGGCCGGCCCGGGTGGGTGGAGTCCTTGTTTTAATGCAGTTAATTGTCTGTGGACATCAGCTCTGGGGTGAGATGATTTTAAGATGGTGTTGTTGATTTTTTTTTTTTTAAATCAGACAAATATTTGCTGTCTGCAGACTTTATGTTGTTTTTGCTGTTAGCAGTGGCATGTTTGGGTCTTAGAAATAAATTGGTGATATAGAAATGTGGATTGCACTTTTAACTAAAATAAGATGACTATTCAAATTATATTATTTTTTGCATTTTTTTATTTGCCTTTATTTAACCAAGTAAAAAAAAACAAAAAAACTCTGAGATTGAAACCTCTTTCTTAAGGATGACCTGGGCCAAAGTGAAAATGTACATGTTTACACTAAACTAGAGACATTTAAAACAGAAGTACATTTAAAAGCACAGACAATAGGATTCTTGCGCTTTGTTTTACTAACAACATCTACTATCACCTGCTTCTAGTGCCATATATTCAGGATTATTCTAGGGAAAATATTATACATTATTTGTATTTTATGAATCTTTACTTTGGCATCTCATGGGAATCTCATTGGGAATTACCTGGGTGAATTAATCAAATGCTAATTTTCCGTTGCAGTTGTAATGCGCTGTCGCCGTCCGAGACAAGCGCTGTTGTGATTTTGGGCGTTACAAAAATAAATTGAATTGAATTAATGATTGTGATTTGATGGCAAAAATGCTGAGTCTGTGGATGATTTATGGACTTCAAAACAGCACAGAAGGTTTATGATATCACAAATCTGGGAAATTCAGAATGGAGTCTTTTTGATGCTTGGAGGGGCGAGGGTCAACCAGGATTCATCAAAAAAGTGTTAATGAAATGACTCCAGGTTTTTAAAGGAACAACAATCACAACTGAACCTGTGTTTCCAGGGCTTTTACGCAGATAGATGACACATACAAGTGTTTCTTCTTCTCACTTTATGTCCCGGGCATGTCTCTTGTGAACGTTGCTCAGAACCTCCAGAATTCACTGAGCTGCGATTCATGATTGTGTAAGTGCTGAGCTTTAGATAGTGACCAATCACATCAGAAAGAGGACAAAGGTTTGAACCAGATTAAAACATGAAACAGCTCGTCCATCATGTACAATGTTGTTGTAATTAAGACTAAATCAGCATTACAAGTGTTATCAGTAAAAGCAATATTTGGAGACTGGGGAGTTTAAAATCAAAGTGTATTTTCTTTAAATCGTTATCATAGCATATAAACCTAAATGACAGAAAGGAGATTATTCAGACACCAATTTTTCAAAATGGACAATTTACATAATGGCTTTTTATGAACATTAAACTGAAATAAAATAATGATCATAGTTAATGGTATAGATATGTCATTTTAGCTAATTGATTTTTTTCTTCACAGTCATTATGTTTGCAAATGGATTTCACAGTGTGCACTCAAAAAAAACAATCTTTTTTTAAATTGTAATTTTCAGAGTTTTCCATTTTTACTGTTAAAAGATTCTCAAACTGTCCTAATTTCCCCGGTGTATTTTTGTTCAGCCATTTCTCTACAAAGTGCTCTGCCTGTTAACCACCTGCTCACATAGAAAAAAAGAGCGTACTCAGCAGCTAATACAAACAAATCTTAATCTTTGTTCAATAACAGTTTAATTTGGGCCAATCATATGGGCCAATGGTCTGGCAGTATATGATTAATCCTTTTTTTTTTTTTAAATGTTACAATTTAGCAGTGATTTTTTTCAATAGAATTCCTCCAGTTCTTGTTCGTGTCTGTTTGTTTCTCCAGGTTTCCTTCATTTTCCATAAGCATTTTGCCTTTCGATCCCATAATTAACTGCATCATGTCAGTCGCAACATCCACTTCGTAAAGAAAAACATGTTCTTTCAGAGGGACAGGTCAGTCGTGAACATGTTTTTGTCCCTAATGGTCTCCCGTACTTGAAACATAACGAGTAGAAGATATTTATAGCAGCGCGATTCAAACCTCGCATCTCCTGCTGTCAACTCCTTTCCTTCTTCGCTACCTCGCTTTGAATCTTTGACCTTTCCTCATACGACGTTAGAATTCCTTACACGCCGTAGATAATGGATTTAACAAATTTGTCTTGTTTCAACTACACATCTTTCAACTGGAACAAAAGTGCTCTTCAAATTAAAACAATATACTTGCAGACATCTCCTCTGTGGTCCTCATGCCTCTTTGTACCGTCGCCTTTTCTTGCAGATGTAGGTTGCCGTGGTGTCCTACAAACCCTTGCGTAAGCCCCGCCTCTTTCTGCGCTCCTCTGTTTTTATCACAGAGATTTAGACTATTTCTGTCCCACTCAGAGCTTTAGGGACCTTCCTGTAAACTACATAAACAGGACGTATAGGCAAGAGTAAATATGGAAGTGAAAAGACTTAGAATAATGCTAAAAGTACACTTATTCTGTTAGTGATACAGTTCTTGTCTATAGAAACTGGCAAATGAAAGTGAACGTGAACTTCTCTGATGCTTTTGCTTGGCCTGAAATTATCCACAGAATTGACCTTTGCGATTACCGTCAAGTAAGTTGCATAGTACACATTTTATACTCCAAAAATCTATTAACAATCTACATTTGAGGCCATTTTAGGCAATTGCGTCTGTGGGAAAGAGAATCTCCTCAGCATTTTTGTGAATGTGTCACTCGATGCGATATGTACTGATGATAAAAGCACGATGTGAAATCCTATATGAGGCGACAAAGCAATCAAATACTCAGGCTGGAGGCAGTTTCATTATGAACCGGAGCTGCTCAAGGACGACTCGCACAGAAGAGGAACACATTTATTACATTTCTGAGTGCGATGTGATTTCAGTTCATTTCATTGCTACTGTAAACTGTGTTTAGTGTTATTAAATAGGCTATACAGTATGTTATATATGAAAAGTATAAGGCAAGGTAACAAAAAAGTAAAGTACGATTTGTGAACAGGTTTAAAAGGACAACTATGCAAAAAGGTAATAAGCAAATAAGAAATATATATATATATATATATATATATATATTTATATTTATATATATATATATATATAAAATATTCTTTGATTAATACAACTAGCAAGTGGTATATTCATGCAGGAAATCAATCATAAAAATAAATAAAATAAAAAAAGCTTGGATACCATGATTTAAGGCAGTATTTTAGTTCATTCTCATGTTTTTATGCTGGTTGGTCAAATAATTTGTATATATGCAATACTGTCATATCCATGTGCAATACTGTCATATCCATGTGCAATACTGTCATATCCATGTGCAATACTGTCATATCCATGTGCAATACTGTCATATCCATGTGTAATACTTTGACATAATATCAATCATCCTGGTGCAATATTCTCTGTCCATATAACAGCTGTAAATAAGAATGTTATCGTTGTTATTATTATTTTTTATTAAGAGTTTAAGAGTTTTTTGTAAGAGTTTTATAAGAGTGTTTTTATAAGTTATCTGTTTTTTATTATTATTTACTTCTGTACCTACTTTGTGTTGCAACACTGGAATTTCCCCATTGTGGGACAAATAAAGGCTTATCTTATCTTACATAACCAGGTTCTTAAATGTGTTTATTTGCCTTGTAACGCAGTGACCAACAATATGTAACCCAAATGTAATGGTTTAATAATAATCTGTAAGGCCTTAGCTATTTTATTACTTGGTTTACGGATCCGCCGCACTTAGATTATTGATTTATACAATATAAATAAAATAAATTATCCCCCCCTCTCCTCCCGTGGTGCGTTTTGGGCAAACCCGGAAGAAAACATCTTTTGAAATTAAAATTATATTTATATTTATATTCCGTCCGCCTGTGCAATATATTTCATTTAAAAATCCCTAAACCAAGTAATAAAATAACTGCGGCCTAACCAGATTACGCGATGCACTGTGTAAGAATGTCAACGAGAAGATGTAACCTGAATGTAACACACTGTTTAATGGCCCATAACAACCTGTACCCTGAATGTAACACACTGTTTAATGGCCCATAACAACCTGTAACCTGAATGTAACACACTGTTTAATGGCCCGTAACAACCTGTAACCTGAATGTAACACACTGTTTAATGGCCCATAACAACCTGTAACCTGAATGTAACACACTGTTTAATGGCACGTAACAACCTGTAACCTGAATGTAACACACTGTTTAATGGCCCGTAACAACCTGTAACCTGAATGTAACACACTGTTTAATGGCCCGTAACAACCTGTAACCTGAACGTAACACACTGTTTAATGGCCCGTAACAACCTGTAACCTGAACGTAACACACTGTTTAATGGCCCGTAACAACCTGTAACCTGAACGTAACACACTGTTTAATGGCCCGTAACAACCTGTAACCTGAACGTAACACACTGTTTAATGGCCCGTAACAACCTGTAACCTGAATGTAAACACACTGTTTAATGGCCCGTAACAACCTGTAACCTGAATGCAACACACTGTTTAATGGCCCGTAACAACCTGTAACCTGAATGTAACACACTGTTTAATGGCACGTAACAACCTGTAACCTGAATGTAACACACTGTTTAATGGCACTTAACAACCTGTAACCTGAATGTAACACACTGTTTAATGGCACGTAACAACCTGTAACCTGAATGTAACACACTGTTTAATGGCCCGTAACAACCTGTAACCTGAAGGTAACACACTGTTTAATGGCACGTAACAACCTGTAACCTGAATGTAACACACTGTTTAATGGCACTTAACAACCTGTAACCTGAATGTAACACACTGTTTAATGGCACGTAACAACCTGTAACCTGAATGTAACACACTGTTTAATGGCACGTAACAACCTGTAACCTGAATGTAACACACTGTTTAATGGCACGTAACAACCTGTAACCTGAATGTAACACACTGTTTAATGGCCCGTAACAACCTGTAACCTGAATGTAACACACTGTTTAATGGCCCGTAACAACCTGTAACCTGAATGTAACACACTGTTTAATGGCACTTAACAACCTGTAACCTGAATGTAACACACTGTTTAATGGCACGTAACAACCTGTAACCTGAATGTAACACACTGTTTAATGGCACGTAACAACCTGTAACCTGAATGTAACACACTGTTTAATGGCCCGTAACAACCTGTAACCTGAATGTAACACACTGTTTAATGGCACGTAACAACCTGTAACCTGAATGTAACACACTGTTTAATGGCACGTAACAACCTGTAACCTGAATGTAACACACTGTTTAATGGCCCGTAACAACCTGTAACCTGAATGTAACACACTGTTTAATGGCCCGTAACAACCTGTAACCTGAATGTAACACACTGTTTAATGGCACTTAACAACCTGTAACCTGAATGTAACACACTGTTTAATGGCACGTAACAACCTGTAACCTGAATGTAACACACTGTTTAATGGCACGTAACAACCTGTAACCTGAATGTAACACACTGTTTAATGGCACGTAACAACCTGTAACCTGAATGTAACACACTGTTTAATGGCACGTAACAACCTGTAACCTGAATGTAACGCACGGGTGAGATGTATCCTGAACAGCACAGTTTAACACCCGGTAGAAACAAATAATCAGAACATTCCCTGTCCACTTTAATCATTCATAACACCGCACCCTTCTCAAACTCCTGAACAAATCCCCTCCTCCTGTTTGGGCCCTCCCTCCTCTCTCAAGTCCCTCTGAGACTCTCCCATTCTGGATCAGATTCAGACCGATCTGTTCCAGCCTGGCCCCAGTCCAAAACTCTGCTCCAGCATCCGAGTCCGACCGAGTCCAAATTCTTGAGTCCGGATCAATCCTAGTCTGAAGAAACACCAAAGTGTCTGACCGACGTGGGCTCTACCTCGGCTCTGAGGCTGCAGCACTCGGGACAATCAGATTAGAGAGACAAAAGGAGGAAGTGTGTCTGTACGGTATAGGATTACAGGGGTCTAATGGAGCTTTTTAAACACAGAATCGGGGATGTGAAGGGAATAACATGAGTGAGGTGAGGGGGAGTCACAGGAGTATCATCACATTAAAATATACGTAGTAGAAATGTAGAAAACCCTGTGTCTTTGAATGATTGGATTTGACTGGATTTGATTGGATTTTGATCTTACAATGAGAGAAAAAAAAATTATATTGTTTGTGTAAAATGTAGTTGTAGATACATTTTGCAACATGACATATTTTCATTAAGTACAAAAAGCATGTGATATATCATCTTTTCTTTGAGTTATTTGTCAAAAAATGGCTTTGTTGATGCTAAACCGCCTTGACAATGTACTAGAAAAATGGGTTTCCGCTCTTATTTTTCCAAAGCAGCAATCCTTTATCAATCCACTCAAGGCGCATTCAGTCGTTAGTGCTCTTTGTTTTTAACCTTGTAAGTATTCCACTGATCTGATTCCTATTTGCGCTCTTAAAGAAAAAAAACTGTCATTCTTGTTTTCAAAAATCCCATTTGTTTTCAGTCAAATCTTACATTAAAGTGTATTATTTTCTCCTACGCTCACAAAGGGAGGCGGACGCTTCCTGTCGCTGTCACCACGAGCATGTGTGTGTGTGTGTGTGTGTGTGTTTGACAGCGTGCACATATGCTAATGCGCGCCTCACTTCAGCGTCCGGTGTGACAGAGCAGCGGGGGGGAGAGGTTGTTTCAAATACAAAATGAAGTCTGGAGCTTTTAACGTGACACTGAGGAGAGACCGGTTCAAGTCATTTGGATTTTGCCTGAAGCTAAACGGGCGATTCGGGGTTCAGAAGAATTATAATCAGAGCTAAACAAGGACCACAGAGTTGGACTTGATTCGGGAGTAAATGCTTTGGCTATAAACTCACATTAACGCAACGAGTGGGTTAGATTGAGTGTCCCGATTATCAAATATTTCAGTAAAGATGTGCTAAACCACGTCTTTAAGTGTTTTAGTTGATGTTTAAGTATCAGAAAATGTTTTAAAATTACCCAAAAGAGTGCAGAAGCATCACTCTTACATGTATTTTTTTCTTTTAAAAGCAGCATTGTGCAATTTTAATTATAAAAGACAAACCCAATATTAAACTTTTACATATTCTCAGTCTTTGTGATATTGTAACATTAGTTTTGAGCGTTAGTTTGAGTGTTACTTGAAGTTAAGAGGAAGTGGGTGCAGGAAAGCCTTTTATTATGTTTCCAAATCCCCCTTGAACCTCGATCTATCATGACCGTATCACCTCAATAGACTTCTGTCCCAACAATACAATATTATTAAGGATGAGAACAGAATAAACCAAAGTATAAATCACACAATATTATCTACAATTGTTTGTCTTGCTGACCTCTATAAAAGTCAACTTACAGTGTCGCATTTACTGCAGTGACGATTGCACAATAACTACATCACAAGTATTACATTGTGAGGAGAACAATAGTGGTCCACAGTCGGCACGGCACATTCACCTTCAAGCCATTTTCCACTTCTCTGACGATTGCGAGGTTCATATTTTAGCCAAGCCGCTCTCTAACATGAGCGTTTAGAACCAGAGCGGACAGCAGCTACTTTTAGAGCTCTGCACATGCCTCAAACACATGGATCTGAGCTCAAACCTGCTGAATAAACCTGTGTGAGAATCAAGGATGTTTAAAGGTTTTGCCCGAACTGAGCTCTGTTCAGGCTCTGTTAATGTTTCCAACGATTAAACGCTAAAATACAGTCATTTAACAACACAAAGCTCTAATTTGTGCAATGAATTGATCGGTGAAGTGTGACTATTCCGTCTATTCATCTGACTTCACAGGAACAGAGGTTAAGGCATTGGCCCATTTCCACGGGAGATCGGTGCCTCAAATCTCACTTTCGCATGCAAACGTTTATCCACTAAATATTAATGGACACCTAAACTCTGCTTATCCAGTCATAAAAGTCACCGCACACTGTCCAGGTTTAGTCAATGACTGTATAAGACTGTAGTTTAGACCTTTACAATCACATTCTGAAATGTCATGAGATCATAATCTGTCCTCGCTCAAAACTCAATGAACCTGGACGTGTTTTAGACTGAAAATTGAACTTTGAACAGAATCCTACAATTAAAGCAGTAATCGCAAAGCTAACTCACTTAGGTCACACTTAGGTCCTACTTAGATCACACTTAGGTCACACTTAGGTCCTACTTAGGTCACACTTAGGTCACATTTAGGTCACATTTAGGTCACACTTGGATCACACTTAGGTCCTACTTAGATCACACTTAGATCACACTTAGGTCACACTTAGGTCCTACTTAGGTCACACTTAGGTCACATTTAGGTCACATTTAGGTCACACTTGGATCACACTTAGGTCACACTTAGATCACACTTAGGTCACACTTAGGTCACACTTTGCTCAGTCAGACCCAGAGCCTGCACTGGTTGGACTGTGGACGCCCACAGAGAACTCCTTCAGTCTCTGTCACTGGGGTGTGTTCTGTTGTGTTGTTTGGTCTTATTGGATGAATGCTGCAGCGCTCGCTTCACTACATCCGATGCCACACTGCTCTGAGCTTTCACACAACAGACAGACTTAACCCTTCATCTGCACCGTTTGGGGGGAATTTCCACCAACAGCCTGTGTCTTTGCTGTACGAGACACAGCGTGATGAAGTGTGAGGAGGATTAACAGGTTAAATGTGTCGTCGTGTGTCCTCGGGCAAGACACTTCGCTCAAATGGCCTGTTTGCAGAAGTAATTAAATACATGAACCAAAAATACATATTCTGGTACAATTAAATATGTGAAATCCTCTGTGCCTACCTCTATTCATGTTTTAAATTTAAACTTTAAGTGATGTAATGTCTTCTTTTGGATGATATTTTCAGACCTCAAAGCTCCTCTTTGTTTAGTGGTTTACACTAGTGTTATAACTGCTTTATACCACTTTAGATTGAAGGTTAGTCCTGGTTCAGAACTGGTTGGTACTAGTCTAGTCCTAGTTTAATTTAGGTTCAGTCCTGGATGGTTTTGCAAAACAATGTTAGTAAAGCATTTTGTTTGTTATTTCTCACAAAAATCGAATCTATCAGAAGTTATTGTATTTTATCAACTCAATTTATAGAAAGAGTGTTGGGGATATTTTGTGGTTACAGTAGTGATGCACCTCCGAGGCCTTGGACCGCTGAAAAATCGGGAAATTAATGTTGAATAACCCTGCAATAAAGTGTTCCTGCCAAAGTATCTATATTTTGTTTCCTAAAATCAAACTATAACGTGTGTGAAGACATGTACACTGATAAAACAGATAACGCTTTAACACGGATTTGCACCTTTTACCTTCAAAAACAACATTACTAAACAACTGTAAAGCCCAAAATGCTTCTTCTGCTAAACGTGCTGTAATGGCCTTTGAATCTGAATGCGTTTGAATATATAATGTAACATGTTCCGAGCGCCTTCCTCGATCAAGGCCGTTTCCCCCACGACTTACACAGCGACGCAATGAAAAGCGATTTGGAGTGACAGACAGGAGTCCATTATTGAAGAGGGTTTTGTGGTGCGCTGAGACAGGAGTTATTACAGAGGAACAAAGAAGCTACTCAGCCTCATCTTATCTGCGAGACAAAGAGCCACATCATACCAGAGCAAGTATCCTCTTGTAATCTCCTTTGTTCGCTGAATCAAGAGGGTAATTTAATGAAAAAAATGCATAATTAAGCATGATTTTCGGTGTTCAATGTAAGTAAGACGACATGTTCACCGGAGCTACAAAGCAATTTAAAATGTCTAAAATATATAAAGTAATTGGGACTAAAGCATATAGAGCTACATACACCACTATTTAACCTGCTATCCCAGCATGCACCACTATTTAACCTGCTATCCCAGCATGCACGCAAGCATGCAAGCATGGAGTCCATTTTGTGTGACCTGTATGCTAATCACAAATGCTAATCATTTATTAGCATTTTCGACATAACTCGCTACAATGAAGCCACATGTGTGTTTTAAAATGCAGCTGTACTCTTTTAACGTGTACTTTGTTGTTGCATAAATGTCAGAACTATAGCTGACAGTTAACAATAGGACTCTTCTGATGTTTGAGCAGTTTATGCAGATTTCCTTTGCAGTTAACGTTCGTTTACATTAGTGACCTGGACCAAGATGGCGGCAGGAGGTTTACGGATTAATAATATCACAAACTAAAGTTAAACCAATGATTTTTGTTTATTGTGTGTGTGTTTATTACATTGTGAAATCGCCTCGGACAGATATAATAGCTTCACATTAGTCAGAGCGCAACATATTTTCACAATTTTATCAACATCACATACATTTAATCGTCAATATCAGTAAAATGTAATGTTATATGCACAGGGTTATAATACAGTGCATTTCTCACAAACATCTCCAGGGACACTTTTTGATGTCATTAGAAGGTGGAAAGTGAATCGGCTGTTAAGATTTTGCAGATTTAGGACTCAATAAATACGATCTAAACTCTCTAAATGCACTCAGACCAGGCGAGTGTCGCTAATGTTTAATCTGATTAGTGTTTAAGATGTATTGTTATTTATGACTTCATTTAATGACAAAGATGAACTCCAAAAGCTACATTTCAGATTCGTTGCCATTAATTACAGCTGTTTCTTCTCTTCTGTGATGGCGTCCTCTCCAAATCACGTGGTCATGTGGTGCAGAATATGTCTTCTTCTCGTGTCATCATAACTAACCGATTTGACTTATCCTCGCTGCAGTTCCAAATATTAAATCCTAAATCCTGTAGAAGTGGTTTGAGTGGTCCATTGACTGTTTTCACACTCTTTATCTGTCATTACCCCGGGTCTGCAGTAATCCTCATGTACTTATCCTCAAGAGTCACAAACAGGCCTGCCACAATCCCAACAATCAAATACAATATCCATCAAAATTGCACTGGACATTTTCTGACTGCACTGCTGCTTTGATCCCGATGCAGTCCTGATGTAGACTTGGGGCGTTCACACATTAGTTCCTACATTTTTCTGGGTAAAAAATAGGGGGGTTGGTCCTGAGAGGAAGAAAGAAAGAATAATATTCTGATGCGAAAACAATGTTTCCCATTTTTCAAATATCACTGGCGGGTAGTTTCGTTAATTTTGAGTGAGCTCCGCCCACTTTGTGTTATTGGCCCTCTATACAGTAATAATGTAAAATTTTTGCGTTACATGCTTATATGCATGAGTTGGGGAACCGAGAACCGTTGGGATCGAGAGCTACTTAGCACAAACGAGCACTTTACATGGAGATGACCCATGTAAATCCGCATGTAAAGTACTTCGCCCCTTTACAACGGTAATGTTAAATTTTCCTACTACTAATTAGTATGCACAGGACGTGCATGAGTGGAGAAGTGCATTAGAGAGTGTTTGGAAGCTGGCGAGTGCCTCACGCTTGATTTCGTGCGCGCTTTCGGCACTAATAGGCCTTTTGCCAGCTTGTGTCGCTCGGGCCTAATAACATAAATAATAATACAAAAAAACGTGTATTAGTGTTTTTTGGAGTATACATTGGTGATCTCTGTCTCGCGGTCATGTCGATGCTCTTTGAGATACAAAATCCAATTACACAAATCATGTTTTAAGTCAGACAAGAATTTTGTTTAGTCATCTACAGCCCTAACTACGCCAAAGTTAGTCACTGCTTTTACCATTTGTTTGCACATTTACTTGGTTTTCTAATTCTGAATACTTCAAAATAGCAATATTTTAATTATTTGTTTTATCTTCTACTTTCACTATTGATATAATAGTTTCTACATCAGCATAATATAACCAGAGTGTGAGTGGTGATGTTGGATAAAAGGGTGCAGGGCAGAGGTGGTGGTTGGTGGTGGTGGTGGTGGTGGTGGTGGTGGTGGTGGGTGGAGAGACAGAGCATTAGCAGAGACAGACAGGACGACTGCTGTCGACAGCTGTTGCTCCAGATCCGATCAGATTAAAAGGCTCCATCTCCGCTGAGAACATCATTAGTGAGCATTTAAAGTAAAGTCTTTGCCGCAACTTCTAGAGACTAGTCACTAAAACACACTTAACATAATTATATTGTAGATTTGGCTAATAATCTTACATACTTCTCCCTAGTTTGAGAATTTTGGTGACGCCAATGTGTCACTTCCTGGTTGGACATGAGCAGCAGATGTGACACGTAAGTAATACATAGGTAATTCCATCACTGTTACCAAGCAACCGCACTGTGCACAAGGGTCACTATTACTACTACTACTACTACTACTACTACTTCTACTCTATTTTGTTAAATGAATAAATAAACAGTCAGAAAAGTGCACTATTTCCTGTAATTTTCATGATGGTCCCATAAGTTTAATTCCCTGACCATGTGGGATGATTGCATGTGGAGTTTGCATGTTTTTCAGGTAAATTGTCTTTTTACGCCGGTAATATAAATTAGGCATAAAATGTTTTTTCCTCCTGATACTCAGAGTCCTGACAATGAATCTTAAGATGTGGAGATTTTTCCCTGGACGTTGCACTTCTGACATTTCTAGGTCCAAACTACAGGGTTAGCTTAATGTGCAATGTGTAATAACACGATAATTAATAGTTTTAAGAGATTCTACTACTTAAATAACTGAATTCAGATTGGGATGTTCGTTTTTTCACATTGTACCTAGCATTCCTTACAAATGCCTGGTGCCTTAAACGTAAACTCACCAAATACCAAATGAAGAGAGATTTTACGTCCCACGTTCTGTCAAATCAGCTAAAAGAAAAAGACAATGTCAAACATTTATTATTTTTTGTATTCACCCAGACATGAAAAGAAACTGTACATTAGAAATGGTCATTAAAAAGGCAATAAAATGTAACCTAAGGGCAAAATGTTATTACTTCTCTTTTTCCGGGCTTCCACCAAACGGCCCATGACTCCAGTAAAAAGGCCTCCAGCCAAACACAGCAATTAGCTCCAGTCAGAAAACTAATTTATACTATTTAATTTAATATGCTATGACATTATTCAATTATTGCCCCAACCCAGAACCACAGACCCAAACAGGACCCCAAAATTTGATAATTGTATGATGACGATTTGGTGATTGAATGGAATCTGGAAACCCAACGTGAAGTCAGTGAGTCCAAGTCGGTGTCCCTCATTCGTCCAGGAGTGTTTCATTGTAGAAAAAATTCAGTTGTATCGCCCAGACTCTGGGACCGCCTGATAAAAGGGAGAGAAAGGGATCAGAATGCCTGGGGTGTCTGCCGCTCCAGGGTTTCAACACACTATTATATACAACCGGAAGGTTGAATCTTAAGGACAGATTTTCTTTTTTTTAACAAAAAATGCCTCTTTAACTCCCCTTTCCAATCATCTCTTCTCCTGCTTAGAATCTTCACCTCGCCGTCTTCAACAAAGTGGTTAGAGGCTTTAAGATGAAGATGCACAGCGCTCTGTGGTCCTGAACTTGTATGTCTTCTGTGCTGATAAAGCCTCTTGTGCAGTGGCTGTTTAGTCTCTCTTATGTACCGCTCTTTACACCTTTCTTCACTGCATTGGATAGAGTAAACTACATTAATCTGTTTTTTGTGTCGGTATCTTGTCCTTAGGGTGAACCAGTTTTTGTCTTAAAGTGTTGCCTGGTTTAAAATAAACAGGGATTCTGTGTTGTCTAAAAGTTTTTCCGACCCTTCCTTCTCTGTTCTGTTTCCCCTTTGTCCCTTTTGTCCTGTTTTTTGGTTCTTGTCTATGTTGAGGGCCCAAGTCGGGTATCCACAGGCTGAGAGGGCATTCCGGACTTGTTTTTCCTCTTTCTTCTTGCCCTCTGAGCTGGTGGGCACACCTTGAGCTCTGTGTTGTAAGGTTCTGATCACTCCCAGCTTGTGCTGTAGTGGGTGGTTAGAGCCAAAGAGCAGGTACTGATCTCTGTTTGTAGGTTTCCTAAACACTTCCATTTGGAGGCCAAGCGGTTCTCCTTAGAGTC